>NC_134355.1:127017125-127336019 GCF_048569485.1 Anomaloglossus baeobatrachus | reverse complement strand
CCAAAGGATTGTGGTTGATCTCAGAGACAAATTGTAAAAAAGTCTCCTTGGTACCCCGCCATAGCACGAATACGTCGTCTATGTAGCGGGTCCATAATACAATCCTATCCAAATCATAAGGGGAATCTTCCCCAAAAATAAGGTTCTCTTCCCACCAGCCCAGGAGCAGATTGGCGTAAGATGGTGCACACGGGCAGCCCATGGCCGTGCCCCTGAGCTGGTGGAAGAAGAACCCGTCAAAAAGAAAAAAAATTTTTGTGAGACAAAAAGAGAGCAGTCTGACCAACCACGCATTGTGTCTTAAGAAGTGACAGCCTCGTCCTTTCAGGAAATACTCCACCGCTCTCAATCCATCCTCATGCACGATCGAGGAGTACAAAGCCTCCACATCAATCGAGCACAGGATGGTGTCGTTATCAAGCACAATATCTTCAATCTTTCTCAAAAAATCCGTTGAGTCCAACGTAAATGAATTTAATGAACTCACGAACGGCTTGAGAATATGATCGAGATAGGTGCCGATGTTCTGACAAAGGCCCCCCACCCCAGACACAATTGGTCTACCTTTCAGGGGTGTGAGGCCTTTGTGCACCTTGGGGAGACAATAGAAAGTGGCCAGTGTAGGAAACAGAGGAAACAGGAAATCGTATTCGTTTTTGTCTATGAGTCTGGCTTCCAAACCTTCTAATAGAAGTACCTTAAGTTCTGCTTTAAAGTCATTAAGGGGATTGTGCTTCAATCTCTTATAATTGTGAGTGTTATTAAGGATAGCCAGACACATCTTCCTGTAATCCTCCAAGTCTTGTACCACTATATTGCCCCCTTTGTCTGAACTTTTTATTATAATTGAGCGGTCTTGTTCCAAGGTATGCAAGGCCATCACTTCAGGTCTAGTCAAGTTAAACACTTTGTGTTTTTTCTGGCGGGCCAAAATCTCAAGGTCCTTTGAGACCTGCTCAACAAAAACGTCTATTGTTGACTGATCAAACAGATTAGGAGGCATACGACGACTTTTGTTCTTAAGGGACGTAAATGGACCTTCGCCACTAAGGTTAGGGTCTGCGTCTGATAGATGATAAAGTAGCCGTATGTCTCCCAAAAGAGCCTCAGGTACTCCCAATTCTTTGCTCATGCGTTTCTCCTCCTTTACAAAATGCTTATGCCACTTCAGTTTCCTAGCAAATAAGTGTAGGTCTTTGATACTTTCAAATAGCTGGAAATCTGAAGTGGGAACAAAGGAAAGGCCCCTGCTTAACACACACATCTCCTCTGTACTCAAAACCCGTGAGGACAAATTCAGGACCTGTGGTTGTCTGTCTGGTTGGGTGGGCGCGATTGACTTCTCAGGTAATAACCCTGGTCTAAAAAACGCACTCCTGGGTTATCGTTATGGAACCCCCTACCTCTTCCTCTTCCTCCTCTACCGCGTTGCCTTCCTCTAGAGTTCTTGTTGCGCTTTTCACTATCCGAGGCCTCAGTATCGGTTGAGGAAAAGTCGGTTTCAAGACCAGCAGGAATATTCCTAGGGGTGGAGAAAATATACGCCCTCCTGTCCCTGAATTCCTGCAGGTCCCGGACAAAATATCTATGCTTCCTTTCCTTCAAATGGTACTGGAACCTCTCCAGTTGACCCTGTAGAGACGCTTCCTTAGAAGAGAAATCCGGTTCACCAGAAAATTTTTTGGTAATTTCGATCTGCTCCTTCAATTGAATCGAAAGAGTGGATAGTGTGGATCTCTCTTCCTCCAACAATAGCTTCATAAATTGTACGGAGCTATTAGTGGCCTCCCTTTCCCATTTATCCAACAGTGTTGAGTTCTTATATCTGAGGCCCGGAAGAAGGGAAATTCTCAAATGGCGGGGGACAATATCCGATTTTATATAACTTTCAAGACTTTGAACCTCCCACCAAGACGTAATTTGATTCTTATATACTCTAGTGAGCTCTTTAAAAGCAGCCGTATAAGTAGGAATATTTGGGTTGTGAGAAATCTTTCTCTGAAAAGATGTCCTTGGCCTCTTGTGCCCAGTTACCCGTATCGAGGCCAGCTGTAAGAAAACCTGCCATTCCAAATGATTAATTCAAGGAACAGAATGTGTCGTTGCTTACCAGTCAAGGAGAGAATTTAGCAAAGCAAGGGTACTAAAATAGTGGTCACAATTAAAAATTAACCTTTAATATTTAAGTTTTAAAAATTTTTTTACCACACACCATAAATGGTTGCAAAAGCAACCAACTAAATAGGGCTGATGTTCAAGCCCCTATCATTACCAAATCAAGGACACTGTGTGACCAGTAGTGATCCTACTGGAATAACACCGATTGAGACAATTGTCCCATATGTAACGTATAGATTAATGATCCATAGCATGGAAATACATTTGAGTGGGTATAATCCCACTATAATGACAATATTAGAGACTACAAGACGTTACTGTCTCCACAAAAGTGTACAAAAGCTGCAACCTGCAGCAATCAAAGAACCAAAAAATGGTCAATTGAAACACAAACTTGTTTTTAGTTGTCCAGTAACAAGGGGGGGGCACCAATCCGCCTCACAATACCCCTTAGCTGGCAACAATCTGACCTTATGTTTTCTTAGACCTCCCGACGCGTTTCTTAATTAGTCTTAATCCTCAGGGGACTGTGGTCAAGAAATAACAACTGTGAAAATAAACAATATAGTCAGGCTAAAAACAATGCAAGGATTCATCAAAAGGTTCATAAAGCATTCTCAAAATAGCCTCCCACATACCTTCATTAAAGAGACGGACAACCAACATACTGTGTCCGGGCTGGTAATAAGCACTGGGCTTTCAAACTTGCCGCCCTTAAATATCCTGTGGGCGGGATGCCCAAATTATCATAGTTACCACCCCTATGCGAAAAACACCGTCCCCACACAGTGAATGATCGGTCAAAATCCAATCACCAGATAGTGGGAACGCCCACCACCGTATTTTGGCCGCAGCGATTGATGGCCGTCACTTAGAGAACGCCCTCATTGGCCAATTAATGTATTGGAGAGAATCCCAAATTGGATTTTGACCGATCATTCACTGTGTGGGGACGGTGTTTTTCGCATAGGGGTGGTAACTATGATAATTTGGGCATCCCGCCCACAGGATATTTAAGGGCGGCAAGTTTGAAAGCCCAGTGCTTATTACCAGCCCGGACACAGTATGTTGGTTGTCCGTCTCTTTAATGAAGGTATGTGGGAGGCTATTTTGAGAATGCTTTATGAACCTTTTGATGAATCCTTGCATTGTTTTTAGCCTGACTATATTGTTTATTTTCACAGTTGTTATTTCTTGACCACAGTCCCCTGAGGATTAAGACTAATTAAGAAACGCGTCGGGAGGTCTAAGAAAACATAAGGTCAGATTGTTGCCAGCTAAGGGGTATTGTGAGGCGGATTGGTGCCCCCCCCTTGTTACTGGACAACTAAAAACAAGTTTGTGTTTCAATTGACCATTTTTTGGTTCTTTGATTGCTGCAGGTTGCAGCTTTTGTACACTTTTGTGGAGACAGTAACGTCTTGTAGTCTCTAATATTGTCATTATAGTGGGATTATACCCACTCAAATGTATTTCCATGCTATGGATCATTAATCTATACGTTACATATGGGACAATTGTCTCAATCGGTGTTATTCCAGTAGGATCACTACTGGTCACACAGTGTCCTTGATTTGGTAATGATAGGGGCTTGAACATCAGCCCTATTTAGTTGGTTGCTTTTGCAACCATTTATGGTGTGTGGTAAAAAAATTTTTAAAACTTAAATATTAAAGGTTAATTTTTAATTGTGACCACTATTTTAGTACCCTTGCTTTGCTAAATTCTCTCCTTGACTGGTAAGCAACGACACATTCTGTTCCTTGAATTAATCATTTGGAATGGCAGGTTTTCTTACAGCTGGCCTCGATACGGGTAACTGGGCACAAGAGGCCAAGGACATCTTTTCAGAGAAAGATTTCTCACAACCCAAATATACTCCTACTTATACGGCTGCTTTTAAAGAGCTCACTAGAGTATATAAGAATCAAATTACGTCTTGGTGGGAGGTTCAAAGTCTTGAAAGTTATATAAAATCGGATATTGTCCCCCGCCATTTGAGAATTTCCCTTCTTCCGGGCCTCAGATATAAGAACTCAACACTGTTGGATAAATGGGAAAGGGAGGCCACTAATAGCTCCGTACAATTTATGAAGCTATTGTTGGAGGAAGAGAGATCCACACTATCCACTCTTTCGATTCAATTGAAGGAGCAGATCGAAATTACCAAAAAATTTTCTGGTGAACCGGATTTCTCTTCTAAGGAAGCGTCTCTACAGGGTCAACTGGAGAGGTTCCAGTACCATTTGAAGGAAAGGAAGCATAGATATTTTGTCCGGGACCTGCAGGAATTCAGGGACAGGAGGGCGTATATTTTCTCCACCCCTAGGAATATTCCTGCTGGTCTTGAAACCGACTTTTCCTCAACCGATACTGAGGCCTCGGATAGTGAAAAGCGCAACAAGAACTCTAGAGGAAGGCAACGCGGTAGAGGAGGAAGAGGAAGAGGTAGGGGGTTCCATAACGATAACCCAGGAGTGCGTTTTTTAGACCAGGGTTATTACCTGAGAAGTCAATCGCGCCCACCCAACCAGACAGACAACCACAGGTCCTGAATTTGTCCTCACGGGTTTTGAGTACAGAGGAGATGTGTGTGTTAAGCAGGGGCCTTTCCTTTGTTCCCACTTCAGATTTCCAGCTATTTGAAAGTATCAAAGACCTACACTTATTTGCTAGGAAACTGAAGTGGCATAAGCATTTTGTAAAGGAGGAGAAACGCATGAGCAAAGAATTGGGAGTACCTGAGGCTCTTTTGGGAGACATACGGCTACTTTATCATCTATCAGACGCAGACCCTAACCTTAGTGGCGAAGGTCCATTTACGTCCCTTAAGAACAAAAGTCGTCGTATGCCTCCTAATCTGTTTGATCAGTCAACAATAGACGTTTTTGTTGAGCAGGTCTCAAAGGACCTTGAGATTTTGGCCCGCCAGAAAAAACACAAAGTGTTTAACTTGACTAGACCTGAAGTGATGGCCTTGCATACCTTGGAACAAGACCGCTCAATTATAATAAAAAGTTCAGACAAAGGGGGCAATATAGTGGTACAAGACTTGGAGGATTACAGGAAGATGTGTCTGGCTATCCTTAATAACACTCACAATTATAAGAGATTGAAGCACAATCCCCTTAATGACTTTAAAGCAGAACTTAAGGTACTTCTATTAGAAGGTTTGGAAGCCAGACTCATAGACAAAAACGAATACGATTTCCTGTTTCCTCTGTTTCCCACACTGGCCACTTTCTATTGTCTCCCCAAGGTGCACAAAGGCCTCACACCCCTGAAGGGTAGACCAATTGTGTCTGGGGTGGGGGGCCTTTGTCAGAACATCGGCACCTATCTCGATCATATTCTCAAGCCGTTCGTGAGTTCATTAAATTCATTTACGTTGGACTCAACGGATTTTTTGAGAAAGATTGAAGATATTGTGCTTGATAACGACACCATCCTGTGCTCGATTGATGTGGAGGCTTTGTACTCCTCGATCGTGCATGAGGATGGATTGAGAGCGGTGGAGTATTTCCTTAAAGGACGAGGCTGTCACTTCTTAAGACACAATGCGTGGTTGGTCAGACTGCTCTCTTTTTGTCTCACAAAAAATTTTTTTCTTTTTGACGGGTTCTTCTTCCACCAGCTCAGGGGCACGGCCATGGGCTGCCCGTGTGCACCATCTTACGCCAATCTGCTCCTGGGCTGGTGGGAAGAGAACCTTATTTTTGGGGAAGATTCCCCTTATGATTTGGATAGGATTGTATTATGGACCCGCTACATAGACGACGTATTCGTGCTATGGCGGGGTACCAAGGAGACTTTTTTACAATTTGTCTCTGAGATCAACCACAATCCTTTGGGGCTAGGTTTTACGGCCCTATGTGACGAAAGAGAGCTGTCTTTTCTGGACATTCTGGTGACAAAAAATGCTGATGGAACCCTAACGACTAACACGTTTCGTAAACCTACCTCCTCCAACGCACTCCTGCGCTGGGAGAGCAATCATCCTTTACCTCTCAGGGCAGGCATCCCCAAGGGACAATATCTTCGGGCACGACGGAATTGTTCCACCCCTTTGAACTTCTCCCGACAGGCGGATGATTTACGCAGCCGGTTTAGGGAAAGGGGATATCCTGACCATGTCCTCTCCAAAGCCTACAAAGCAGCACAATCCAGGGAAAGATCCAGCCTACTAGTTCCCTCGCATAACAAGAACATGACAACGGATGGGAAATTTCATTTTATCTCCACTTTCACCAATGGGTCAGCCGCAATACGTAAGATTCTGGAACGGCACTGGCCAATTCTCGAGATGGATGTAGACATAGGTGATGTGGTAGGTAACCATCCAAAATGTACCTATAAGAGAGGTCGCTCTATCGGTGATAGAGTAGTCCACAGCCACTTTATTCGCCCAAAAGACAGCACCTGGCTACGAACTGAGCTGAAGGGGTGTTTTCGATGTAAGGGGTGTGTGGCTTGTCCACACATCGAGACCGGTAGGACCTTTTCCAGCTCTGTGACTGGTTGTTCCTTCGACATCAGGAACTTCATAAACTGTCGTTCGAGGGGGGTTGTCTACAAAGCAAGATGTGGCTGTGGACTAGAATATGTAGGCAAGACGAAAAGGGAGTTCAGGAGAAGGGTGGGGGAGCACCTTAGAGATATAGTCAATAAGAGAGATACTCCCCTAGCCAAACACATGGAAGTCGTGCACAACAGTGACATTTCAGGGTTAACCTTCATGGGAATCGATCTCATCAATTACCCGACCAGAGGGGGAGATTGGGATCGGTTGATCCTCCAGCGGGAGTGTAAATGGATATACACATTGAAAACCCAAGTACCGTGGGGTCTTAATGAGACACTCACTTATGGGTGCTTCCTTTAGCCCCTAGGGCCATGTTAGGGTCTTCTAGGGATAGCCACCGTGGAGCGGGGGCACCCGGTACTTTAAGGTGTTGTTACACTCCGTTGGTAGGTAGGGGGAGGACAGGGCTGAGTAGGGTCTGTTAAAGGGTACCCAATCTTTTTTCTGTTGAAGACCTCCCCTCCCCCTCCGCCAAGCTCCGGTTGGATATTTGGTTATTATTTTTTGTCCTCCAATTGCCTCGTGCCCGTTTCGATTGCGCCCGTTGTGGGTGCCTGCCTAAATCCAATTTTGTGTCCTTTAATCCTTAGGACCTTTTGCATTCTCAATCCTCCCCATCCATGAATACCCCCCCCCCCCCTTTTCCCCGTTCACTCTACACAACTTGCCCCTTGGCTATCTCTCATGTGAGGAGCTTTTAATCCATTTGACATATGGGCGCTCAAAGTATACTATGGAAACGATAATGTGACAGGTCAGGTGATTAAAGGTTGCCTTGGCGACGTGCCGACGCACCGCTGTTTGGCGTTTGATGTGTCTCCGGCCTGTGTACAAATATGGGCGCCGGAAGTACACTATATAAGGGTTAATATGACAGGTCATGTGATTAAAGGTTGCCCTGGTGACGTGCTGACGTATCACTGTCTGGTGTCTGGATATGCGCGATGTAGTCCCGCGCACTTCCGGTCACTTGATTGACGTCGGCCTACGGTCACATGGGCGGATCATGTGACCACGAAGTTTGCCTGAGAATCTCATGCATTTCCGGTTATATGGCAATGCAAATATTAATGAGATTAGTACCACAGGCAGGATGTTAGGCGCCTGGATGTGTGCTATATAGCTTCGGTCATCCTTTGATGTGGGATAGATCGTATTACGCCGGCCTGCGGTCACATGGACGATTGGACGTCATAGAGGCGGGACTTCCGGCCGCCCTGTACGCCGGCCAAATGCTGTAGTTCCGGTCACATGGTATGAGTGGCAAGAATGTGATAGGTGGTGATGTCAGAGAGCACATGATCACTATACACGGGGAGGTATTTGGGATTCTCTCCAATACATTAATTGGCCAATGAGGGCGTTCTCTAAGTGACGGCCATCAATCGCTGCGGCCAAAATACGGTGGTGGGCGTTCCCACTATCTGGTGATTGGATTTTGACCGATCATTCACTGTGTGGGGACGGTGTTTTTCGCATAGGGGTGGTAACTATGATAATTTGGGCATCCCGCCCACAGGATATTTAAGGGCGGCAAGTTTGAAAGCCCAGTGCTTATTACCAGCCCGGACACAGTATGTTGGTTGTCCGTCTCTTTAATGAAGGTATGTGGGAGGCTATTTTGAGAATGCTTTATGAACCTTTTGATGAATCCTTGCATTGTTTTTAGCCTGACTATATTGTTTATTTTCACAGTTGTTATTTCTTGACCACAGTCCCCTGAGGATTAAGACTAATTAAGAAACGCGTCGGGAGGTCTAAGAAAACATAAGGTCAGATTGTTGCCAGCTAAGGGGTATTGTGAGGCGGATTGGTGCCCCCCCCTTGTTACTGGACAACTAAAAACAAGTTTGTGTTTCAATTGACCATTTTTTGGTTCTTTGATTGCTGCAGGTTGCAGCTTTTGTACACTTTTGTGGAGACAGTAACGTCTTGTAGTCTCTAATATTGTCATTATAGTGGGATTATACCCACTCAAATGTATTTCCATGCTATGGATCATTAATCTATACGTTACATATGGGACAATTGTCTCAATCGGTGTTATTCCAGTAGGATCACTACTGGTCACACAGTGTCCTTGATTTGGTAATGATAGGGGCTTGAACATCAGCCCTATTTAGTTGGTTGCTTTTGCAACCATTTATGGTGTGTGGTAAAAAAATTTTTAAAACTTAAATATTAAAGGTTAATTTTTAATTGTGACCACTATTTTAGTACCCTTGCTTTGCTAAATTCTCTCCTTGACTGGTAAGCAACGACACATTCTGTTCGTTGCATGGTTACCAGCGTACACCGGCTCCCAGGTGAGCGCATCAAGGTCCTGCAGCGGCGGAACACACACGCACACACACACACATCAGATCACACTCACTCTCACACACACATCAGATCGCATCCACACACTCACAACATCCCGTGATATCGCTTGCTTCTCGGCGGCGATCCTGTGCGTGCAGTGACCTTCCAGGACCTGCCGGAGGATCACATGGCCGGAAGCATGTGGTATCTCCGGATGTTGTGAGTGTGAGCGCGTATGTGCGATATCGTCAGTGTGTGTGCGTGTATGCGATAGGATGTGTGCGTGTATGCGATAGGATGTGTGCGTGTATGCGATAGGATGTGTGCGTGTATGCGATAGGATGTGTGTGTGTCGGTAGAAGGCAGAGGAACACGGCGTGCAGCACAGCTGCTGGGACCGCCCACCGGAGGGCACAGGCAGAAGTGGGGTGTGAGTGTATGCGATCAGATGTGTGCGTGTATACTGTCTGATGTGTGACTGTGGAGCACGATGGTGGGTGCACAGCATGGGGATGGAGCACGATGGAGGGTGCACAGCATGGGGGATGGAGCACTATGGGGAGTGCGCAGCATGGAAGATGGAGCACGATGGGGGGTGCGCAGAATGGGGGATGGAGCACGATGGGGAGTGCGCAGCATAGGGGATGGAGCACGATGGGGAATGCGCAGCATGGGGGATGGAGCACGATGGGGAGTGTGCAGCATGGGGGATGGAGCACGATGGAGAATGCGCAGCATGGGGGATGGAGCACGATGGGGAGTGCGCAGCATGGGGGATGGAGCACGTTTGGGAGTGCGCAGCATGGGGGATGGAGCACGTTTGGGAGTGCGCAGCATGGGGGATGAAGCACGATGGGGAATGCACAGCATGGGGGATGGAGCACGATGGGGAATGCACAGCATGGGGGATGGAGCACGATGGGGAGTGCGCAGCATGGGGGATGGAGCACAATGGGGAGTGCGCAGCATGGGGATGGAGCACGTTTGGGAGTGCGCAGCATGGATGATGGAGCACGATGGGGAATGCGCAGCATGAGGGATGGAGCACGATGGGGAATGTGCAGCATGAGGGATGGAACACGATGGGGAGTGCGCAGCATGGAGGATGGAGCACAATGGGGAGTGTACAGCATGGGGGATGGAGCACAGTGGGGAGTGCGCAGCATGGCGGATGGAGCACGATGGGGAGTGCGCAGCATAGGGGATGGAGCACGATGGGGAATGCGCAGCATGGGGGATGGAGCACGATGGGGAGTGCGCAGAATGGGGGATGGAGCACGATGGGGAATGCGCAGCATGGGGGATGGAGCACGATGGGGAGTGCGCAGTATGGGGGATGGAGCATGTTTGGGAGTGCGCAGCATGGGGGATGGAGCACGATGGGGAATGCACAGCATGGGGGATGGAGCACGATGGGGAGTGCGCAGCATGGGGGATGGAGCACAATGGGGAGTGCGCAGCATGGGGATGGAGCACGTTTGGGAGTGCGCAGCATAAGTGATGGAACACGATGGGCAATGCGCAGCATGAGGGATGGAGCACGATGGGGAATGCGCAGCATGAGGGATGGAGCACGATGGGGAGTGCGCAGCATGGAGGATGGAGCACAATGAGGAGTGTGCAGCATGGGGGATGGAGCACGATGGGGAGTGCGCAGCATGGCGGATGGAGCACGATGGGGGGTGCGCAGCATGGGGAATGGAGCACGATGGGGGATGCGCAGCATGGGGGATGGAGCACGATGGGGGGTGCGCAGCATGGGGGATGGAGCACGATGGGGGGTGCGCAGCATGGGGGATGGAGCACGATGGGGGGTGCGCAGCATGGGGGATGGAGCACGATGGGGGGTGCGCAGCATGGGGGATGGAGCACGATGGGGGGTGCACACCTCCCCCCAAAACACACACACACTGCCACACACGCACTGCACAACACACCACACACACACTGGGAACCACAAACACCGCCCTACACAGACACCCACACACACAGACAACGCCGCACACACACAACACCCAACACACAAACACCGTGGCACACACAAATATACGCACATGCCGCACAACACACACATTGCAAAACATACCTCCCACCAAAACACACACACCCCACACCCACACAAACCGCGCAACACACGCAACGCTACAGACAGATAGTGCTCCACAAACAACGCAACACACACAACGCAACACACAAACAACACCGCTCTCACCCCCGCCACACCCAGACAACACCCAGAACATGTACAGTGCCCTACACAAACACTTGGTAACTACACACAACAACATCTATATATATATATATATATATATAACAAAAATCATACGTTAACTACACAATACGGAAATTCTAGAATACCCAATGCGTAGAATCGGGCCACCTTCTAGTATATATATATATATATATATATATATACATTTATGAAACATACATTATTCAACTCTATTCTTGCGCCATTTCCTTTTCTTTTGGAAGCTTTTCTTGATAGCTTTTTTTTTAATAGAAGGCCTGATGTTGGGGGCTGTTGTGTGGGCTGTTGTGTGTTGGAACCTTACTGATTTGATTTTGATATCTTATTCAAACAATAGGTAATCAAACTCATGATGTCAGATATTTTCTTTAACCCCTTAACGACCGCGGGCCGTAAAATTATGTCCTAGCGGTCATAACGTTACTGCCCGTGGTCTGCCGCCGGCAGCATGCTGCGATCGGAGCACATCTCAGCTGATTTTCACAGCTGAGATGTGTGCCTGCTAGGCACGAGCAGAATTGTTATCTGCTCGTGCCCTTTAACCCCTTAAATGGCGCTGTCAATATGTGAAATCGCCATTATAAGTGCGTTCGCGGTAAACTTTTACTTACCGCACAATACCGGAAGTCACGTGACGCAATCATGTGACTTCCGGTAGTTGTCATGGTAGCACAGGGTCATGTGATGACTCCTGTACTACACATGAATTGTTTTCACTTTCGCTGTGCCCGCGGCACAGTGAAAAAGAAAGTGAGCGTATCTGCTGTTTACAGCTGTATAGCTGTGATCAGCAGATAGTGCAGAGCAATCGGATTGCTGATCGCAATAGCCCCCTAGGGGGACTAGTAAAATAAAAAAAAAAAGTTATAAAAAAAGTTTTAAAAAATTAAGAAAAAAACAAAAAAAACTAAAAGTTCAAATCACCCCTCATTCGCCCCATTGAAAATTAAAGGGTTAAAAAAATAAAAAAATATACACACATTTGGTATCGCCGCGTTCAGAAACGCCCGATCTATCAAAATATAAAATCAATGAATCTGATCAGTATATGGCGTAGCGGCAAAAAAATTCCAAACGCCAAAACGACATTTTTTTGTAGCCACAACTTTTGCGCAAAATGCAATAAGAGGCTATCAAAATGTAGCATCTGCGCAAAAATGGTACCGTTAAAAACGTCAGCTCGAGACGCAAAAAATAAGCCGTCAGTGAGCCATAGATCCCGAAAAATGCAAACGCTACGGGTCCCGGAATATGGCGTAAAACGTGCGCCACTTTTTTTGGACAAACTTCTGATTTTTTTAACCCCTTATATTAAGGTAAACCTATTCATGTTTTGGTGTTTACGAACTCGCACTGACCTGAGGCATCACACCCATACATCAGTTTTACCATATAGTGAACACAGTGAATAAAATATCTCAAAAACAATAGTTCTATCACACTTTTTTTACAATTTTTCTGCATTTGGAATTTTTTTGCCGTTTTCCAGTACACTATATGGTAAAACTGATGGTTTCTTTTAAAAGTACAGCTCGTTCTGCAAAAAATGAGCCCTCACATGACCATACTGACTGAAAAATAAAAAAGTTACGTCTCTCAGAAAAAGAATGGCAAAAAAAAAAACGGAAAGCGAAAAATCGGCTGATCGTATAGGGGTTAAAGTCATATAAAGTCCCTTTATGTTTAACCCCTTCACCGATTTTCCATTTTTCATTTTTGTTTGTTCGCTCCTTTTCTTCCAAGAGCCATAGCCTTTTTATTTTTCCATCAATCTTGCCATATGAGGGCTTCTTTTTTGTGGAATAAGTTGTACTTTTAAATCACACCATTCATTTCACCATATAGTGTACGGGAAATTAGGAGAAAAATTCCAAATGTGTAGAAATAGTAAAAAAAAATTGAAATTGCAGAATGGTTGTGAAGGTTTTTTTAACCATGTTCCCTTATATGGTAAAACTAACATGATGTCAGTGTGATGCCTCAGGCCAGTATAAGTTCACAAATACCAAACATGTTTACCTTTACTTTTATCTACGTGGTGAAAAAAAATCAGAAGTTTGTCCAAAAACAGAATAGCGCTTTTGTCACCATTTTACGAGACCCATAACATTTTCATTTTTTGGGATCTGGGGCTCAATGATGGCATCTTCTCTGTGTCTTGAGCTGGTGTTTTTAATTATGCCATTTTTGTGTAGATGCACTGTTTTGATCGCCTCTTATTGTATTTTAAAGAAATGTTGCGGCGACCAAAAAAACCCTAATTTTGGCATTTGGAAATTTTTCTCGACATACTGTGGACCGATCTGATTAATTGATTTTATATGCTGCTAGATACCAAATATGTGTACTTTTTTAATTGTATTATTTTCAATGGAGCAAAAGGGGGGTGATTTAAAACTTTTAGGTGTTTTTTATTTTTTAACATTCTTTAAAACTTTTTTTCTACATTTTTTATTGCTTTTACTAGTCCTGCTAGGGGACTTTTCGACTCCACAGTCCGATCGCTTGTGCTGATCAGAGCGATTCTGCAGCATCGCTCTGATCAGCAAAAATGCAGTGTTCACAGAAGTGACCCCGCACTAACATGACAACACCTTCTGCCCCTTGATTGCATCACAGGGCCGTCAAATGCGGCGGGGAACAGTGCAATTTCCACCACGGCCCTTTAAATCGCACCTGTTAGCGGCACATGTTTGCTGATCAAATCAGTAGAAATGTGCGAGGAATACTGTGGGCTCGCCGCCGGAGCCTGAGGGAACTGGACGGAGGTATCCAAAGATGTACCAGTACGTCCTTGGTCGTAAGGGGTTAACTCTTTCATGATCCAGCAACTTTTCATTTTTGGGCTTCCATTTTCTTCTTTTCCCTTCTTCCAAGAGCAATATATTTTTTTTATCTTGCCACCAACATAGCCATATGGGGCATTGTTTTTTGAAACACCAGTAGCAGTTTTTAATTACATTTATTTTACTATTCACTGTATTGTAAAACAGGGAAAATATTTTAAAGTCTGGTAACATTATGGAAAAAGAAATGTTATTTTCAATCGCTTTTCAGATTTGTTTTTGTTTTTATGGTGTTCAATGTGCATAAAAAAATGACACTGCAGTATGATTCTCTATGTAAGTACAATTTAATGGAGGCTCGTTTTTCATGTGGTGAGATTATGTTTTAATTGATATCCTTTTTGGGAGAGTATGTCATTTTGATCTATTTTTATTGTTAGGGATGTGTGATTACTGAAATTCTATTCTGACTTTTACATTTTTTGTTCATCACGGTGTTTATAGTTCCAGTTAATTAATTTTAGACTTTGAAAGATTGGACTATTAAAGTCATGACTATACAAATATATCTATTTTTTTATTAATGGAGGAAAAAAAATACCCTTACTAAGCATCATAGAGGTACCATATTTTGCATAAAAGCACTCTACAAAATATCCTAGATGTCTCTGCATACCCGCAAGGGATGGCACCATAGGATGTATAATAGGGGCACCCCCACTTCATGTCGACTATCCCTAACTTAATCAAAGTAAAGTTAGACTACAGATAAATAAAACATCTGTAGTTTATCTGTTAATATAAACCAGATGGTGCTATGGTGTTAAGTCAGAAAATTCACCTTACCTGCTGTTATAAAATCAATCTGTCGCAGTGCGCTCCCCTATGTGGTTGTTCTATTTCATCAATTCCCAAAAACTATTGTACTGTTGGTCTACTTTTGTGTACTAGGTTGACATATTTTGCCCTTTTGTGAGTAATATAACCAATGTTGGCTCTTATTTGCCTAATAAATTGATGTGTCCTTCTTTTTGCATATTTTACTCTCATGTGCAGGTGGCTCTGTAACTAATCCCTTGGGTTTTGCAGTTAATAAAACCCTAAGTATGATATATGACTTCAGTTGCTGTACTCCTGAATGTTTTCCCTACATCCACATACTTGCTTCACTTCAACCATTTCTTTACACCCATTGTTTGCCAAATATGTAATTTAGGGATCTTAAAATGTCTATGCACTAGCTTTTCTTTTCTTATATCGGATATGAGGGTATGAGCTAAGGGGATATCTTATGTCTCATCATGCATCGAATGGGTCAGTATTTTTCCTCAATATTACATAGCTCCCTAGCGCCATTATTAAAGGTAGTTAGAAATCATATTACTCTGATAGCTCCTTCGGTGTTCCTGTTTGTCGGTATTAATATTCCATACACATAAAGCCCAGGAGATAGGGGGAAGAAAAACACCCCCTTTACACTAAGCTTCAAATATAACTTAATGCATAGGTCGGACAATGGTATATACTCGAAGTATAAAAAGCAAAATTGGTGCTAAGTTTTTAAATTCAATTTTTATTAAGATGTGTTTTAAAATATTAAAAAAATGATTGGATCAGCATTGGTTTCTACTAAGACTGGGGATGTGGAAGATGCCACTAAGTATATTGTGGTAGAGTTTAGAATATACTGTACAAACATTGTAGCAGTAATAACTAAGTATAGATTGCTATATACAGGTGACACAAAAACTAAAAAGGAAAGAAAACCATATAGCAGTAGGAAATTATTCAAATTGCCGTAAACATGTGGTATAACACCTGGAGTGGAGCGACGTGGTGCCATTTGCCCAGCTAACAGTTATTTGCTCATTCACAAGTAATACCTATTCTACCAACTACCATTTTCACATATGACAGCTTGTACACTTGCTCTATCTGGTTAATGCAATTTGTGTATAGCACTATTAACTATTTTACTACCCATATGGTTTTCACTGCATCTCTAAATGTAATGTATTAGTGCAACACATATACAGCAATTTAGCAATATATATATATATATATATATATATATATATATATATATATATATATATATACGGTATATATATATATTAATATATATATATCTATATATATATATATATATATAGATATATATATATATATATATATATATATCTATATATATATATATATAAAACTATTCAGGCTGTTGCCATTCATATGATACCTTCTACGTATTAGGCTCTTACCCCATGCTTACGGCAATTTGAATGTTTCACTACTGCTATATGGTTTTCATTGCAATATTATGTTTTTGCAAAGTGTATATTCTGTAGAAAGCTATACTTATTTATTCCTGCTACAATATTTGTACCATATATTCTAAACTGTACCACAATATACTTATTGCGACCTTCCACATCCTCAGTAATAGCTGATATAATTAATTTTTTAAGCATTTTAAAATATATCTTAATAAAAATTGAATTTTAAAACCACTTATTTTGCTTTTTATTCTCTAAATATAAACAGTTCATAGTAGTTGCTTCCTGGTATGCCTTTTGTAGGCGTTCCTTAGGATATTATCTTTCCAGGAATCTTTGTTCTCATTCATTAGCTTGGTTTTGCTTTTTTGTTTGTTTTTTTTATTGTTCTACGGTTTAAGATGTTTCTAAGAATCTTAGGTATTGCCTAAATTTTAAAACAGAATTCATCGCCATATGTTTTTTATGTGCCTGGGTATGGAGGGCAAAATTTTAGTAATAGTAATCAAAATATCCAAGAATGGTAGACAGCTGCCATTTGTTTCATAAATGAAGTGATGTCCCAGGTCATTAACTTTCAATTTTGGTACAAATGATGAAAAAATTGTAACTGATCCTGTCCAGAACACCCACCAAACTGTCATCTATATATTCTATCCATAACTCAATCTAATTAGTTTTTGGATCTTGTTCATCACTAAAAACCACTGTCTTTTCCCACAAGCCAAAAAGTAAGTTCCCATGAATAGGAGAACATTTATTGCCCATAGGTGTGCCTCTAGGCTGGTAGTAAACCCTCCCATTAAAGAGAAAATAGTTCCAGGATAAGACAAAATTCAGTAGTCCAAAGACAAATTCAATACGTAAAATACTGGTGGTGACCACTGTTGCCTAGAAAATAATTTACGGCTTCTAATCCCTTCTCAGGTGGTACTGAGCCTCCACATCCATACTCGTCAAAATATTATCGAGACATATGTTCACCTCCTTTAATAATTTCAGAAGATCAGTACAATGAAGTTGAGAAGTCTAGGCTAATCCAAGCCCTTTTCATTGTGATGAGAATCACCCTATCAGCATTTTCAGTTAACAGGCAGATGCGCCTATCATTTATTATGCCCCCGGCAGCACTAAAAGCCTGCTCAGACAAAATGCTACCGGCAGAATAGGCCAGCCCTTAAAAGGTATAGACAGTTCATGAAATGTGTCCAGAGTACCAGAGTACCCTGTGCATCAGGGCCTGGTCATTGGGAGGGTCTAATGAATAAAGAGTCCCAAACCTTTAATAGTGTTCTCTTGCCTCTGTTAGACTTGGTGTGTGTCTCCCTTGTCAAAACTCCTTGGCTGTCTAGGGAACTATGACCTCTGCCACCAGCGCTTTCAGATGGGAATTTACTTGTTCAACTAGGGTTTTTTGATATTACCCATATTTCTAGTGCTCTCTGCTGAAGGAAGGAAAGATGAAAAATTGTCCTTGTAGCATGGGTCTAGAATGGTGAGCAACCAGTAATCAGTCTTGGTCAACATACTTATAATGCGAAGGCCGCGGGAAAGGCAACGGAACATAAAGTCAGCCATGTGTGCCAGGCTCTCAACAGGCAAGTGTGACACCCTGGCAAAACCAGGTAGTCACAGATAGGCCCCTACACGACACCCTTCCCTCACGCAGGAAACACACAGCCGACCTGAAATCCTAGTCACCCCCCCTTAGGGAAAGATAGACACACCAGTGGGCGGGACCAGGTGGTTGGACACGCCCAACCAGGGGTTTAGACAGCCCGGGGTGGGAAAACAGGTAGTTCAAGGGGAGAGGAGTGTGGTCTGGAGCTAAGTGTAGCTCCAGCAGAGGAAGTTCAAGTTGAATGGTGCCAAGGTTGGAGCTCTGGTGCCTTTAGCTAGGTGGCAGACCGTGGTCTCCGTCAGCAGGCGACGGGAAGACGGCTCAGCAGAACCGAGGTGGACCGGGACAGGGTTGTAACCCACCGGTACCGACACGGGGAACCGACCCGGAAACCGGAGCACAAAGGGAGGTACTCGGACCCTGAAGCCAGGACTGGAAACCAGTGGCCTGGTTAATTAACTGATTGAGGCCAGGACTAGAGGTCCTGTCCCACCCAAAGTACCTCATAGAAGACAACAGCCCACCGATAGGGATAAGAGGTCACCACCAGGGCCCATAGATCCCATGAGCCAGCGTCTGCGGGCACGGCTCCTTAGGCCACATCCAGCCGGGAGCGGACTCCTGAGTTCCAGACTAGGCAGTCCACCATACACAAAATCAATGCAGATGAAAAGGACAGAGATCACCAGCCTGAGTGGGGGGAACCCTGAATGCAACCAGCCGCGGTGGCCGGCCACCAGCACCTTGCTTTACCAAAGACTCATGTGGTTCATTTACTGTGAGTAACCAAAATGTTCCCCTGTTGTTGCTATACCCTGTACAAGGACACTGGGCCCCGGAGCAACCATCCCTACCCACGGAGGGGTTAGCATCCAGCTACCACTACACCTCCCCCGGGTGCCCCATAACAGCAGCGGTGGTGTCCCACCTCACCACACACCGTGGGTGGCGTCACGAACTTAATACGGCCTAGCCCGTACATCTACGTCCCCCTTTTTATTCGGCATGCCCGCGAGACCCCCAGGTCTGGAGACCCTCGAGCCACCCCCCTTAGGAGGTCCGGATCTGAGCAGTGGCGGCTGCTGGCACAGGGCGGCACACAAGATTTCCCTGTCCCCACCTAGATGACGATTTTCCATCTCATCCTCCTCAGTCTACTGCTTCTCTTCAGACTATGAACGCTGAACAGGTAAGATGAAGCTGGTGTGGCTAGTACCCTCTGTAGTGCAGGCAACCATCTCATGTTCCTCATCCTCCTCATTATCACCCAGTCCACCCTGCGTACTTTTTTCGTCCTTATCTACCCGTTGAACACATTGACCAGGCATGGTATGTGTGCGAGCTTGCCAAGCTTCAGAGCTGCCACCAGGTTACGGCCATGAACACACAAAACCATGCCTGTTTGAAGGTTTAGCTTAGCGACAAGAGCCACAGATCTGTCTGATCTGTAAGACCTTTCCACAACTTTGCGGTGCTGTGCTGTTTTTAAAGAAATTTGTTTTAGCAGACCCTGTTGCAAGGCTTTCAGCTTGGCACTGATATGAGCAACAATTTTTTGGATGGAGGATGAAGAGGAGCATGAGGTGCAGGAAATGGTGTAGGAGGTGGAGGAAACACAATGCAATCTTGTTACTATATGGTGTTATTTTACTTGGTCTACGCAATGCAGTGGGACATGTCAGATGTTGAAGAACAAAGACTAATGAAGTGTCTTTGACTGTCTCTGCTCTGCTATATCTTACAATCTCACTGAGATGTAGCAGAGAGAGATGTGTGACACCCTGGCCGGGCCAGGTAGTCACAGATAGGCCCCTGCACTACATCGTTTCCTCACAGGTGACATCAGCCAACCTTTAAAACCCTAGTCACCCCCTCAGGGCTAGATAGACACACCAGGGGGCGGAGCCAGGTGGTTGGAACACGCCCACCAAGAAGTCTAGACAGCCCGGGGCAGGGAAAGTAAACAGTTCAGTTCAGTTCAGTTGAGTGCAGTTCAGATCAGTTGCAGAGTTGAATAGTGGAGGTCAGGCCTGTGTGTGAGGCCTGAAGTAAACTGACCCCGGAATAGCGGCCTGGGTGGAAGCCCGGACGGAGAAGATGTGCCACCATATCCAGGCCCAGGCGACCTGTCTGCTAAGGCGGTGGGCAGCCGAGATGGCGGAGATAGCCACGGCTGTGAGGATTCGTGAAGTGGATACAGCGTTGGAGGAGTGGGTAAGCGACCCACGCCCTTGCGTCCCTCAGGGACCGGCCGTTCAGGCTGAAGGGCCCGGTCTGCACCTGCCCGCCGTGCTGCCTCCCTCGTCTCCCACATCTGCAACTGCCTCCCCGCTCGGTCCACTGCCATAAAAACCGCCGGACCGTGAGGACTAGCCCGAAGAAGCCGCCAGCAGTCAGCCCGTCACCACCGCGGCTCCACGTACCACCAGCGTCTGGAAGTTTCCCTGTCCCGCCTTGGACCCGCCACCAATCCCGGAAGAGGCCGCGCCCCAGACGACAACGGCTCCGGCAGTCCGCCCGGCCAAGGTGGAGGTGATTCCTAACCGGAAGCCAGCCCAGCGGGCAAAGCTAGCCGCTCCCAGATTTCAAGCCTCGGCTGAGGCGCCGCGGGGTTGCAGCTGTCAAGCAGCCGAGCAGGCCACGTCACAGCGGGGTACCCCAGTGCAGAAAGTGTCGGTCATGGCCGGCACGGGGGAACTGCGGCTGGGCCCGACCCCCGCACAGGGCGAACCGGAGCAGGCCGCAGACGCTCCATATTGGGAGCGGCAGTGGAGCCAGCTGGGCCGAGAGATCGCCAACCGCGAAAAGAGGAAGGCGGAGGTGCTGTCCCGGACCTATCAGGAGAAAGACAACCTCTGCAACGCAACCTTCCGGGTGAGGGACCCGACACACGAAGGCCAGGTCCGGCACTTCGACCCCCGAAGAGGACCGGGACCTGGAGCTCGGAGAGTTGGTAACATACACCCGGCACTGCGGAGAGAGAGGGTGGTTTGCCCTGGATGTCTGGAGAAGGGTAGCCAGAAGTGCCCAGCAGTACAGCCACCCCTCTCCGCCACTCTCCAGTCCCGATGAAGAAGAATATTAAGTAGCGGTTCCCGGCTACCAAAAAAGCAAAGTCCCCGTTGGGACTCTGTTGATGTTCCCGTTTGTTTATAACTTATCCAGAGACACGGCTGAGAACTTGCAGGCCAACCCATAAACTATTGGGTCTTGTAAATAGCCCCAGACCACCCTTTTTCATCATGCCGCAGTCTCTGGAGAGGCTGGTTGGAGGAAAAGCCTGCGGCAGAGTAGGCCGAGGTCCCGTCACCATGGACACCGGTGACTACCCTCCGGGCCAGGGGTCCCTGGGACGTGGGGCCTCTGAGAGAGACTGCCGGGTAAAGAACTTATTACCCAGCCCGTAAGGGCACCACCCGGACCCGAACCCATTTCCTGGACTGGGAAAAGTGGTGCTGACCTGGTTTTTAGAGGCAGCATCAGGGCAGGTTTGTTTGGGTGGGCTAAGGTGAAAAGGACATGGTCTCGTCCCGTCCCGGTTAATAAAAATGTTTATGCAACGTTAAAGTAAAATGCCTCCCGTTAAGAGAAGAAATCTAAATATCCTTGAATGTAAATATGTTATTATGCTTGTAAATGTTTTATCCCCTTTTGCAGTTACAAAATAAACCAGTGGTGGTCGTACAGCCCGCGGACGGTCTGTGTTTAACCAAGGGGGAGTGTGATGCCCTGGCCGGGCCAGGTAGTCACAGATAGGCCCCTGCACTACACCGTTCCCTCACCGGTGACATCAGCCAACCTTTAAAACCCTAGTCACACCCTCAGGGCTAGATAGACACACCAGGGGGCGGAGCCAGGTGGTTGGAACACGCCCACCAAGAAGTCTAGACAGCCCGGGGCAGGGAAAGTAAACAGTTCAGTTCAGTTCAGTTGAGTGCAGTTCAGATCAGTTGCAGAGTTGAATAGTGGAGGTCAGGCCTGTGTGTGAGGCCTGAAGTAAACTGACCCCGGAATAGCGGCCTGGGTGGAAGCCCGGACGGAGAAGATGTGCCACCATATCCAGGCCCAGGCGACCTGTCTGCTAAGGCGGTGGGCAGCCGAGATGGCGGAGATAGCCACGGCTGTGAGGATTCGTGAAGTGGATACAGCGTTGGAGGAGTGGGTAAGCGACCCACGCCCTTGCGTCCCTCAGGGACCGGCCGTTCAGGCTGAAGGGCCCGGTCTGCACCTGCCCGCCGTGCTGCCTCCCTCGTCTCCCACATCTGCAACTGCCTCCCCGCTCGGTCCACTGCCATAAAAACCGCCGGACCGTGAGGACTAGCCCGAAGAAGCCGCCAGCAGTCAGCCCGTCACCACCGCGGCTCCACGTACCACCAGCGTCTGGAAGTTTCCCTGTCCCGCCTTGGACCCGCCACCAATCCCGGAAGAGGCCGCGCCCCAGACGACAACGGCTCCGGCAGTCCGCCCGGCCAAGGTGGAGGTGATTCCTAACCGGAAGCCAGCCCAGCGGGCAAAGCTAGCCGCTCCCAGATTTCAAGCCTCGGCTGAGGCGCCGCGGGGTTGCAGCTGTCAAGCAGCCGAGCAGGCCACGTCACAGCGGGGTACCCCAGTGCAGAAAGTGTCGGTCATGGCCGGCACGGGGGAACTGCGGCTGGGCCCGACCCCCGCACAGGGCGAACCGGAGCAGGCCGCAGACGCTCCATATTGGGAGCGGCAGTGGAGCCAGCTGGGCCGAGAGATCGCCAACCGCGAAAAGAGGAAGGCGGAGGTGCTGTCCCGGACCTATCAGGAGAAAGACAACCTCTGCAACGCAACCTTCCGGGTGAGGGACCCGACACACGAAGGCCAGGTCCGGCACTTCGACCCCCGAAGAGGACCGGGACCTGGAGCTCGGAGAGTTGGTAACATACACCCGGCACTGCGGAGAGAGAGGGTGGTTTGCCCTGGATGTCTGGAGAAGGGTAGCCAGAAGTGCCCAGCAGTACAGCCACCCCTCTCCGCCACTCTCCAGTCCCGATGAAGAAGAATATTAAGTAGCGGTTCCCGGCTACCAAAAAAGCAAAGTCCCCGTTGGGACTCTGTTGATGTTCCCGTTTGTTTATAACTTATCCAGAGACACGGCTGAGAACTTGCAGGCCAACCCATAAACTATTGGGTCTTGTAAATAGCCCCAGACCACCCTTTTTCATCATGCCGCAGTCTCTGGAGAGGCTGGTTGGAGGAAAAGCCTGCGGCAGAGTAGGCCGAGGTCCCGTCACCATGGACACCGGTGACTACCCTCCGGGCCAGGGGTCCCTGGGACGTGGGGCCTCTGAGAGAGACTGCCGGGTAAAGAACTTATTACCCAGCCCGTAAGGGCACCACCCGGACCCGAACCCATTTCCTGGACTGGGAAAAGTGGTGCTGACCTGGTTTTTAGAGGCAGCATCAGGGCAGGTTTGTTTGGGTGGGCTAAGGTGAAAAGGACATGGTCTCGTCCCGTCCCGGTTAATAAAAATGTTTATGCAACGTTAAAGTAAAATGCCTCCCGTTAAGAGAAGAAATCTAAATATCCTTGAATGTAAATATGTTATTATGCTTGTAAATGTTTTATCCCCTTTTGCAGTTACAAAATAAACCAGTGGTGGTCGTACAGCCCGCGGACGGTCTGTGTTTAACCAAGGGGGAGTGTGATGCCCTGGCCGGGCCAGGTAGTCACAGATAGGCCCCTGCACTACACCGTTCCCTCACCGGTGACATCAGCCAACCTTTAAAACCCTAGTCACACCCTCAGGGCTAGATAGACACACCAGGGGGCGGAACCAGGCAGTTGGAACATGTCCACCAAGGAGTCTAGACAGCCTGGGGCGGGGAAAGTAAACAGTTCAGTTCAGTTGAGTGCAGTTCAGATCAGTTTCAGAGTTGAGTAGTGGAGGTCAGGCCTGTCTGTCAGGCCTGAAGTAAACTGACAGGTATCAGGGTAGGAGCCCTGGTGCCTTTGGCTAGGAGGCAGATGGCGGTCTCCGTCTGCAGGAGCCGGGAAGACGGCTCGCTGTAACCGAGGTGGACCGGGACAGGATAGTGGCCCGCCGGGACCGACACAGGGAACTGGAGCACACAGGGGGTACTCGGACCCTGAAGCTGGGACTAGAAGCGACTGGAACTGGTTAATTTACCGATTGAGGCCAGGACTAGAGGTCCTGTCCCACCCAAAGTCCCGATAGAAGACAACAGCCCACCGAGAGGGATAGAAGGCCACCGCCAAGGCTCAGAGATCCCATGGGCCAGCGTCTGTGGGCAAGGGCTCCTTAGGCCACATACAGCTCTCCAGAAGTTGCAAGCACAGGCAGACTACCATCTTACAAAGGTACAGGACAAAGACAGAGCCCACCAACCGGGTGGGGGATCAGAACGCAGCCGGTTGTGGGCACCGACCACCATCACCTTGGTTTACCAGAGACTCGTGTGTTTCCTTCAATAGTGAGTACACCAGCACCCTGCGGTCACCAATCCCCCTGCACCAAAACCCCAACGGGTCCCGGGGCCACCATCCCTGCCCACGGAGGGGTTAGCAACTTGCTGCATAACATCTCCCCCGGGTGCCCCTACAACTGCAGCTATGGTCTCCAATTTCATCACATACCGTGGGTGGCGTCACGAACTTAACACGGCTCAGCCCGTACATATACGTCCTACATCCACCACTACAAACCCCCTTTTTGATTGGAGTGACCGCAAGACCCCCGGGTCCGGAGACTCTCGAGCCACCCACAGAAGGACTGGATCCGAGCAGCTCGGCTGCTGCGAGCCGGGCGGTACACCTCCATGATCTCTAACCATCTCTACACTGCTACATCTGACCATCTCTGCTTTACTACATCTGACCGTCTCAGCTCTGCTTCATCTGAGTGACACAGGAACATGTAGCAGAGGAGAGACAGATGTATCTGACTTTCTCTGCTTTGCTACATCTGAATGTCTCTACTCTGATTCATCTGAGTGAGACAGATGTTGCAGAGCAAAGATTGATGGAGCATTTCTGTCTCTGCTACATCTTACCATCTCACTCAGATGTAGCAGAGCTGAGATGGTCAAATGTAGCACAGCAGGGACAGATGTAGCATCTGTGAACGTCTCTGCTACATGTAAACATCTGAAATCTGCTACATCTGGGTGAATTATTTACTTATTTTTATATTTATATATTTTATTTTACTGACTTATATAGCACTATTAATTCTACAGTGCTTTACAGATGTGATCATCACTGTCACAATCTAAATTCCCTATCAGAATGTCTTTGAGACAGACGGAAACCGTAAGAGAAACCGGGAGAACCCAGAAGAAACCCACGCAAACACGGGGAGAGCATACAAACTCCTTGCCGAATTTGAACCCAAGACCCCAGCGCGGCAAGACTGCAGTGCTAATCATCGAGCTACTGTGCTACCCTGTCTCACTCATATGTAGCAGAGCTGAGATAGATGTACCAGAGCAAAGTTAGTCAGATGTAGTAGAGCAGAGACATATGTATGGTCTCTGACAGTCTCTGCTCTGCTACATCTGAGAGAAAGAGTAAAGGCCCATTTAAACGTTACGAGATCGCTAGCGATGTCGCTAGCGATCGCATCCACCCCCATTGTCTGTGCATCATGGGCAAATCGCTGCCCGTGGCACACAATATCGCTAACACCCATCACACATACTTACCTTCCTAGCAACGTCGCTGTGGGCAGCGAACAACCTCTTTATTAAAGGGGAGGTTCGTGCGCCGTCACAGTGACGTCACACAGCGGGCGACCAATAGAAGTGGAGGGGCGGAGACCAGCCACATTAACGACACGCCCACCTCGTTGCCGGAGGACGCAGGTAAGCTGTTGTTCGTCGTTCCCGGGGTGTTACACGTAGCGATGTGTGCTGCCTCAGGGACGACAAACATCCTGCGTCTACAACAACCAACGAGATTTTGAAAATGAACGACGTGTCAACGATCAATGATTAGGTGAGTATTTTTGATCGTTAACACTCGCTCGGAGCTGTTACACGCAACGACGTCGCGAACGACACCGGATGTGCGTCACGAATTCCGTGACCCCAACGACATATCGTTAGCGTTGTGTGTAAATGGGCCTTAAGAGACAGATGAGAGAGAGAGTAAGCAGAGCCGAGACAGATGTATTATCTATAACCATCTCTGCTACATCTGACACTTTCAGTCTGGGCTGTGTGGAAAAACTGTGAAATCAGCCTCTGTAGGGGCCTTGCTTTAAATTGTTGATTTGCCCAAACCCAGAGCACTTGAAAATCGATGGGTCCGCTCATCCTTAATTAAAATTATCAATATTTTTTGAGTAGAGGCCTTGTATAAATTGTGACATTAGATAATAAGCATTTAATCCAGACTCTTTTAATATTGTATGATTAAAAATGTAATATAGTAAATCAAAGAAAACATTTCATCATGTCGCTTTCAAGGTCCCACAAGAAAAATATTAACATATGGCTGCATGTTATTATGTCATTGTCTGTCCTATTTAATACCTTAATATTAACGTACTCGCTTTTAGATAATTGTATGGCTTATTTGTTAAGCGACTCTGTATGTGATAGTTGGCTGCGTGTACAGAGGCCTGCACTAACAGATGCTGCTGATGATGATGAACAATTAATTTAGAAATATTAGATTTATCAGCCAAATTACAGAGTGTTGGCTGCAGCAGGTTCAGTAACCTAGTGCTTCCTTAAGGATTTCATTTTTAATAATGAATTATAATTTAAAGTAAATGTTCACCCTTGAGCACTGTTTGTTTTGTTAGTCTAAATATCTGGGATAATTAATCTCATAATACCTCTTTATTGGGGTTAAAGCTCAGTTTTCTGATAAGAAGTTCCAAATTTCCTGCTGAGCCAACAAAGTTTAAGTATCAAAGTCTGGCTTTGTGTAACTACAGTCACCCCTGAGGGAACTCAGAAGCCAACTACATCCTAGTGCTTCTGTAAGCAGGTTTTTGTTATGTAATCTGAGAGCAGCATGATGCAAGGGCAGATATCCTGATTCCAATAAAATGAACTTACTGGACTGCTTGGTGTTTGATTTTAGTATGGCGCTGACTCTGCAGAGCCAGTGCATGTATGTTGTCTCCGAGGTTAGATCTGATGGGAGGGGCCTGTCCGGTCGTGCCTTGTTATGGGGGTCGCGCCGCCATATCTGGGTGTTGTTACCTCTGGGACACCGCAAGTTTTAGTTGCTGCTCTGCATCGTGCAACTGGTTCCTGTGAGTGTACTCTGATCTAGTCCCGCTACCCAGTTCCGCTCTCTCTGACCTCCGTCCCTTCTGCCCGGTATGACCTCCCTGCCCACCTGACCCTGGTCCTGTTTCGTGTCCTCACCTCCACTCCTTCATCTGTGCGTACCTGTTCTCTCTGACCTCTGTTCTTCCTGCCCGGTCTGTCTTTCCTGTCTTCCTGACCCTGGTCCCATTCCGTGTCCCTACCTCCGCTCCCTCCCTTGTGCTTACTTGTTCTCCCGGCATTCATTTTCGGTTTTGTTTATGGCTTGCTTACTCCTCGGTACAGACGCGACATCCTGGCTCAGACCTTGGCTGACTGACTATCACTGTGCTTGTGTTAGGGACTTCTAGTGGACCTCTATCTTCCTGCACTCAGGAGCTCTTCTTTCACATGAATCTCAGAGCCCCCTAGTGGTAGCTTTACAGAATCCCTGTTTTCTCTACTGTAGATGTAGCAGTGGTTAGAATGCTGAGCTGGGTATAAACCAGCCCCTGTTAGCAAGCTGCTAATAAATTGTGGTAACTGGGATACACAGATTAGCCTGACTGTCTTGCATCTGACAACCAGTCTGTCAGTAATAATCTGCGGATAAAACACTGATTGCATTGAAATTATACTGAACAGTCTAAAAAGTGACACTTCCCTGGAATCAAGCTCTCAGCCCCTATATTATGATGCTCTAAGGTTAAAGAAGCACTCCCATCAAAGTTTTTATCCACTTAATATATAACAATCATCATATTATATAGCACAACATACTTTCAGGTCATTCATTCTGCCCTTTTGCCAAGTTAATTATTCTATTTTCCATTAGAATTAGGACATCACATGATTAAAAACAGACTAGCTGAATCATTCTAAGCTCCATGTATAAACAGGAAGTCTCTTTGCCTGCATAGGTCATCAAAAGAACTACAAATCTAGTTCTAATGATGACTCATGCAGTATAAAGAGACTTCTTGTTTCTGTATAGAGCTTAGAAGGAATCAGTCAGTTTGTTTTTAAAGGAAATCTGTCACCAGTAATTTGCTACCTCATCTGAGAGCAGCATAATGTAGAAAAAGAGACCCTGATTCAAAAGATATATCAATCAGTTAACAGGGTGCAGCGGTTTTGACACAATCAGCTTAGAAAGGTAACCCACCCACACCACAGCTCTCTATGTACATTGTCTATTGACAGTGAGCTACTTATCATCGGAGGGGTGTGTCAGACAACAAGTCATGAGTCCTGTAGTCCCAGCAGTGAAAATCACCTGTTGTAAGTAATCATTGTAAGTAGAGATGGTCAAATAGGGAAATATTCGGGTTTGGATTATGCTGTTCGACTACCGAGTACTATTCCAGTATTCATCACTAATAATGAACCTAATGCAAGTCAATGGGGAACTCAAGCATTTTTCTGGGAAATCTTCAGGAAAAATGCTCAGGATCTCAGTTAACTTGCATTAGATTCGTTATTTGGGACGAATACTGGCATAGTACTCGGTATTCGAATGCCATAATCCAAACCCGAATATTTAATTATTTGCCCATCTCTAATTGTAAGTATACAACAGCACACATTATAATAAGTGATATATCCCTGAGTCAGTGTTTTAACCCTTACAGCATGCTGTCCTTTGGTTACATAGCTAATATCTGCTGACAGATTTTCTTTAATCACATAATGTCATAGAACCTAAAGCAAAATAGAAGAATTATTTGGGTAGAAGGGCAAAAGGAGCAATTGTAAGTACATTGTGCTATAAAATATGATTGTAATATATTAAGAGGATAAAACTTTGATGCAAGGAGTGTGTATGTTCTCCCCGTGTTTGAGTGGGTTTCCTCTAGGTTCTTCGGTTTCCTCCCACACTCCAAAGACAGACTGTTAGGAACATTAGATTGTGAGCCCCAATGGGGACAGTGTTGCTGATGTATCTAAAGCACTGTAAAATTAATAGTGCCATATAAGTGAATAAATATTATTATATTATTATGGGAGTTGTAAATATCAAAAGCCTTCTGACAGATTGCTTTTAAACTCAATAATAAAACAATATTGAATAAGCCTTTGTGCTCCCTCTAGTGGTAGCTTGTGGAAGCTCATCAGTAAAACTTGTACTTTAGCTTCATTAAAGTTAGAAATCTCAAAATTCTAATTAATTCCAATGTTAATTTAAAAACCAACATGCTGTTTAAAGTTGAAAGTTCATCCCAGCCTTGTCCTTGCCAACAAGTCATTATTTCTAAACAATGGAAAAGTTGTTCAAACGTCAGGCAAACGGTGCACAATTTAACACTGTAGTTCATTTTACTTGATTCACAGACCATATGTCAGGATGTAAGAGCATGTGGTCTTAATACTATGCAACACTACTCATTGGAATCACTGTGGGATAAGTGGGGTTCAAGTATTCACCCCTTAACGACCCATGACGTACTGGGTACGTCATGGATCGTGTGCCGGTAAGTCACGCCCCCTGCCGCCGGCAGGCGGCCGCGATCCGCGCACATATCAGCTGTTATCAACAGCTGACATGTGTGCCTGCTAGCCGCGGGTGGAATCGCTTCCACCCGTGGCCATTAACCCCTTACATTTCGTTTCCAAAATCTGGCAGCGATATGTATACGGGCGACGCCATGACAGTCACTTACCCCGTCCCCGCCGGAGGTCACGTGACATGATCACGTGACTTTCGGTGGTTGCCATGGTAGCACAGGGTCATGTGATGACGCCTGTAGCTAACATGACTCACTTCCTCTCAATGCCGGAATACAGCCGGCATTGAAAGTAAAGCAGCAAATCTGCAGTTCTCAGCTCTGTAGCTGAGATCTGCAGATAGTGCAGAACGATCGGATTGCTGATCGCTATAGCCCCCTAGGGGGACTAGTAAAATAAAAAAAAAAGTAAAAAAAAAAAGTTTTAAAAAAATTAAAAAAAATAAATAAAACCCTAAAAGTTCAAATCACCCCCCTTTCACCCCATTGAAAATTAAAGGGTTAAAAAAAATACAAAATACACACATATTTGGTATCGCCACATTCAGAAATGCCCGATCTATCAAAATATAAAATCAATCAATTTGATCAGTAAACGGCGTAGCCGCAAAAAAATTCCAAACGCCAAAATTCCGTTTTTTGGTCGCCGCAAATTTTGCGCAAAATGCAATAACAGGTGATCAAAACGTAGCATCTGCGCAAAAATGGTACCGTTAAAAACGTCAGGTCGAGACGCAAAAAATAAGCCATCAATGAGCCTCAGATCCTAAAAAATGAGAACGCTACGGGTTTTGGAAAATGGCGCAAAACGTGCGCCACGTTTTTTCGACAAGCTTGTGAATTTTTTTTAACCCCTTAGATACAAGTAAACCTATACTTGTTTGGTGTCTACAAACTCGCACTGACCTGAGGCATCACATAGATATCTCAGTTTTACCATATAGTGAACACAGTGAATAAAATATCCCAAAAAGCTATTGTACGATCACACTTTTTTTGCAATTTTTCCGCACTTGGAATTTTTTTGCCGTTTTCCAGTACACTATATGGTAAAAATTATGGTTTCATTTAAAAGTACAACTCATCCCGCAAAAATCAAGCCCTCATATGGCAAGATTGATGGAAAATAAAAAAGTTACGCCTCTTGGAAGAAGGGGAGCAAAAAACAAAAACGCAAAAACGGAAAGTGCCCGGGGGCTGGAGGGGTTAAAGGAAATATGCAGCTTATTTTGCTTTTTTTTTGTTATTTCACTATTGGGCTACATAGGGGCAGATAAGTAGATAGCAACTACTTACCCACCCTGCTGTCAGCCCCTCTCCCCTGGCTCAGAGCGGACATGTGACCACTCCTGCCGGGATTTTGCTGCTTCCTGTGATGTCACGATGACAGGGGCAGGAGCATGTTGACGGGCATAATAGCTGACGTCATGTTGCCACCCTGCTGCCTACCAAGTACAGTGCGATGCAGCCCCCACACCCTCTCATCCTCCTCACCCCCTCCTCACATTCTGTACTCTCCTCTGCCCCCTGTGTGCTGCCATCTGTGCCCTTTATGTGCCGGACCCTAGACATACAGGTAACAGGAGGACCCACTCACTGTTAGGACCGCCCGATGGTGTCCTCAGCTCTTTATGATGTATGAGGCCTGGGTAACTGTCTCCCCCCTCCACCGTGCACTGTCTCCCTCCACTATGTGATGAGCACAGCGTGAGACGCGCCTGGCATTTGAATACTTCCAGGAGCAGAGCCCAGTGATGTCACCTGACACCGCGGTCAGCAGCACTGAGCTCTGCATCGCTGAGCTGTAAGGACAGCATAGGGTGAGAGACAGCGTGGGGGGAGGGAGGGCAGAGAAGACAGCACAGGGGGGAGAGGAGAGAGTGCACAGGTGAGAGACAGAGCGGGAGATGGTGCTGGGGGGGCAGAAGAGAGAGTGCAGGGGGGAGAGAAGAGATAGCACCGGTGAGAGACAGAGCGGAGAGTAGGGGGGCAGAGAAGACAGGGGGGGAGAAGACAGAGAGGGGGGAGAGAAGAGAGTGCACAGTTGAGAGACAGAGCAGAGGGTGGTGCTGGGGGGCAGAGGAGAGAGCGCAGTGGGAGAGAAGAGAGTGCACAGGTGAGAGTCAGTGTAGGGGGAGGGGGGCAGAGAATACAGAGAGGGGGGAAAGAAGAGTGCACGGGTGAGAGACAGAGCAGGGGTGGTGCTGAGGGAAGAGGAGAGAGCGCAGGGGGAGAGAAGAAAGTGCACGGGTGAGAGACAGCACAGGGGGAGGGGGGGCAGAGAAGACAGAGAGGGAGGAGAAAAGAGTGCACAGGTGAGAGACAGAGGGGGGGTTGGTGGGGGAGTTCTGGGGGGAAGAGGAGAGCGTGCAGGGGGAGAGAAGAGAGTGCACGGGTGAGAGACAGAGGGGGGATGGGGGCAAAGAATACAGAGAGGGGGAGAGAAGAGTGCACAGGTGAGAGACAGAGCAGGGGGTGGTGCTGGGGGGGCAGAGGAGAGAGCGCAGGGGGAGAAAAGAGAGTGCACGGGTGAGAGACAGTGTTAGGAGAGGGGGGCAGAGAAGACAGCACAGGGTGAAGAGAAGAGGGTGCACGGGTGAGAGACAGAGGGGGGTTGGTGGGGGAGTGCTAGGGAGAAGAGGAGAGAGTGCAGGGGGAGAGAAGAAAGTGCATGGGTGAGAGACAGAGGTGGGATGGTGGGGGGGTGTATGTGTGTGTGAGTATGTAGCACCAACGGGGCAAAGGGTTAACTTTACTCATCATCGGGTCTGGGGATGTCACGGGTGGCCCTGCCCGGCTTCGTGGCCCCAAGGTGTACAATAAAATGGAAGATGATGGTGGAGGAAATGATTTGGATAGTTTGTCTCGTGACGCCACCTGTGGTACACGTCCAGGGATTAGCCACCGCTGCGGGTGATGTCCTCTGGGGCTGATGGTGTCGCACCAAAGATGGTTCTGCACCCCACAGGTGGAGCGGGCCCTGGGGAGGAGGATGAGGGTTGTAGTGATGGCTGGCGCCAAAGCGCGGGACATCGGCGCCGGCAATAAGAGGCAGAGTCAGCTGCTGCAATTCCAGGTCTTTTTACTCACTGTCCTTTAGTTGTCCGGGGGCAACGGTCTCTGCCGTGATGGGTTCCAGCAGATCACGGATAAGTTAGAGATAGCCACCGGTATTTGAAAGAGTCTTTTCCAAAAGGGATGTCCCTCCAGAAGTGAGGAACTTGGGCTGAGCTTCCCGCTTCAAGCCCAGGCTCTGTGAAGAAAAAGAAGAAGAATGTTTTCGTGCTGCCAGAACTGACGTTCCGACTTGACTGAAGATTGTATAAGAGGTGCTCCTACTTCTGTCCCAAGTTAGTTGTCCTAGTGACCGGAAAAGTCCCATGCATCATGATGGCCACCCCCCCAGCCTACCCTAGTCCAGTCCCCGGTGGGAGGGTACCTAAGTTGTATGTAAGGTGAAATATGAAAACACCGGTGGTTAACCCCCACCTTACCTGAGATGAATACTGCACCTTAAGTGAGGTGCAGTACCCTGTGGCGACTGATGCCATAAGTATATATACCATACACACATGGTATATATCTCTACTATACACTCACATTAGGTGCTATACATAATTTTCATTACATAGTACTCATTTATCTATCAGGTGCTGGGGCAGAATACTTACAGCTAATGAGTGTTCAGAGGGTGGGCAGAGGGCGAGGTTGGGCAGTGCCAGCTATGACTGTGAAGTTCGGCAGTCAAACATGTCATGTTTGGTTGAGCTGCAGGTAAATAAAGTGTCTCCAGAAAATAAAGTAATGTATATATATATATATATATATATATTGTGGCCAGACAACTTCTATAATTAAAAATGTCATTCAAATGTATCTACAGATATCCAACATTCTCAGTTGATAGGTCTTGTAACATACAGTGGATGAAAAAAGTATTGAACACATCACCAATTTTTTAAGTAAATATACAGTGCCTACAAGTAGTCTTCAACCCCCTGCAGATTTAGCAGGTTTGATAAGATGCAAATAAGTTAGAGCCTGCAAACTTCAAACAAGAGCAGGATTTATTAACAGATGCATAAATCTTACAAACCAACAAGTTATGTTGCTCAGTTAAATTTTAATACATTTTCAACATAAAAGTGTGGGTCAATTATTATTCAACCCCTAGGTTTAATATTTTGTGGAATAACCCTTGTTTGCAATTACAGCTAATAATCGTCTTTTATAAGACCTGATCAGGCCGGCACAGGTCTCTGGAGTTATCTTGGCCCACTCCTCCATGCATATCTTCTCCAAGTTATCTAGGTTCTATGGGTGTCTCATGTGGACTTTAATCTTGAGCTCCTTCCACAAGTTTTCAATTGGGTTAAGGTCAGGAGACTGACTAGGCCACTGCAACACCTTGATTTTTTCCCTTTTGAACCAGGCCTTGCTTTTCTTGGCTGTGTGCTTTGGGTCGTTGTCTTGTTGGAAGATGAAATGATGACCCATTTTAAGATCCTTGATGGAGGAGCGCAGGTTCTTGGCCAAAATCTCCAGGTAGGCCGTGCTATCCATCTTCCCATGCATGCGGACCAGATGGCCAGGCCCCTTGGCTGAGAAACAGCCCCACAGCATGATGCTGCCACCACCATGCTTGACTGTAGGGATGGTTTTCTTGGGGTCGTATGCAGTGCCATCCAGTCTCCAAACGTCACATGTGTGGTTGGCACCGAAGATCTCGATCTTGGTCTCATCAGACCAGAGAACCTTGAACCAGTCTGTCTCAGAGTCCTCCAAGTGATCATGAGCAAACTGTAGACGAGCCTTGACATGACGCTTTGAAAGTAAAGGTACCTTACGGGCTCGTCTGGAACGGAGACCATTGCGGTGGAGTACGTTACTTATGGTATTGACTGAAACCAATGTCCCCACTGCCATGAGATCTTCCCGGAGCTCCTTCCTTGTTGTCCTTGGGTTAGCCTTGACTCTTTGGACAAGCCTGGCCTCGGCACGGGTGGAAACTTTCAAAGGCTGTCCAGGCTGTGGAAGGCTAACAGTAGTTCCATAAGCCTTCCACTTCCGGATGATGCTCCCAACAGTGGAGACAGGTAGGCCCAACTCCTTGGAAAGGGTTTTGTACCCCTTGCCAGCCTTGTGACCCTCAACGATCATGTCTCTGATGGCCTTGGAATGCTCCTTTGTCTTTCCCATGTTGACCAAGTATGAGTGCTGTTCACAAGTTTGGGGATGGTCTTAATTAGTCAGAAAAGGCTGGAAAAAGAGATAATTAATCCAAACATGTGAAGCTCGTTGTTCTTTGTGCCTGAAATACTTCTTAATACTTTAGGGGAACCAAACAGAATTCTTGTGGTTTGAGGGGTTGAATAATAAATGACCCTCTGAATAAACTTTTCACAATTTAAAAAAAAAAAGAAATAACATTCTTTTTTGCTGCAGTGCATTTCACACTTCCAGGCTGGTCTACAGTCCAAATGTCACAATGCCAAGTTAATTCCGAATGTGTAAACCAGCTAAATCTGCAGGGGGTTGAATACTACTTGTAGGCACTGTATGTCTAAAGGTGCTTTTGACATTAATTTCTCCCAAGATGCTGGTAACAACTCATCCACACACACAAGCAAAGAAATCAAACCATAGATGCCCATAAATTAAAGGGAACCTGTGACCGCTTTTTTGACCTATAAGCTGCGGCCACCACCACCACCTAAGATGCTCTATATAAGAGACCAGGCCGGGGGTATAACATAAAAAACACTTTATAATACTTACTTAACGGTCACGCGGTTGGCCATATGGGTGTCTCCGTTGTCCAGTGACGGCGCCGCCTCTTTCGGCCATCTTCGTCCTCCATCTTCTGAAGCCGCGGTGCATGACGCGCCCGATGACATACAAACTCACCGGCATTCAGGTCCTGAGCAGGCGCACTTTGATCTGCCCTGAGCAGGGCAGATCAAATTTCAACTTCATCCACCTTCCATTGATGTAATTATGGAGGATGTAAAAGGATTCCAGTGGCTCCTGTGAAGCTCTAGTGAACTCCATGCCGAAGAGAGTTAAGGCAGTGCTTGAAAAAAATTGTACCCACACAAAATAATGACATTATACATTATACAATCTGTACACTAACTACTTTACATGATATCAAAGTGTCATAGCTTCAGTGTTGTTCCATGAAAAGATATTTCTGATATACTGTATATTCTGTTTTATTCCAATACAGAGCAGTAATTCCTCTGCCTTCCTTCAAAGTTTACAGCTGAGGGAGGAAGGTTTACTGGAAATGTATGTATGTATGTATGTATGTATGTATGAAATGTATACATTTAACTTAAAAGTGATTCAATCACTAGGATTGTCCTATATAAACTAAAGCCAGTACTATACTGGTACTATCATGCTGATTCTGTACATACCTTTAGTTGTTGTCAGATTGGATGTATAGTTTTTGAAATACAGGCAGGTAAAGGTACAGACATGTACAGCTTTTACATTGGCAGTAGCTGCCGAATAGCTAATATGTGGGTCGGGTTTTGCTATCTGTTCCTGACCCTGTCTGCTGCCTAACCTCTGTAGATGCTAGAGTGTATGGGCTGCCTCTCTAACACGCCCTTATCACGTGATAGAAATGACTCATACCTGGTAGGAGCCCATACAGTCTAGCATCTACAGAGGCCAGGCAGCAGACGGGTGGGGGTGGGAATAGGTAGCAAAACCCGACCCACCTATTTGGCAGCTGCTGCCAATCAAAAAGCTTAACTTTACTTGCCTATATTTCAAAAACTATGCATCCAATCTCATAACTAAATGTATGTATAGAATCAGCATGATAGCGCTAGTATATCACTGGCTTTAGTTTATATTGGAAAATCTTGGTGATTGGTTTGCTTTAATGTTCACTGTTTAAAACCATTTTAGTAAGCTCTCTTCTGGCTGATACAGGCAGCCAAAATATTATTTCTGTGTTACAAGATGTAGGGAATTTTGGGCTATGACACAGAGAAGCAGAGATCCAACCCTCATTATGTGATATCATGTAAACCATGAACTAATTTTGCAGACATTTAGTTAAAATATATACCTGACTAATGTTTAAGGATGGACATACACTTTACGTTAGTATTTAAAAAAATATAATTAAGGAAAAGTATATAAATTGACTGCATGCAATTGGAGAGAAGTAGCCATCCTGTGATAAAGCAGCGTCACATTTATATGTCATATTTATCAGAGCTAAAATATTTATTTTATACATTTTTACCTTGTTTACATTTGGGCAGATTCTATAAAAGATATATAAATAAAATATCATATGTGTCTATTATAATTAACACAGTAAATATATGTTTCTGGTGCTGCAGATTTTAATCAGTCTACAAGTGAAAAGATACCCTGCAAAGTCTATGAGAATCCTGAAATGGTGTACACAGATTGCAGATTTTTTCCTTGCAGATTTTTGTGAAAGAAAAAAAACTGCACCAAACAATTGATATGCAATTATGTCTGCGTTTTTTCCAGCAGTTTTCCTATCATAATGCATAAAAAAAAGGCATCAAAAACTGCAAAACTGCTGCAATAAGCACGTTTTTTTTCCCGCTGCGTTTTTCCTGGCAAGAGATGCAGTTTTTGGTGCAGAAAGTCTGCACTCAAATCTGCAACATGGGAACATACCCTTACTGTTGCTTTGAAGAAAGGAATCAATGTCATTAAAGAGAATTAGTTATCCAATCATTTTTAACATACAAGTGTGGAAAAATATTTTGTACCTGAAATATTCTACTTCAAAGAGCTGATAAATAAGTTTATAAAACAAATCTATGTAATATCAATAGCAATCTTGATGTCACCAAAGAATTTGAGTAAAGGCCACTTTACACGCTGCAATATCGGTACCGATATCGCTAGCATGGGTACCCGCCCCCATCGGTTGTGCGACATGGGCAAATCGCTGCCCGTGGCGCACAACATCGCCCAGACCTGTCACACTACTTACCTGCCCTGCAACGTCGCTGTGACCGGCGAACCGCCTCCTTTCTAAGGGGGTGGTTCGTTCAGCGTCACAGCGACGTCACAGCTGCGTCACTGAACCGCCGCCCAATAGAAGCGGAGGGGCGGAGATGAGCGGGACGAACATCCTGCCCACCTCCTTCCTTCCGCATTGTGGCCGGGAGGCAGGTAAGGAGAGCTTCCTCGTTCCTGCGGTGTCACACGGTGTCATTCCTGCAAAATCGCTCATAGGTGTCACACGCAACGGCATCTCTAAAGTGACCGGATGTGCGTCACAAATTCTGTGACCCCCAACGAGATCGCTTTAGCGATGTTGTGGCGTGTAAAGCGGCCTTTAGTGCTGAAATTATCTGTTGCTTTGTGGAACTTGAAAAAGAACACAATCTGTATATGGGCCTGTTCACATTACAATCTTGATCCACCAATAATTAGCCCCTTATTTCAAGAGAATGATTCCCACCATAAACTTATATCACCTACAATGATTATACATGAATCCAAAATTGTTTTCATAAGTGAAAATTATTTTTGTTCATAAGCATAATACATAACATCATATTGGTTCAAATAACAATAGGACAACAGTTTGGTGAAAAACGGGGAAAGATAGTATAGCCGCACCAAAATTAATTAGGTAGCGATCTCCAAACAGATGGTGACCCACAGTGGTATATTATCTATTGGACCTCAGTATTGGCACAAAGATTACAAAGACTTTAGAGGGAGTTAATATATATGAAGTACACATTACCCTGCTTGTATGGCGTCCTCCCCGCCCGCGACACAAAGAGAACTATATATAGTAGAATTGTAAGTACAGTGACTATGGGTCACACAGAGGCCACAAATGGATACCATTCAATACATGTATATGTGATGGCAAGATATTTATCCTCATGCACATTAAATGCCTATATTAAATGTATATAACATACACATTACCATGCTTGTATGCATCCATACGTGGACATCCAATGACCTCCTTATATCTAAGGACTATAAATAGTAGGATAATAGATACAGTGACCATAGGTCACACAGAAGCCACAAATGGATACCATTCAAAATATGTACAAATGATGGCAAGATAGTCACCCTCAGTGCAAATTAAATGCCTGTATTCAGTCCATACCTGAAGTCATTTCAGCAGTAAATAGGTAGTCACCACGTGGTTGGAGGCTGTCACCTATACCTCTACGCGTGTTTCAGCGCTCTGGTTTACAATCTTGGCATGTACTGAGCAAGTATTTTTGAAAAGTACAAAAAATAATATTCACAGATGCCACTCTGTGGAAGCATACAATGTAATAGATATAAGTAGCCCAGTTTTGCTTATGCTGCACTACCTTTATGAAAAGTATAAACTTTTTTTATAAATATGGAAAAGTTTAGCAAAACAAACTCATCTACACTTCCAAAAAACATACCTTTCATAAAGATAATCAGCATGACTATACAGTGCCTTGAAAAAGTATTCATAATTTGTAAACCATTCCACATTTAATCACATTTCACCCACAACCTTAAAGAGGACCAACCACCAGGATTTTGCGATATGAACTAAAGGCAGTACCATACAGGCAGTAAGATGCTGTATCCCAGCATACCTGTCATAGAAAGATGGGATGCTTGGTTGATGAAATATCTTTAAACAAAGATGTAGAAATGCACTGCACTTGATTAATGGGAGCAGACCTTTGTGGGTTGGTTCCTCTGTGTTTATTCCTCCTCTAGCATCCTCCTGACTTGCCCACTTTCCTTTATTTGAATATCGCGCTGCGCCACCATTGCTGTTGTTAGCAGCTCATGCGCATTGCCACAGTAATTTTGTCTTCATTAAAATGGCGCCGGAGTCTGCACATGCACGTACTGTGGTCTTTGGCGCCAAATTATTGAAGACACTGAGGTGAAGACCGTGAAAGACTTCGGCGAGTGCAGAGATTTTTTGTATTTTTTACATCTGCCTGCACTCGGTCTTTTGCTACCAATATTTTTTCCCAATGTATCGTCCCCACCTTACATAATCACGTGTCCAATAAGATCACGCGTGTCCTGACCAATGCAGTTACATGGAAGGTCCAATTAACAATCAACATGTAGCCAAATGCTTGTAGCTAGAGACACTACATTTCCCTGATGGCACAATGAATGAAACTTGTAGATGCTGGGACTGAGTCAAACCCTAGGATGGCACACATGCTACCAATGCTAAGGAGTGTGGGACATAGTACCATCAGGATTCCCTCCACCTCCTACACCAGGTCCTGCACCTCCTCCACATCCTCCAGCTTCGATTTATCATCTCAGAGCATCCATTATCCATATCAGTTGCAAGCTGGAAGTGACGCGCCCACGGGGTCTGCGGGGTTACTTGTCACCATGCCGGTTTAGGGGGTGAGATGTCACAGCGGCGAGGCCCGGTTCCGTGAACCCGGCGGTGACAATAAACATGGAGGGGTTATTAACAGGGGAGTAGAGTTTGTATTTGTGACGTCACCTGTGGTTTGCGGCTAATATAGGAGCTGCTGCTGCGGGAGGTATCCTCTGGGGCAGATGGTAGCGCAGCTCGGTTGGTGCAGCTCTCCACAGGCAGAGCTCAGGCCCCAGGGAGGTTGGGAGTAGTAGTCTCCTGCTTCTGTGCAGCTAAGGCAAGGGTAGGGGTGTGGAAAGGACTAGACGACACAGGGGTTGCAGTCAAAGTTCTTTACTCACTGAAGTATCACTGCCTCTGGAGTGCCGGGTCCCGCTGTCATGGGGTCTAGCCGATCCTGGATAGTTCGGAGGTCAGACCCAGGGCTTCTCTTGGTGAGTCCTTCCTACTTGCGCTGTGATGCGCAGGTCCCTGCATCTTGAAGCTACGCTGAGACCCTCTGCCTTGTATTGGCTCCAGTTCTTGTCCATATGGCAGGCAGTGCAAGTCTTTTACTGGTGCCGCTCTTTTGTCACGACTCCTGGCTCTAGTATGCTGCTGTGTCCCAGGCACTGTGTGGGCCAGGAGACTTGCAATCTCCTGCCCTGCAGATTCTGCTGGTGGGACTTGCAGTATCTACGCAGCCTAGTTTTCCGCACCCTGGTTTCTGCACTTGGTCCTGAGGGAGCTATGGCGCAGCTCTCTCCTCAGCGACCATCTTCTCTCCACTCCTCACTGATTCCATATCTGTCTGCGTCTGTCTCTGTGTTTGTGTATGTCGCCTTGCTCTCCCTTGAAGATTTACCCCCTCCCCCGGGTTACTGAACTAGTGGGCAGGAGGTCCCATACCTTGTGATGGCCACCCCCAGCACCCTACCCTAACCCAGTCCCAGTGGGAGGAAACTGACTGTGTGTTGTGTGGATTGTGGGGGTTACCGGCAATGACCTCCTCCGTATACTGGGGATGGATACTGCACCTCAGCCAAGGTGCAGTACCCTCTGGCGACTGAAGCCTCAGGGATGCCACAGAAGCACTGCACCATTGTCTTGATGAAGCTTCAACAGGCTCTGCTGAAAATAATTTCTTTAGGTGACAAACGGGCACACTGTCACAGAGTTGTTGAAACCTATAATGTGGCGCCCTGGGCAAGCCAGGACGTCACAAGTACAACACCAACACACCCCACACTCCCGGTCAGGCACACAGAAGTCAGACAAAAACCCTTGTTGCCTTCCTCCAGGGGCTGATGTCCACACCAGGGGGTGGGCCAGGCGGTTGGTCCCGCCCACCGAGGAGTTCACAGTCCTGGAGGCGGAAAAAGTAGGGCAGATTAGTTTGGGAAGTGGAAGTGGAAGGAGGAAAGTGGCAGTTAAGCAGCCTGAAGTTGGTCCGGGTGTGTGGCCCGGACAGATCAGCAAGGTTGGCAGACGGTGGTGACCGTCTGCAGGAGTGGCCTATTGGAGCTAGCCGTAAGGACCGTGGACGGGCGGTGGCCCGGCGGTACCGGACCGGTACGCAAAGAGAAGCCAGCACCACCCGGCAGGGGCTTACGGACCCCGGCAAGGCTAGGAGTCACCATGAATTTGCCAAATCCGTTAGCGAAGGGAACCTCCTGGGTTTCCCAGCAGCCAAGTCCCGTCAGAAGGCAACCGTCCAACCGAGAGAGGGAGGCACAGTCACCGCCAAGGCTAGAGTTCCCAGGGCCAGTGCCTGCGGGCAAAAGGGGCTCCTTCAGCACCCATCCAAGCTGGGGAGCGGGTTACCGGTGGGATCCCATTGGAACCGTTACACTACATAGGTGCAGGGAAAGGCAGTCACCATCAACCTGCCGGGAGGAGAAACACCGTAGCTGTCTGTGGGACCCGTCCATCCAGCTGTGTGTTTTACCGAGAACTGTGTCCTCATCATTGGCTGAGTGAGTACCACCGTGCCGTGCGGCACAGCGCTGCCCCCGCGACCCTGCACCTCTCCAGGCCCCATAACCCGCCTGCCATCCATCTCTACCCCACCACCGGGCCCCGGGACAACCAACCCCCCCACCCACGGAGGGGAGAACTAACAACCAGGCTGCTCCCAGTCATCGCTCCTGGGATCCCCGTCCAGAGCAGCGGTGGTGTCACCAATATCACCACAACCGTGGGTGGCATCACGGACAATAACCAAATCCCCACAATCCAATCCCCACCCTTTTCACTCACGGGCGAGGAGCGCCGCTCGAGTCCCCGGGATCCGGCCCACCGCTCGAGCCACCACCGAGCAGCAGCAGCCGCAGCAGCAGCGGCCGGACCCGAGCAGTGGGAGAGTGCAGCGTCCCCTCCTCCGCCCGCGACAACTTGGCATCACGAACAGGATCTTACCGCTCTGCCATCTGGTAGAGGTGCGCCTTGTTACCGCCGGAGGTGTCTGGCCGGAAAATTTGAGAAGACACCATCTTGAGCGCGAAAAATTCCCGCTCGAGTGTCTCCTCGAGTAGTGGAGGCGCGAAGGCCAAAGCCCCGCCCCTGTAGAGGAGGAGCCGGAAAGAGACTAAGGGGGACTGATGGCGTCTGGCCGCATGTAGCCCGCGGCTATGGAAGCAGGGATGCCAGGACCCTGCAGCCATTTACTGGTTCCTGGAATAGGCCGCTGCTAAGGATGCTGAGTCCGACCGACAACACCGTGGTCCCCGCGCCTGGCACCGCAGCGTGGGTGGAAGTCCGGACCGTCCAGCTAAGCAGCCGTCTGCAGGTCCGCATGCAGCTCCTCCTGGAGGAGTGGGAGGCCGACATGGCGGAAGTGGTGGCGGCCATACGGAGACGCGAAGTGGAGGGAGTCTTGGAAGGGCGGGTAAGTGACCCACGCCCCTGTACCCCTAGTGGGTCGGTCATCGCGGCCGAGGGACCCGGTCCATACCCGCTCGCCCTACTACCTCCCCCGCTACCCGTGTTGGCTGCTGCTGCCCCGCCACTAGGCCTGCTACCACCACCACCGGTAGCGGTACCCTGCCAATCCGCCCCGGCGGACCGACCTGCAGCAGAAGCCCGTGACCGCCCTGATCCGCTTCCATGGAAGAAGCCGAAGGCTGAGCCCATCAGCAAAGATGCACCGGAGGCACGGTGGGGATGCAGCTGCCAGGAGGCAGAGCAGGCCATGTCACAGCGGGGTCCCTTATTACCGAAGGTACCGGTCGTAGCCGGCACAGGGGGACTCCGGCTGGGCCCGTCCCCCACACCGCCTGAACCGGAGCAAGCAGAAAGTGCTCCGCACCGGGAGCGGCAGCAAAGGCAGCTGCGCCACGGGATTGCTGATTAAGAAAGAAAAGTTAGAGCATGGTAGTGGTTCCCGGTTACCTTGCTGTCGGTCCCCATTGGGACTCTGCTGACGTTCCAGACGGCCCTCAAGGCTAAGGAGTCCGGTTGGAGGAGCAGTCGTACCCGCATCATCGGCAGCTGAAAATGGAGTCCTGTGGGACAGTGTCACCCCTGTGTGAGGGTGGCGTTGGGGGCTTGTGCTGTTCGGTGGTGGACTGTTGGAAACCTGCGGAGGAAGTTGTACCGTAGCCATGTGTTGTGGATGGCCCCTGGGACCCAGCTGACGGTCCCCGTCGGGACCCTACGGCAAGTCTCCGTTGGGATCCTACAGTTTTGTTTGTGGTAGCCCGTTGGCTACGAAGCACTGTTGTTCACCTGATTGAAACCTTGATTCAAACCGGTCGTTGCCGGCACCGTTGTCCCCGTGGGGACCATTTTCAAGTTTTGCATAAGGGACTCCTTATGGACAAGCCTGAGAACTTGCAGGGCAACCACGAACTTGTGGCTGGTAAATAATTATGTTTGTGGCTTTCACCGTTGCCGCCTCCGGAGAGGCAGATTGGAGGAAGGGCCTGCAGTGGAGCAGGCTGGGGCCCAGCCAAAACCGGAACCGGTGTCGATCCTCTGGGGGTTTCAGGGGTTCTCCATGGACGTGGGTCCCCTGAAAAGGACAGAACCCGCTTGGGTAACTTGTGCTGGACTGGGGTCAAGGGGTGCTGCCTGTTTGCTTAGGGGCAGCATCAGGGCCAGGTTACTTGGGTGGGAGAGAGCGGAAGCCGTAACTGTTTTAGCAACGTTTAAGTAAGAGTACCTCCCGATGTGGGAAGATGTTATTATACTTGTAATATGTTTACCGTTTCATCTTTTCCAGTTTGTGAAAATAAAACCGGTGATGGACGGGCAGCCCACGGACGGTCTGCATTTTTACTAAGGGGGAATGTGGCGCCCTGGGCAAGCCAGGACGTCACAAGCACAACACCAACACACCCCACACTCCCGGTCAGGCACACCGAAGTCAGACAAAAACCCTTGTTGCCTTCCTCCAGGGGCTGATGTCCACACCAGGGGGTGGGCCAGGCGGTTGGTCCTGCCCACCGAGGAGTTCACAGTCCTGGAGGCGGGAAAAGTAGGGCAGATTAGTTTGGGAAGTGGAAGTGGAAGGAGCAAAGTGGCAGTTAAGCAGCCTGAAGTTGGTCCGGGTGTGTGGCCCGGACAGATCAGCAAGGTTGGCAGACGGTGGTGACCGTCTGCAGGAGTGGCCTATTGGAGCTAGCCGTAAGGACCGTGGACGGGCGGTGGCCCGGCGGTACCGGACCGGTACGCAAAGAGAAGCCAGCACCACCCGGCAGGGGCTTACGGACCCCGGCAAGGCTAGGAGTCGCCGTGAATTTGCCAAATCCGTTAGCGAAGGGAACCTCCTGGGTTTCCCAGCAGCCAAGTCCTGTCAGAAGGCAACCGTCCAAACGAGAGAGGGAGGCCCAGTCACCGCCAAGGCTAGAGTTCCCAGGGCCAGAGCCTGCGGGCAAAAGGGGCTCCTTCAGCACCCATCCAAGCTGGGGAGCGAGTTACCGGTGGGAACCCATTGGAACCGTTACACTACATAGGTGCAGGGAAAGGCAGTCACCATCAACCTGCCGGGAGGAGAAACACCACAGCCGTCTGTGGGACCCGTCCATCCAGCCGTGTGTTTTACCGAGAACTGTGTCCTCATCATTGGCTGAGTGAGTACCACCGTGCCGTGCGGCACAGCGCTGCCCCCGCGACCCTGCACCTCGCCAGGCCCCGTAACCCGCCTGCCATCCATCCCTACCCCATCACCGGGCCCCGGGACAACCAACCCCCCTAACCACAGAGGGGAGAACTAACAACCAGGCTGCTCCCAGTCATCGCTCCCGGGATCCCCGTCCAGAGCAGCGGTGGTGTCACCAATATCACCACAACCGTGGGTGGCGTCACGGACAATAACCAAATCCCCACAATCCAATCCCCACCCTTTTCACTCACGGGCGAGGAGCGCCGCTTGAGTCCCCGGGATCCGGCCCACCGCTCGAGCCATCACCGAGCAGCAGCAGTGGCCGGACCCGAGCAGTGGGAGAGCGCAGCGTCCCCTCCTCCGCCCGCGACAATAACAGACCAGACAGATCTGTGGCTTTCACCACTGAATCTGCAATCAGGCATGGTCTTGTGTGATAATGGCCGTAACCTGGTGGCGGCTCTAAAGCTTGGCAAGCTCACACATATAACATGCCTGGCCTATGTGTTCAACTTAGTGATTCAGCGGTTTCTGAGAACCTAACCAAATTTCACTGAGTGACTTGTGAAGGTACACCACTTGTGCTCCCATTTAAACAAGACAGATACAGCTGCCGTCAGTCTGGCAGGGCTGCAGCAGCATTTGCAAGTGCCAGATCACCGACTGGTGTGCAATGTGCCCACAGGCTGGAACTCCACAATGGAATTTCTAGCAAGGCTTTTTGAGCAGCAGAAGGCAGTAGCGGAAGGCCAGACACAACATGCCCATTGGTATTTTGGGCAGCCTCATCACATAAGAACCGATTAGAAGTCATGGATGTCTGACAATTGTGAGGTTCTACAAAACTTTGAGAAATGAATTAAGATAGTGAGCGGCAATGACACCATAATCAGTGTAGTCATCCCCCTTCTGTGTCTACCCAAAAGTTCACTGCCCACAATTAAAGAGGACGCTTTGCATGAAGACCACGAGAAGATGTGGAAGAAAGTACACAGGGTGATACTACATAACCCAGACTGAGGAGAAGGTGGAGGAGGAACAGGAGATGGTTGCCTACACTACAGAAGGTACTACCTATACCAGCTACAACCTGTCTGTTCAGTGTGGATGTGCTGAAGAGGAGTAGGAGGAGGAGAGGGAGGAAGAGGAGATGGAGAGTTGTCCTCCTGGTGGGGACAGAGAAGTCTTGCCTGTTGGGAGTCTGGCACACATTGCTGCCTTTCCTGTGTTATTCACATTCTAAGCATTTTGGCGAACACCGATTTCTGGTTGTTCACTCTTCTTGACCCATACTACAAGGTGAACTTTCCATCGCTCCTTCCTGTGGTGGAGAGGGCTAGTAAAATGGTGCAATACCAGAAAGCCTTAGTCGAACATTTAGTAAAGGAAATCCCATCTGACAATGCTGGTAGCAGAGGTCATAGGTCCTTGGGCAACAAAGGAGGAGAGATGAGTGAGACATATGTGTCACCCAAGGGATACCGATCCAGCTTCTGGGACGCCACAGAGTCTTCTGCTGTATATGGCAAATTTGGTATGTGTCGTGACGCCACTCGGTCAGGGATATGGATGACCGCCACTGCAGATTTTATGAGCGTCTGGGGCTGATGGGGTCTGCAGTCAGATGGTGTGGCCTCCCGTGAGTGAGGCAGGCCCCAGGGGCTCAGGTGTGTAGAATAACGGGTCCCAGAATAACTCAGGCAGAGTTCAAAAGTCATTTAACTGGTTTTTACTCACACAGATCTTATGTTGAGCTGACCCAGGCGTTGCTGTGATGAACCAGGTAGGACCAGGGGCTCCTTCAGGCCAGTCTGAGGGTAACAGGTTAGCTCGCCTTCCTAGCACTTCTGTGTTCGGATAACCCCCTGACGTGAAGTACCATGGGGGTCTATCCAGGGAGTCGCAACTGCCTTTTCTCCCCTGTGTTTAGCCCATTTGCTGGCAGCGTGGACCAGGTGAGATGGCTTTAGGCTCTGTCTCCTTATGGGTCCCTGCGTTGCTGCTGAGGCTCTGACTCTGTGTGGTTGGTGAGGTACTTGTAGTTCCCCTTACCGGCAAGTTTAGCAGATAGTTAAACTGGAGTCTGCTCTATGGACCTGTCCCCGTACGTGCCTAGTCACCAGGAGCACCTATTTCTCTGACTACTCGGTGACCGTTCTCCGCCACCAACTGTCACTACCCTGTGCAGGGTCTGAATAGTGTATGCGCGCGTGTCCACCTCGCGACTGCCGCGCTCCACTACCAGACTGGTTCTCTCCCTCCTTTCCTGACAACCTCTGCACTTTAGCTCCCAGCCCCTCCACTCCACCTCAAAAGATTTGAAAGCTAGCCCTCTCCAGAGACTACCCAAGGGACCCCTCTAAAAGTGTGGGAGACCTGGTTGCTATGTGTCTGTGTGTACACACCTCATTCTGGCCCTTAGGATTACCTGGAAGCACTGTCCCAGCATGGGTGCAGTACTCAGTGGTGCCTGACCGGATCAGGGGCACCACACACACACCAGGTTCAACAGAGGGAGGGGAACACTATCAAATTCTGGGACAGTTATATTAGAGCCTCCTAGCATACAGGCCCAGATGCGCAAATTTTTCTGACAAGAAAGGCATTTTTTTGATGATGGTGAAGGAGTACACAGCCAACTGTACCAGTGTCCTCCATGATTCCTCTGTGCCATACAAATATTGGGTATCCAAGCTGGACATGTGGCATGAACTGTCCCTTTTTGCCTTGGAGGTGCTGGCCCGACCTGCCGCTAGCATTTTGCCAGAAGGTGTTTTTAGTCCCGCCGGGGGCATAATAACTGATAAGCACATCCGCTTTTCAACTGAAAATACTGACAGGTTGACTGTTATCAAAGTGAGCAAGGCCTGGATTGGCCCAGACTTCTCAACCCCACCAGATGACAGCAGTGAAAACTAAATTAAATTCAAATTCTCCTTTTTTTCTGGTGTATTACAATGTACCCCTTCTCATCCAAAAAAGGGTATACTGCATATGGTTTCTTCTTTTTCTGGTTCTCTCCCTCCTCCATATCAACAGAGTCATCATGTGGCCCTCTCTCAAAAGTTTTAGAAGGTCATCAGGTGGCCCCCTGAATCTTTTGACGATCATTATAAAGCCTTCGCTCAAACTCTTTAGAGGGTGATCAAGAGGCGCTTGTTCAAAATTTTTAGAGGGTCATCGGGTAGCCCTTGTTCCAAATTTTCAGACAATCATCAAGTGGCTCTTGCTCTAAAATTTTAGAGAGTCATCAGGCAACCCTTGCTCCAGATTTTTAGAGGGTCATCGGGTGGTTCTTGCTCCAAATTTTAAGAGGATAAACATGGGGACACTTTATACATGGACGTCACAAAATGGGACCCAAAAGAATCAGATTGATTACATTTTTGTTCAACAAAGATGGAGATCGCCAATCAATACCACTAAAACAAGGGCAGGAGCTGACTGTGGAACTGATCATGAACTTTTGATAGCAAAGATTAGAGTCAAGTTATGCAAAAAGGACTAAACAACTTTGATTTAACCAACATACCTGACATTTTTTGGGACGGTCTGCACAACAGATTTATATGGACTTGGATGAAAGAAATCATGAGGGATTATAGACACATTTAAAGACTAATTTTACTGACAATCCAAAATGAGAATCAGCAAGAGGCAGAGGAGACCCACGCATCAATGATTAACAGAAGAGACCGTAAATATCATCGATGAAAGACAAATGGCAAAAGCAACAGATGACTAGCAGGATGCAGCCAACTTCAGTAAAAGGCTAAAGAAAGCAATTTGAGCAGACAAAGAACTTCCATACCAAAAGATATGTACAGAGATAGAAAATGAACATCTGAAAGGCAGGACCAGGAAGGTATACCAAAACATCAAAGAGATACGATGAAAGTTTCAACCAAGAGTGGGAATGTTGAAAGATGCCACTGAGAACAAACTAACTGAGCCAGAACAGATCAAGAAAAGATGGAAATAATTAATGGACCACCTCACAAGAACGACTCAGTGATATGGGAAGAAATAGAGACTGGCAATGATAGTGAACTGAACATGTTAAAAGACAAATGCTTCTGTAAAGTAAAACACAAAAAAACAAAGCACCTGGATTTGACAATATTTCAATAGAACAAATAAAGTCTTCTGAAGCAGCAGTTGATGTCATCACATGCCTGTGTAAACAGATATAAACAACTGGTAAATGACTGGACAAGATTGTTGTTTATTTCTATTCCAAAAAAGGGAGATGCTACAAAATGTAAAAACTATCAGACTATTGTGCTCATAACGCATGCCAGGAAAATCCAAAAGACAGCTGCAGCCTTACTTTGACCAAGATCTGCCAGAGGTACAAGCAGTATTCGGAAAAGATAAAGTAACAAGAGATGTAACTGCTAACATTAGATGAATAAAGGAAAAGCCAAAAGAATATAGCAAGGAGATCTATTTTTGCTTCATTGACTACAGCAAAGCCTTTGACTATGTTGACTACCAGAAACTTTGGAATACCATAAAGCATATGAGTGATCCGAACCATCTGATCAGCCTCATTAGAAACCTTTACATCAACCAAGAAGAAATAGTCCGAGCCAAATACGGTGACATGGCATGGTTCAAAGTAGAGTGAGGTGGCAACAAGGCTGCAAAAACAAACAAATCAATTTTGGATCAAATCAAGCCAGACATGTCACTTGAAGCAAGGATCACCAAGCTACGACTTGCCTACTTTGGACATATCCTATGAAGAGAACAGTCACCGGTGAAGGACATCATGGTCGGAAGAACAGAAGGAACAATTCAAACAGGAAGAGCAGCAACCAGATGGCTTGATATAATCAAGATAATGGCAAAGTTCTTGGTGAACGTATGTAGGTTTTCATAAGATCGATCTCCAACAAAGCGTTCATCCATCAAGTTGCTACAGCTCGAGATCGAGCTGAAGGCCAATAAAAAAAAAACAGGCGTACCTTGATCAAAATTTTTAGAGGGGTATCAGGCAGCCATCACTCAAAATCTTTTGAAGGTCATGAGACGGCCCTCGCTCAAAATTTTAAGATGGTAAACAGGCAATCCTAGGTCAAAATATTTAGAGGGTCATAAGGCGGCCCTCGCTCATAATCTTTTGAGAGTTATCAGGCGGCACTCACTCAAATTTTTATAGGGTTATCAGGCAGCCATTGCTCCAAATTTTAAACAGGTCAACAAGCGGCCCTCATTCCAAATTTTAAGAGGATAAACAAGTGGCGCTTGTTCAAAATTTTTAGAGGGTTATCAGGCAGATCTCATTTAAAATTTTTAGAGTTTCATCAGGTGGCCTGTGCTCCAAATTTTAAGAGGGTAAACAGGCAGCCCTCACTCATCATTTTTATAGGGCCCTTCCTCTTAAATTTTCCAGGGTGTGTAGTATGCCGTCCTTCATAACTTTTTCAGGATGTCTATCAGACTTATTCTATCTCTACAATTCTCATATATATAGACATATAGTCCCCAGGTGTAAATATTTTTCAGTCCTTGCAATAAGTGCATATGTTTTATCAGTCTAGTAGTCCCTCTCCTTAAAAGTAGGGGGAAAAAATTCTGAGGTCCTCCTCTATGTGTCTTACAGGGTGTATTGTAGTCCCTACGTCTAATTTTTGGTAACTCTTGCACTTAGTATATAGGCTTTATGAGTCTAGGAATCCCAATACCTATCAATTTTAACAGAATGTGTATAAGGCCATCTTTTATATCTAATACAGGGTGTATTGGAGTCTGTCTTCCTTCTAATTTTTGGCAGTTGTTGCATTGTCCGCATAGGATTTGTGAGTTTCAGAGTCCCTCCTTCATAAATTAAACAAGATATGTCTGACCATGTGACACACACACCCCATGCCCAGATAAGATAGTTAGCTTACATTTACCGGTGACTACCAGTTAGTGTAGTGTTATTTTTGTCCTTTACTATGTCATCTACACTAATCATAGGCGACGGGAAAATACGTTGAGAGATAACCCGGCTATTAAGGGGTGGAGGAGGTGCTTTCTTTTCTTTTCTTTTCAACTTCACCTTATATACAATTCATTATACAGGAAAGAATATTTGCTAACATTTTTACATGAAAAATCGATATTATTGTCAGGCTGCCACTAGGGGAAGCTGGAGCCTTGCAGAACAGCAGCTAAACAATGCCGAATCAGTGAGGAGGTAGATACGCCATGTGTGCTTGGTGCATTAAGTCTCTGCACGAGCCGGAAAGCAGATGCCGCGAGGCGTGCGGGGGAAGGTTGGGCAGGCCGGGTCATACACTGAGCGGAGAGGACGAAGTCCAAAGGAACGAACAGAGCGAGGTTGGGGTCAGGCCGAGGTCAATATCAGAAGAACAATCGAAAGGGGGAGGTAGGAAGGGGGAAAAACAACTGGAGCTAGAGGGAGTAATGGAGGTGGGAACTAGGAACGGACACAGACAGAGGCCGAGGGCTCAGGAGGAACGGGTCAGGATCAACACTTACAGGGACCAGCAATCAAAGGCAGAGCACCACTAAGCTTATAGCCGGCGCTGATTCACCGGGGATGACACTATAAAAAGCTTCCTCACTCCGGAAGAGAGGCCCGGGATAAAGATTCCGCCCCCTAGCCATGTGATCAGGGAGGCAAAACTGTGACATTTATCTTCGGTTTGTATGTTTTATTGTCTGTAAAAGTGGAGTAATACTTTGACAACATTGTTCCCAGCAGCAACCTGAGAATCAGAGATGTGTCCAAGCTCCTTCTCCATGCTGTCCCATTCCAATTGAGCACTAGTTCCATCCATTTCAGTGTTTTCCTGCCCCCCCAGTACTAGAATCTTTTAGAAAAATGCTTGCATTTCCCATTGACTTCCATTATACTGAATACTCAAATCGAGCCCATTTAAGCGTATGACCTGCTTGATTCCAGTACCGAGCACTCGAGTATTATAATGCTCGCTCATCACAATTAATGACTAATACTCTTAATATGGAAGAACAATATAGTTTATCACTTTAGGCCATCAAGCAGGAATTAGCGTGTGTGATCATGATTACTTTATATTGGAATTATTTGGATACTGGATTCCTGTATTGCTTGAGCAGTCTACAGTACCAATTACAAAGTCATTACATGTTATTGCTACTTATGCACATTCCACTATATTGTTTATTCACTGTACAGTGGAACGTCGGTTAACGAGTAACCCAGTTAGCAAGTATTTTGCTTTACGAGCAAAGCTTGATGTATATTTGTAACTCAATTTATGAGCAAGCTTTGCCGTACAAGCAAATACTCACCGCACACACTTCCGGTTCCGTACTTCCACCGTGCTCTAACCCGCTCTTGCAGTCCACACAAACACACACAAACACACACATCGTATGCTCATCTTACCTTCCGTTGCCACGCCAGCCTCCCGGTTCTTGTAGTTTGCCGCTACAGGATGTGTATCAGGTAACCATCGCGACGAGGGAGGAACTTCCGCTGTCAGCCGCTACGCAAAGGCAGCGCGCTGACTAATCAGAGGCAAGCGGCTCCTGCCTTTGACGTCAGCACTCTGGCAGCAGAAGTTCTGGCATCGGTCGCGATGGTTACCCAATACACATCCTGTACCGGCGAACTGTAAGAACCAGGAGGCCGGCGATGGAACAGAATGTAAGATGAGCATAATATGTGTGTGTTTGTGCATATGTGTAATGGGACATTGAACAAGTTGTGGAACGAATTGTCTGCATTGCAATGATTTCCTATGGGAACTCTTGCTTTGCTAGACGAGTAACTTGGTTTACAAGCACACTCCCAGAACGGATTGTTCTCATTTACCAAGGTTCCACTGTATTTTATTATCTTGTATGATGTTGATAATTAACACCATTAATCAAATAGTGTAGTAATTTGTACCCTGAATGAGAAGATCTATATGGTGTGCAGGGTCCAGCACTGATGTTAAATGCGTTTTATTTTCCTTTTAAACATTTTACCAATATGATTTTGGAAAGAAATATTCTTCAAAACCAGACCAAGTAAATATTTTCATCTGTAACAGTCACACATTGCTTTATGTAGCATGTCAGTATTGTAGATGAGAAATCCGATCAGTACATCTCTCTACAAAGAGCACTTGCTGGAGGCTGAATTTAACCTCCCAACCTCATTGTTTGTTTGGAAAACAAATATTTGGGTTGGAAATAGTGAAAGGAATTAATTTAAAATTGAAACAGAGATAATGCAATGTGAAACAAGGCTAAATATTATGTAGGATTTTTTCCTGTACAGCGATGTTATTTCTGATAAATCTGCAATATAAAGAACATGAAGTCAAATGTATTATGCACTGGGTAAAGATAATGTGGAAATTGTTAAATTTATAAATATTAATATTATTATTTGTTTTTTAGCGCACCATTGATTTCATGGTTCTGTACATGAGAAGGGGTTACGTGCAAAATATAGACAGAAACAGTTAAAAAAAACCTAACAATGACAGACTGGTTCAGATGGGAGAGGACCCTGCCCATGTGGGATTACATACTGAAGGGTAAATGAAATATAACTGTGCAGACTGTAATATTGTCACTCCACAAAAGGTATCCACCTGGTACATGTCTAAAAGGAATTATAGTGCCAAAAATGTCAATTAAAACACTACATGACCAATTAGCACCTCCATAGTGCAATAAAGGAGAAGAAAATGGAGTTAATGCACTAAAAATTATAGAGGCCTTGCCCCTTCTGGTCACATGGGTATGACATCAGCATAGGTCCTGCTAGTGCAAAAGTGGATCGATTGTATAATACTTATGCTAATTCTAACGCGGGAGGGGATAAGTATGAATATCTCTCCCCCTCGCTATTATCTGATCCTCAACTGCTGTCACTTAAGAAGCTGATGATTTTATAAACTTTACTTTCTTAGATTTCAAAACCTAAACATCCGAGCTGACCACTAATGGTATGTAGAGAATCAGCCTGATAGTGCCAGTATAGCAGTGGCTTTAGGTTTTATATGAAAATCCTGGTGATTGGTTCACGTTAATACAAAAGAGCACAAATCGGCGATCATCATATGAATGTACAGCCTCCTATGAAAAATACATGGCACAAAGTGAGTATACATGGCATACACTGTCCAAATGCATGATAAGGTTTTGATATTGCACAATGCAAAGATGAACACAAAAAAGTGCAAATAAGAATATGCCAATAGAATTGCACAAAAGTGGTCAAGATCTTTAGCGTTAAGGCCCCGTTACACGCAGCGATATCGCTAGCGATATCGCTAGCGAGCATACCCGCCCCCATCGTTTGTGCATCACCGGAAAATTGCTCAATATCGTTCGGAGCCGTCAGACGGACTTACCTGCCTAGCGACGTCGCTGTGGCCAGCAAACCGCCTTCTTTCTAAGGGGGTGGTTCATGTGGCGTCACAGCGGCATCACTAAGCAGCCGCCCAATACAAGCGGAGGGGCGGAGATGAGTGGGCCAAACATCCCGCCCACCTCCTTCCTTCCTCATTGCCGGCGGCCGCAGGTAAGCTGTAGTTCGTCGTTCCCGCGGTGTCACACCTAGCGATGTGTGCTGCCTCGGGAACAACGAACAACCTGCAACCTCAACAAACAACGATTTTTGGAAAATGAATGACGTGTCAATGATGGACGATTTGTTGAGTATTTTCAATCATTAATGGTGTCACACGCAACGACGTCGAACGTAACGTAACGAATCCGTGACCGTCGTTGCGTGTGACAGGGCCTTTAGTTTAATTTTCATAGTCGAATGGGAGAGATGGATGGTTTATGTGGCAAAAGAAATATACTACAAGAAACAAAAAGCATGAGGTGAATAATATATAAAAAAAAAATATATAAATAACTCAAATCGTGATTCAGAAATAATGGATGGTGGATGTTTAGAGGAAGGATACAAATTTAATCCAGGGTGTCCATGGAGACTCTCTTTGAGCTAACTTTTTCATATTTTTTCCCCTGATCCGGCTCCAAGTAAAATCAAGAACCCGAACCTTAAGGGATCCTTAATGTGGAGGATCTTGCTACCCTTAAAACTCTGCCACTCAACTTTAAAGTCAATTAAATAAGATCCGGCACTCAAACTTGTAGAATTGCAAAAAAAAATGTTATTGACAGGCGTAGTATTCTGTGTGACAATCAATATAACGTTTTGATCATATGTGACCTTCTTCAAAATATTTCACACAGGCTCTCTATGTCAAGGGTCACTCCAATGATAAGCATGCTATTTTGCTATGCTGCCATTCAGGTCCTCTTTGGATTACGCATACCAAAGAGGACCTGAGTGGAAGAATACCAGACTAGCATGCTTATCATTGGAGCCACCCTTGACACAGGCAGCCTGTGTGAAATATTTTGAAGAAGGTCACATATGACCTAAACGTTATATTGATTGTCACACAGAATACTATGCCTGTCAATAATTTTTTTTTTGCAATTCTACAAGTTTGAGTGCCGGATCAGATTTAATTGTTTACGGAGCTGGACCCTATCCGAGCACAAACAAAGTTTAAAAGGAGTGCCGTATTTTGTAACCAGAATCAACTTTAAAGTCATCATGGCTGCAATCCTGAATCCAACAATCTGCAAAATGATCCCAAATATACTTCAAGAAGCCCCCAGAAATTGACGGAAACAAAGCACTGGAGAGTTCTGAAGTGGCTACAATGAGTCTGGATCTAAATCCCATTGAACACCTGTGGTTAGATCTTAAAATTTCTGTTGGGAGAAGGTGCCTTCATATATGAGAGACCGGGAGCAGTTTGCGAAAGAAGAGCGGTCCAAAATTCCAATTGAGAGATGTAACAAGCTTGGTGATGGTTATAGGAAGCAATTGATTGCAATTATTTATTCCAAAGGGTGCGCAACCAAATACTTAGCTGATGGTGTCAACAATTTTGTCTGGCCCATTTTTGTGTGACATTATGTCCAATTTGCCTTTTTTTCTCAGTACTTTCTTTTTGCGTTGTTCCAATACACACAAAGGAAATAAACTTATATATAACAAAACATGCAAACGCAAGCCTTGATTTTCTCTAACTCTTTTGGCCATTGCTGTATATACAGTATATGTATATTCTTTTTTTATTTCTTCAAATCTTTGTTCCAAATTCACCCAATCTGCCTGTATTCCTGGCATTGATATCCCTGGTTTTACAGATCAACAGCAAAAATATTTTGTGTAGTAGATTAGATCATTTTCCCTCTATTCACAAGGGTTGGCCTTGTAGTATCCGCGGAGGCCTTAATCTGATTATGATTGAATTTTTCGAATGAGCCATCAATATAATTATATCTAGGGATCATATCAGTACTTAATCTTCTCTCCTCCAGTGTAACTATATCTTGATATGACACTTTCTAGATATAGTTAACTGAGATCTTGCACTCCTTTCATATCTAGGAGCCTTAGTATCCATAATTAAATGCAATAACCATCATCTAAGGTTTAGCTGATTGCAATGGCTTTTACATGTTAAATTATTTTTATATAAGATGGTGAAATGACCTAAAAGCCTGTTTTCATGTAAAGATCTGCATGACTTTCCTATGCCATCCTCATAGTTAGCAGCTGCCAGAAGATTTCCCTTATGAGTAAACAAGGTCATTTTTAGTATTATCATTTATCTTCTGAATGTAAAGCTACAAACAGATGGGATGCTAATATTTCTGAGATGATTTCTAATTAGAATTAAATGTAGAAATACATGCACAATATAATTAGCGCATATGAAAGACGCCCTGATCTATGGGGCATGTATTAGTGGAAGAGTCTAGTAATTTAATGAATAGAAGATTCTTGCAGCATTTAAGGCTATGTTCATCACATGAAACGTTTTAGCTGCATTATTTTCTGTAGTTAAAACCTGCTCCCTTGACAGTAAAAACACAAAATGTACTCAATGTTTTTTGTGGCATTTTCGACAATTTTTTTCTGCATTTTTGACTGCTGATTACATGGGTGCTTTTTCTACATAATATGTTTAAAGAGGTGGTTCACTCCTTTTCATTACTGGCCACATCGATATTATGTTGAGAAACAAGGTTTCTCAACATAATATCGTCAAAACGTCAAAATTACATTTTTTGGTAGTACAACTTTTGCACAAAATGTAATAACAGGTGATCAAAATGTAGCATCTGCGCAATGGTAGCGTTAAAAGCATCAGCTCAAGATGCAAAAAATAAGCCATTATTGAGCTTCATATCCCAAAAAATTAGAATGCTATGGGTTGTGGAAAATGGTGCACAAAGTGACCACTTTTTTTGGACAACCGTCTGATTTTTTTTTAATCACTTAGAAAAAAGTAAACCTACACAAGTTTGGTGTCTACAAACTTGTACTGGCCTGAGGCATCACAATGATACATCAGTTTTACCATATAGGGAACACAATGAATAAAATACCCCAAAAACAATCATGCAATTGCACCTTTTTTTTTCAATTTTTTCGCACTTAGAAATGTTTTGCCATTTTCCAGTACACTATATGGTAAAATTATGGCTTCATTTAAAAGCAAAAGTCTTCCCGCTAAAAACAAACCCTCATAGTTACGGCTCTCAGAAGAAGGGGAGCAAAAAACAAAAACGAAAAACAGAAAATCACTCGGGGGTGAAGGGGTTAATAAGTACTGCAGCCTCAAAATTATTCAACTCCTTCATTACAAGTATCTTATGTACTTAGTAGAGCACCATTAGGTGTTTTGTGTTTTGATTTGCTGCAAATGCGATGCGTTGTCAGACATTCTGGCAGCTTTACTGTGGAATTTTGGGCCATTTTTAGTGGGCAATTGTTTCTCATTAGTTCAGTAATTCATATTCTTGTGTTTGCAAATTCCATCAAAGATTTTATTTGGGGTGAAAGTGACTGTCACAGCCACTCCAGCATCTTCCAGGACTTCTGAAACCAAGCCTTGGTGTAAAGTTAGGCATTTGTGAGATAACGGTCTTGTTGGAATGTCCAGTGCAGGCCAAAAATCCTCACAAAACAATATAATTCTTTAGGACCTTCGACTACATGTGTCATGGGGCAGCCCGTTGTCCTGGGGTGGCTACGATCAGGTGTTCACTCCTGTTGTGCGCTCCCGCAGTCACAACGAGAGCTGAACAAGCGAGTGCGCATGCGCCGCCCTCTCAGCCATAAGACTAGAATAACAGGGTATTCACAAATATGGCGCCGGAGATAAGCACTATGCAAAGGCGCCAACTCCGACGCCATCTTAGTGACGAAAAAGATGAATAGTAACATTAGCAAAGAGAACAGAGAGGGAGGAACAACAGGCGGGGGGGAGGGAATCCGTATGAATACCCACCCAGAGTTTATCTGCTCTGTTGCAATTGTCACTCAAGAAGCTGACGATTTTTTAAACTATACTTTCTTGGATTTGAAAGCCTAAACATCCAAGCTGACCAATAATGGTATGTACACTGTGTGCAGAATTATTAGTCAAATGAGTATTTTGATCACATGATACTTTTTATACCTGTTGTCCTACTCCAAGCTGTATAGGCTTGAGAGCAAACTACTATGAGAAGGGGTGTGGTGTAATGACATCAACACCCAATATAAGGTGTGCTTAATTATTAGGCAACTTCCTTTCCTTTGGCAAAATGGGTCAGAAGAGAGATTTGACGGGCTCTGAAAAGTCCAAAATTGTGAGAAGTCTTGCAGAGGGATGCAGCAGTCTTGAAATTGCCAAACTTTTGAAGTGTGATCACTGAACAATCAAGCGTTTCATGGCAAATAGCCAACAGGGTCGCAAGAAGCATGTTGGGCAAAAAAGGCGCAAAATAACTGCCCACGAATTGAAGCGTGAAGCTCCCAAGATGCTATTTGCCACGAGTTTGGCCATATTTCATAGCTGCAACATTGCTGGAGTATCAAAAAGCACAAGGTGTGCCATACTCAGGGACATGGCCAAGGCAAGGAAGGCTGTAAAACGACCACTTTTGAACAAGAAACATAAGATAAAACGTCAAGACTGGGCCAAGAAATATCTTAAGACTGATTTTTAAAAGGTTTTATGGACTGATAAAATGAGAGTGACTCTTGATGGGCCAGATTGATGGGCCAGAGGGTGGATCAGTAAAGGGCAGAGAGATCCACTCCAACTCAGACGCCAGCAAGGTGGAGGTGGGGTACTGGTATGGGCTGGTATCATCAAAGATGAACTTGTGCCACCTTTTCGGGTTGAGGATGGAGTGAAGCTCAACTCACAGACCTACTGCCAGTTCCTGGAAGACAACTTCTTCAAGCAGTGGTACAGGAAGAAGTTGGTTTTGTTCAAGAAAAACATGATTTTCATGCAGGACAATGCTCCATCACATGCATCCAACTACTCCACAGTAAAAGTCTAAAAGATGAAAAAATAATGACATGGCCCCTTTATTCACGTCATCTGAACCCCATAGAGAACCTGTGGTTCCTCATAAAATGTGAGATCTACAGGGAGGGGAAATAGTGCACCTCTTGGAACAGTGTCTGGGAGGCTGTGGTGGCTGCTGCACACAATGTTGATTGTAAACAGATCAAGCATCTGACAGAATCTATGGATGGTCGGCTGTTGAGTGTCATCATAAAGAAAGGTGGCTATATTGGTCACTAATTTTTTGGGGTTATATTTTTGCATGTCAGAAATATTTATTTCTAATTTTGTGCAGTTTTATTGGTTTACCTGGTGAAAATAAACAAGTGAGATGGGAATATATAATAAGTTGCCTAATAATTCTGCATAGTAATAGTTACCTACAAAAACAGATATCCTCCTAAGATAGCCAAATCTAAACAAAAAACCCACTCCAATTTCCAAAATATTAAGCTTTGATATTTATGAGTCTTTTGGGTTGATTGAGAACATAGTTATTGATCAATAATAAAAAAAATCCTCTAAAATACAACTTGCCTAATAATTCTGCACACGGTGTAGATCTGCCTGGTAGTGCCAGTATAGCACTGGCTTTAGGGTATATATGAAAATCCTGATGATTGGTTCCCTTTAAATGATGAAATCCTCCCTTGCACCTTTCTGTTTAGTAAACATACTCATGCAGAAGGGAGGCTGTGCCCCACCGTGTATTTGTATTATGTTTTATAGACTGTTGAATAATATAAGATGCAAATGTTTGTATCAACGGCTGCCATGTAGCTTAAGGCTATGTTCACACTAGAAAAATGATTTTTCTTAAGAAATCTCTTAAGAAATTTCTTGCGAGTGAAGGATTAGCGCACCTGCGTTAAGAAACGCACCAATAACGCAGGTGCGTTTTGGTGCATTTTCGGTGAGTTTTCGGTGCGTTTTTGGTGTGTTTTTTTTAGGTTGGTCCCTGCGGTTTTCAATGCCTTTACAGCAAAAAAGCACGTTGAAAATGAAAAGAAAAAAAAAAAGATAGATAGATAATATAGATAGATAGTAGAGATAGATAATAGAGATATAGATGATAGATAGCTAGAGGGATAGGTAGATAGATAGATAGATAGATAGATAAGATAGATAATAGATAGATATTTAGGGGAATAGATAAGTAGATAGATAATAGAGGGATAGATAGATAGATAGATAGATAATATAGAAAGATAGATAATAGAGAGATAGATAGATGATAGATAGATAATATAGATAGATAGATAATATAGAAAGATAGATAGATAGATAGATAGATAGAAAATAGAGGGATAGGTATTCCAGCTTTATGATGTTTGTGTTCGCAACCCCCACACACTGCACTTCTCGCAGCCGGTAATGTGTTCCCATCAGCGGCCGTGAGAAATGTCATGGAGTTACCTCTGCACTCGCTCACTGAACGAGGCTGCGTGGAGAACTGTCACACGCGGCTGGAGCAGTACTGGAAGCACCACGGGACATCGCTGTGGATTACGTCGGAGCTGTGTTCGGGAGGGGTTAATAAAGTGGTGACAGAGGGGGCTTTTTGTGTTTTATTCAAAATAAAGGATTTTTCGGTGTGTGTGATTGTTTCTTTACTTTCACTTACAGATTAGTGATGGCGTGTCATAGACGCTGCCATTACTAATCTTGGACTTAGCGGCAGCTATTGGTTGCCGATAACTCCATATTACCCTAATTGCCACCGCATCACGGCAACAGGAAGAGCCAGGATACTCTGACACTGCCACATAATGGATACGACAGTTCCAGGGCAGCGCTGGCTGATATTCTCGGCTGCAGGAGGGGGGGGCATTAACCCTGGCGTTCGCTCTCCCCAGCCTGAGAATACCGGGCCACCGCCGTGTGTTTACCCGGCTGGACGGTAAAAATACAGCGGAGCCCGCGTTTTTTTAATATGTACGTTTGATTTCTATGTGTGTGTGCATTATATATGTATGTGTCTGTGTGTGTGAGTGTGAGATCTCTACTTTCTGCTAACACTTCCTGTCCTAGTGACATCACTTCCCTGCAAAATACAGGGCAGTGATGTACACTATGTCCCGAAAACGCGAAATAACGCGGGCATAACGCAGGTATAACGCACCTAACTTGATACCTGCGTTATTCCTGCGCTATTTCATGATTACATTACAGTCAATGGAGTGAAATAATGCAGTTAGCTGCAGAAAAGAAGTAACATGCTCATTCTTTTTCTTAAGAAAATCTACTGAAAGAATTTTCTTAAGAAAAAAACGCAGTGTGTGCACAGCTATTTTTTTTTTGCCATAGGTTTTGCTGGGGAATGTCTGCAGAAAGGTTACAAGAATTTCTCAAGAAATTTCTGCAGCAAAAACGCAGGTAAAAAACGCAGTGTGTGAACATAGCCTAAAGGCCCCGTCACACACAGAGATAAATCTTTGGCAGATCTGTGGTTGCAGTGAAATCATGGACATATTGTTCCATTTGTACACAGCCACAAACCTGGCACTAATTGTCCACAATTTCACTGCAACCACAGATCTGCCGCAGATTTATCTCTGTATGTGACAGGGCCTTTAGACTTGATGATTAGATAAGATAGGGTTAAGGTAGTGGAAGGGAGTAGTGACAGATGGTAGTAAAGGGAAGGCTCAGGAGAAGAGCAGTAGAGATAGTGTTCAAGTGTGAGAAGACGTGGTCTTGGTGCAATAGCCAGTCAGGGAACACTGAGGTTACCTCAAAAGGTCCAGAGCCTAAGGCTCACCCTGACGGGCTTAGAGAGTAGTCCGGCTAAAGAGCTGTCGGGGTCTAGAATTGGACAAAGGTGAATGGAGATAGGGGTAAGGAGACACAGACCGTGGAGCTTGAGGATGAGATCTAAGATAATGAGGGGACAGATTGAGGAGCAGTACCCTGCATGGAGAGGAAGGAAGGAAAGGAAGGACTTGTGTGTCATAATGGTGTGAAGAAGAAAAGTGAATATTTCTGGTTGGCTTGCATGTGTTACTAGCTGTCTACAATGATTACTGTCAACAGGGCTTGAAGAAACCAGTAAGTATTGTGACCCCACCCGAAGTCATATCCGCACACAGAGTCACCTTGGCGAAGGAGCGTGGAGCCTGTGCGGCCTGTTGTCAGCATCTTCCTTTACTCAATAGCTTCTGATCCCAAAGAAAATAGGTACAACTAAAGCAAAAAAGAGGGACCGGATCTGCACCCGGCTTCTTGGTTCTCTATTGTTTTATCAAACATTTTAATAGAACTGGCTGACTCCAACACTTGCTTTTGTCTCCAAAACCTGAATAGGCAGCCATACTGCAGAGTTACCTGCGTAAAGACCCCAATAGATCTCTGGAACAATACAAACCAGATTTAGGGGTTTGATGGGCACTATCTTTTTGGCCAAAGGCATCAGTTTTGGAAATCGAGCTAAATTTATCATTTGTATACCAGTTCTTACATCTAGCTGTACATATTCTGTATGTAAACAAGTTTCCTTGCATAAATAAAACTCAATGCAACTATGTTCAATATTAGATAAAGCTGAGTGGAGGATACCGGGCACCGCTGATCCCTGTATGGCTGACAAAGCTGTGCTTTCAGGCAGGTGGAGACCTGGGTGCGTGTCCCAAAGCAAAGGCGATACAAGATCCACAATGAAGAGATGAAAGGTCGCACTCCAAAGGTCGAATAAAATATTTTTCTTTTTATTCCACGATCACATCAGGGGTACAGGTAGTGAGGGAGGATGAGGGTGTGCCACGTCGGACGACGGCAGCCGTTTCGCAAGTAACCTTGCTTCTACGGGTCCAGTGCATGCAAAGGTGCTGCATCCACCCTTAAATAACAAGTGAATTGGGTGCAGCATCCTTGCGTGAATGAAGTGCAAATTAAAAACATATACCAGCTGCACATGTATCAAATTCACGTAGAAATTTATTACATATCAATTCCAAAATGGATTATAAATAATCGTAACATACATGGGTATAGTTAGAGTAAAAAATTAATTAAATATAGTGTTCATTATAGTTTAACCAGAGACATCTCAAAAAACACTATAAAAAACAGGCTTATAGGAAAAAAAAAAAAAAAAAAAAAAAAAAAAACCAGCATTATAGGAACACTGACAAATCATTTTTGTCGTTCAGGCCAAGAGGACCGAGAGCATTTAAGTCTATAATCAATCTTGATTCCTTTCTAAGTAAAGAACGGTGCATATCACCTCCAGTGGGACAGGGATTAATTTTTATTACGCCTGCAAATTTTAAAAGGCGTGGATTACCACTATGATATTCTCTCTTGCCGCTTTGGATATTGAGAGTCTGTACACCCGTATCCCGCAGGATCAGGGTGTACAGACCATTAAGAGAGTCTTGCTGAATTTTGACCAGAATCCTATCTTAGTAGACTTCATCACAGAAGCCTTAAGCTTTATTTTGCATCATAATGCATTTAAATTTGATGATCAGTGGTACTTGCAATGCGGGGGTACCGCGATGGGTACCCCCGCCGCATGTACTTTTGCAAATCTCTTTTTGGCAGCATTTGAGGAAGACTTTATCTACAGTCCTAAAAATCCATATCTGAAACATATAAAAAAATATGCCAGATACATGGATGATGGCTTCTTTGTATGGGACGGTTCTGCGCAGGATTTTGAAAATTTTGTGTCATATCTAAATAATGATAATTCCTACAACATGTACTTTACACATATTTTTGGGGACCAAAAATTGGATTTTTTAGATGTCACACTCAGTATATCGGATGGTATTATTGACAGACAAGTATATAGAAAACCAACTGCAGTGAACACCCTGCTGCATTTTAATAGTGCGCACCCCTCCCATACAAAGAGAGCCCTTCCATATGGACAATTTTTGCGGCTAAAAAGAGTACACAATAATTCTGAAACCTTTCTGCATCAAGCATCAGACTTGAAAAAACGTCTATTAGAACGAGGATATCCCATATCAGTTATCAATTCTGCCTTCGAAAAATCCTTAAATTATGATCCAAATGATAAAAATAAGAATAAAGAATACAAAAATAAAAGTGGAAATAAGAATAAAAATGTAAATGCCATTTCGAAAAAAACAAAAATCGAAAGTTCAAATAGATGCGTTTTTAATTTTAAATTTAATTCTATGTATGATGCAATAAAATCAAGCATCAAAAAACACTGGCATTTAATTAATAAAGACAAGGATCTCTGTGAAATGACAAACGAGGGTCCTTTGATTTCATATAGGCGATGCAAAAACATAGGAGATGTTCTGATAAATAATCGTATTACTACACCCAAACTAGGTACGTGGTTAGACCGAAATAAAATCAAAGGAAACCATAGGTGCGGCGGCTGCCCCTTTTGTGAATATCATTGTACAGGAGACACTTTAAAAATTGGTACAGAGCTATTCAAAATAAAAGATCTTATCACATGTAAGTCCAATTATCTGGTATATGTTATTTTTTGCCCCTGTCAAAAATATTATATAGGTAAAACAATTCGGCCTTTATATGTTCGATTTAGGGAGCATTTTAAGTCTATAACCTCCGGGATAGGTTCTCCACGTTTAATTGCCCATATGCAGGAATATCATAGTGGTAATCCACGCCTTTTAAAATTTGCAGGCGTAATAAAAATTAATCCCTGTCCCACTGGAGGTGATATGCACCGTTCTTTACTTAGAAAGGAATCAAGATTGATTATAGACTTAAATGCTCTCGGTCCTCTTGGCCTGAACGACAAAAATGATTTGTCAGTGTTCCTATAATGCTGGTTTTTTTTTTTTTTTTTTTTTTTTTTTTTTTTCCTATAAGCCTGTTTTTTATAGTGTTTTTTGAGATGTCTCTGGTTAAACTATAATGAACACTATATTTAATTAATTTTTTACTCTAACTATACCCATGTATGTTACGATTATTTATAATCCATTTTGGAATTGATATGTAATAAGTTTCTATGTGAATTTGATACATGTGCAGCTGGTATATGTTTTTAATTTGCACTTCATTTACGCAAGGATGCTGCACCCAATTCACTTGTTATTTAAGGGTGGATGCAGCACCTTTGCATGCACTGGACCCGTAGAAGCAAGGTTACTTGCGAAACGGCTGCCGTCGTCCGACGTGGCACACCCTCATCCTCCCTCACTACCTGTACCCCTGATGTGATCGTGGAATAAAAAGAAAAATATTTTATTCGACCTTTGGAGTGCGACCTTTCATCTCTTCATTGTGGATCAATATTAGATAATATTAAGGTTTTGAGACCTCTCTTTCCGAGCATGTAATACATTATGGCTGATGGATAGATGATTCTATTATATAACGTTTAAAAAAACAAAGACTCGGTAGGGATATTTCCAAGTGACAAGGAAAGGATTAGTGAATTGTGAAGGGGTAAAAAGAAAAGCCAATAAAGTACAGCACAATATTTAAAAGCCCTTAATGAACACTTATCGAAGCTCAAAATACCTATTTAGCTGCTGTTGCACAAGTCATTTCTGAAGCTCAGTGGGAAAAGTTTAAAAGTCAGAAGTAAAGCAATTTAAATTGAGCTGTCATATTATATTCACATGCTTCCAGCAGCTAGAGTACTGTGTGAGCACAAAGGAAACACTTAGAAAGTAACTTCAGGGATTTGCAAAAGTTCTAGTTGTTTTTTTGTTTCCACAGAAACATTTACGTAATTTTGTGATGGGAGGATTAGAATCGCTGTTCTGTCATATTTTGTGTTTTCTTCTAATATTACAAAATGAAGGCTCAATAGATTGTACAGCTTGTCTTTATTTAGTGCCAACATGCAGATCAATCTCTTTCCTTTGTGTGAACTTGGTGTGGGCACAATCTATAAGATGCATAATTGTGAATTGTGTATTTTTTTGTACGCAACAATGTAGTGTGCTGACAATGTCTATTGGTTTATAGCTAGGTCTCGATTCATCAAAGCGTTTACGACACAACTTTAGCGTAAAAAGCTTTGAAAATGCAGAATTTTTATGCACAATGCAGAGATGCGTAAATATGTTCCGGCTTTTGTGGTTTGAACAGTATTACCCAGCTCTGCTAAAACTGGTGAAGCCAAGAGTGGGATGCAGGTGCAGCGTGGCTACCCCCACTTGTCAAAATCATAATGAGTAGCAGTGCTCACTACACCGCTGGACTACGATTGTGGTGAGGTGCACAATAAGGCCAGGGCCACACGGGGACTAATTCAATCCTTGCATGACACTCTGCTCACACTGGCAGCACAGCGGGAGCCGAGTGTTATGCGAGTGTCACTGCAACTGAGGTCCGATCATGAGATTGGACCACAGCTGCGGGGGGGCGAGTCGGCTCTGAGGAGGGGAGAGCCGGTGCTGAGTAGGGGCGGGACGGCTCTGTGGAAGGACAGGCTGGCACTGAGGAGGGGCAGGACGGCTCTGAGGAGGGGCGGGCCGGCTCTGAGGAGGAAAGGGAGGGATTTATCTCCCTCTCTCCTCCATTGCCGGCTATTGCCATTCTCGCCCTGCACTCGCGGTACACCAGTGTATGCGAGTGCAATGCAATGTTTCTCTTGCCCCATAGACTTGAATGGGTGCAAGAGAAAAAGACACTCATTGCACCCACAGCATGCTGCGACTATTTTCTCGGTCCGATTAGAGCTGAGAAAATAATAGCTCATGGGTGCTGACACATAGGCTAATATCGGTCCGAGTGGAAGGCGATGTTTTATCGCTTTCCACTGGCTCCAATTTTCATGCCATGTGTCTTAAGGGCGCTTTACACACTACAATATATCTTACGATGTGTCGGCGGGGTCACGTCGTAAGTGACGCACATCCGGCATCGTAAGTTACATTGTAGCATGTAACAGCTACGTGCAATTGCGATTGAATGGTAAAACGTTCATCGCATGCACGCTGTTCAATTCCTAAAAATTGAACGTCAGGTTGTTCATCGTACCCGGGGTAGCACACATCGCAGTGTGTGACACCCCGGGAATGATGAACAGATCTTACATACGTCCTGCGGCTCCCGCCGGCTATGCGGAAGGAAGAAGGTGGGTGGGATGTTTACGTCCCGCTCATCTCCGCCCCTCAGCTTCTATTGGCCGGCTGCCGCTTGACGTCGCTGTGACGCCGAACGGCCCTCCCACTCCAGGACGTGGATGTTAACCGCCCACATCGAGGTCGTATGGACGGGTAAGTACGTGTGACGGGGAGTTATTTGTTTGTGCGACACGTTCAACAAATTGAACGTGCCACATATATGATGGGGGCGGGTACGATCGCATATGATATCGTATGCTGGATCGTAACGTGTAAAGCAGGCTTTAGGCCTATAGGGCACTTCACCACCTCATCTTAAGCAAGTGAAAAATATCACTCTTGATTAATTCCTACCTTCCTGTCTACATAGTATTTTTAAATTAACCTCTTCTGGAGATATTCCATTTTTTATTTTCTCGGTCCGATTAGGACTGAGAAAATAATATCTCATGGGTGCTAACACATAGGCTAATATCGGTCCGAGTGGAAGGCGATGTTTTATTGCATTCCACTTGCTCCGATTTTCATGCCGTGTGTTTTAGGCCTATAGGGCACTTCACCGCCTCATCCTAAGCAAATGAAAAATATCACTCTTGATTAATTCCTACCTTCCTGTCTACATAGTATTTTCAGATTAACCCCTTCACCCTCGGGGCGATATTCCATTTTTTTATTTTTGTTTTTGCTTCCCATCTTCCAAGAGCCGTAACTTTTTTATTTTTCTGTCAATCTTGCCATATAAGAGCTTGTTCTTTGCGGCACAAGTTGTACTTTTAAGTGAAGCTATGAGTTTACCATATAGGGTAATGGAAAATGGCAAAAAAAAATCCAAATGCGGAAAAATTGCAAAAAAAAGTGCAATTACACTATTGTTTTAGGGTATTTTATTCACAGTGTTCACAATATGCCTCAGTTCGATACAAGTTCGATACAAGTTTGCAAATACCAAACATATATAGGTTTACTTTTATCTATAGGGTTAAAAAAATTCTAAAGTTTGTTCCAAAAAAGTGACACACTTTTTGCGCCATTTTCCATGACCCATAGCGTTCTCAGTTTTCAGGATATAAGGCTCAGTGATAGGTTTTTTTTTGCGTCTCGAGCTGACGCTTTTAATGGTACTATTTTTGTGCAGATGCTACATTTTGGTCGTCTGTTATTGCATATTGCGCGAAATTTGTGACAACCAAAAACCGTAATTTTTGCGTTTGTTTTATTTGTGGCTATACTGTTTACCGGTCAGGTTAACTGATTTCATATTTTGATAGATCGGGCATTTCTGAACGTGATAATTCCAAATATTTGTATATTTTTTACTTTTTTAACTGTTTAATTTTCAATGGGTTGAATGGGGGGTGATTTGAACTTTTAGGTTTTTTAATTTTTTGTTTACTTTTTTTTATTTTACTATTCCCCCAAGGGGACTCTAAGGATCAGCAGTCTGATTGCTGATTCATTTCTGTTGATTAGAGCTGCACAGCTCTGATCAGCAGAAATGCTGCTCTCTGTTGCAGTCGCTGCTCTGCCAGTTGTAACAGGAGCTACATCATGATAGTGACAGAAGTCATCACATGACCCGTTGTTTTTATGGCAACCATTAGCTCACCATGATCGCGACACGGGGCCTCCGATGGCGGCGGAGAAAGGCGATTTCCCCACTGCGGTCATTTAAATCGTGCTGTCCCATTTTGCCAGCGCAATCTAAGGGGTTGACATCTGTGGGTGGATCCACCCACGCCTGATAGCTGCACATGTCTGATCTTCAAATCAGCTAACAGGTGTAGGGATCGCTGCCGGCGGTGATCACTCCTTTATGATTTAGGACGTACTTTAGTCGTGAAGGGTTTAAAAATGATTTGTTCAATTTTGCATTATGACTCATTAGTTACACCAATACTCGAAAGTTATTCTAAAAGTTGCTTTTTGGTTTAATTTTTTTTTTCCTGAAAAACAAGCAAGAAACACTGCCCCTCAAGGAAGCATTTCAGCGAAACGCGTCGGGGCTTCCCCCTCTTTTCCACTGGACCTCCTATACGGCAAATGCAATAGCACTTTAGTCATGGGTAAGCGGTTGCTCTATATTAAGCATAGGAATTGACTGGGCTGTCTATTATGTACCCCTTGGGGTCTTTCTATATGCTATACTGTGTTTCTGTGCTATCTATTGCCATCCATTCAACCTGTTTCTTGGCTACCCTATTGATTCCTTATGCTGTCGAGGTCCCAGTGGGGATACCTCTGTTTCTCACCTCAGCAACTGTTGTATTTTATGAACTTAGGTTATGACAGTGCCCCTATTTGTATTGTTATTATAATGACTTAATAAATATTTGTTATTTATTTATACTGTTTGGGTGCACTTTTTACATCTCCTACTATGTATGGCCCTATTAAACTCAACCCTTCTTTCTTATGCAAGAAACACTGAAGGTTGTTTTTCATACACATGTACTCTCAAACAAAACAAGCCTTTACTACAAGGCAAGGTGCTGGACAGGGAATCCAAGTTTCAGCTTCAAACTATGCCCTGCCATTCCCAAGACATGGTTACTGCTGCAAATGATCCCCCCCCCCCACTCTCATACTGCCCATGTGTATCACAGCGCCTATAGATTCACCTACTACTCCTCCAGGTGACTGACAATGCAATACACCAATGTTCCCTGGTTTACAGAAACACTGAAACTAGTCTGCTGTCATTAAACCTACCAATGATTGGCTGCAGCGCTCCCTGCCACCTGGCTCCACAGCATGACTGATGTGACAAGCTGTGCTGTGGTTGGCCCACTGTGAGTTGTATTTGTGAAGCAGATGTAGATAGTTGGCTCTCTGCTGCATCAGTGGGCCCCAAAAAATATTTCTTAGCATCCCTAAATGACTGAGGGCTCCCAATCCTGGCATAGTGCTAGGTGTGAAGGAGGCCTTATTAGTTAAGGTCTGACAAGGGGCACACATAGAAATCATGGGCCCCAATAGCAAAAATCCTAACTGGGTCCCCATTCATCCTAAAAAAAACTTAGATCACTGGGTGCCGCAGTTGTGACACAATCAGAGTTTTTAGATTTAGCAATGCAGCAGAGTTCACAGGGCTACCCTTGCCCACAACAGTCTTTCTATACAATGTCTATAGACAGTAAGTTACTTATCACAGCAGGGGGCATAGAGTGACTTCCTACCTTTATCAGAAGACCAGACGACCCCTTTAAGTGGGTTCACTTGGTCACTAAATCTGCAATATGGCAAATAGGCATTTTGTATTATTATTTTTTTTTATCATTGTGTTCTATAGATTTGACTATATGGAAAAAAAAAAGCAGAAAAGGAACAAAGCCAAAATCAATTTTCTGTAGATGTGAAAGATAGAAAGATATCCTCCTGCCCAAGCATGTGTCCTGGGGATACTGAGCAAAAAATACAATGTGGTTGGTGCACAAAAGGTTAGTTTTGCACAATGCATCATTTAACATTAGGACAGCTCTGCTCCTAAGTGATTCATTTAAATAGCTATTTAATATTGTTTAAAGTGGATTTCTGTTACGGTCACTGAGAGATGGCGAACGTCCAGGGGCAGACCCACTGGACAGTGCACCGGACTCCCCTGAAGGAGCAACAGGGGCACTCTAACAGAAGGCCTAAATGCACGGCAGCCAGGGACCTGAGGAGATAGCCTCTTATAGACGGGAATAGCCTCTTAAAGTCCGCTGCAGGTGTGCTTGGTTGTGGCAACACGGTGATGGTCGCTCAGACTGGACAGCACAGAAGTGATGGCTTTGATGAGGCAGCATGGATGTAGCAGCTCAGATGTGGCAGCATGGAGGTGGTGGTTCTGAAGTGGCAGCACAGAGGTAGTGGTAGAGAGCAGGCTCTAAGATGAGACAGAGGTTAGACACACGAGACTGGTACTAAGACTAGACACAGTAACGTACAGAGACCTAAGAACTAGCAATGCACTATTAGGCTACGTTGCTCTGGCTCTTCCTGTCAGGGGAGGTGGACTTAAATACCTTTAAGGTAACAGGTGACCTCAGGAATAGTTTCCGGGTAATGGGATGCCGGCCCTTTAAGAAAGGAAGTGTGACCGTGTGTGCAGCACAGAAGTATTGTGCGTATCCTGGGAGCAGGAGGAGGCCGCAGCAGACCCAGAGCAGGAGAGGAGTGAATGAAGCCATTTGGGAAGACAGAGGGAGGACGCCCCCGCCGAAGCCTGGGAGCGGGGACGTGCGGGAATACTACGCTGGGGGCAAGATCTGGTGCTACAATTTCTACCCATAAAAAAGGCTTGTTTTAAACATGTTTTAGAAAAGGCTTATTTACATAAATTAATAATTTTCTGCGTTTTTGACGTGATATTTCCACCAGTACAGATTCATACAAGCAGTGAAGGCAAACTTCTCTCCTCTATGTCCACATGTGTCCTGTGCCATGAATGGAGCTGGGTGTCATGTTCTATTCACGCAATAGCTAAACAAACCTCCCTCGCCTCTCGAAAGTGCAGCAGACGCGGTGGGCAAAACAGGACATTAGTTCAGAAGTCAAAGTAAATGTATAATAGTAAGTACATAATATAGTATTTTAAGGTTTTTTTAACCAATTTTCTTCTTGCTGGACATGGTGTAGAATAAAGTCAATATTGTGTCTTTTCAATAGACAATGCAGAATGACTATACTTGGGAAATGATATATTTAATAAGAAACATTTGATTCTGTCAGAAACTGTAGTGTCCATTATCTGAACAAGAAAAGTAATTTTGCTGGAAATAGTTTGCGTTACCACTGAAGAACATATGTGATAGGAGATATTGATTGCTGAACAATAGCTGGTATATTGAGTATATTACCAGCATGTTCCCTCTAATTGTGTTATTGCTGTAGGCACTTCTGACTAAGCTATTTGATATATATTACCAGCAGTTCAATTCTCTCAAAGAATTACTTTTAGACAATATTTCTTCTATTGAATTCTTTCATGTTCTACAAACGTAACTTGACTTATTTAGCTAGAAAAAAAATTCTGTGGAAAGTATTGTCTTTTGACACTGAAAGTGGAATTACGCTTTATGGAACAGTCTTCCAGATGTGAAAGCAATAATTAACATTGTCCATGCGATCCCAGGATTGTTTTCTCCAATCTCTTGTTCTACTTCAGGGTAGTAAAATCATTAAATACAAGTTATGATGTGTTTGATACAGAGAAGTAAAATGAGCAGAACTGTTAAAATTTGTCACAAAATGTAAAAATGTATTTTACAGCAATTTGTAGGAGAGCATCTTGCAAGATGGACATTATTTTTTGCAACCTTTGCCCATACAAACTGTGATTAATGGAATCTGGGAGTAGGCTATAAGGCGAAACAGAAATGATTATACAATGGTCTTCGCTACAGGAAAAATATTCATGAACAGTGATGAGCGAATAAGCTGAAAATCAATTCAGCAGATCTGCCCGACTTAGGTCAGGAAAATTGATTTGTATTAAATTTATTCTCTGTGAATTGCATGTGCCCTTTTATGTCTCTACAGCGCGGATATCCCGCATCAGTAGTTGAGTCCGCATTTCAGGAGAGTTTAAACCCTACTTGTAAACCCAGGAGGGAGGGACCTTTTATTTCTTTTGTTAATACGTTTCATCCCTTTCATCCAGTTATTAAGAAGATTATTCTTAGACACTGGCAGGTATTACAGAGATCCTATCCTCAAATAACTGAATTCTCCACTTCCCCTTTGTTTAGCTGTAAACGTTCCCCAAATCTCCGTGATCTTTTAGTCAAGGCGGACATTGGATCAACAATTCTTCGGTCCCGATAGACTTTCCTTTCTACTCCCAAAAAGGGTAATTTCCCGTGTCTCCATTGTCCCCATTGCTCGAATATGGTTAAGGGCAACCAATTCACACATCCCCGTACTGGGAAGGTTTTCCAAATAAAAGAATTTTTTGCTTGTGACACATCATATGTAGTTTACCTAATAAAGTGTCCGTGCGGTCTCGGATATGTTGGGGAGACCACCCAGCATGTCCGAGACCGCATAGGGAAACACAAATCTGCCAATAGATGTAGGATGACTATGTTGCCTATACCTTATCATTTCATACAATGTGGACATACTGTGTCCTAACTTCGTTTCCAGGTTTTGGAGCACGTGCCCCCATTGAGGCGTGGAGGTGATAGGGTTCGAAAATTAAAAAACAGAGAATCTTATTGGATTCATATGCTTAATACCCTGTCCCCCCATGGCCTCAATAGGGAGTATGAATATTATTGAATTGGAGATATGGGGTCCGTCCTATTTTGTGATTCTTTTGGGTGTGGATATGCATGCATGAGTGTATGGGTATCCACAAACATATATACTGTGTATGTATGCATATATGTATGTATAGTCATCATGATAAACCCTTTTTTACTGATTAATATAATAGATTGGAACTGTTACTGTAGTCTTGCTGAGTAGTATAGATATATTCCGATAATCTATATGGATTTATACATATATGAATGGTGTATTTTATCCATTATATATGGTTACTGCCTCATACTGCTAGATTACTTACACCCTTTTGTTTTCCCTCCTTCCCATAGACATGCTGAAGTTTACTATGGTTTCCATGGAGCTCCGAATGCGGGCTACACTGCTTCACCGTTCCTTTTGTTACTGCGCATGCGCGCACTTCCGTGTTTCACTGCGCACGCGCACATTGCGTTCCACCATGCGTTCCTCCATACAGGAAATTCAATTAGTTGGCCTGCCCCTATTAGGCATTTAAACCTCACCGCAGCTCTGTTCTATCCCACTCCACCACTGATCTCCTAAGGCACAGGTAATGTCATAGCGCTCTTGAAGGCTATTATTATGTTCTTCTATGGGATCTTGTCTTTGTATTCATTTTGACCGCTGTTTCACTTTATTCTCTAGCTATCTTACTAGCGATAACTGCACTCCATATCCTCACTAGGAAATTCCACTTTTTTCACTTGAGGTAATATAATGAGTTCATTGTTGCATTCAAATGCATTCTTTGTTATATTTTAATATGTGGTTTAAAAGTTATATTCTTGTCCCATAGATAATCACATATGTGAACATTATACCCCGTTATCCAAAGTTTTTTGGGGAGATTCTGATTTGGTATGTTCTAAGTTTATGTTCCTTTTGGCAGATTTATGCATTTTATTTTATTTTTCTGTATTTAATATATGGGCCTTTCTTCTAGAAAATTCTATGCGAAGTTCAATGATATACTTCACAGGATAAAACAATTTTCCTGTCTTCAGACTATATTAGGTATATATGATGTCATTTAATTTTTTTTTGATACGGATATGACTTATAATATCTTATGTATTCATGGTACTGATAATTGCATATGTTTCTATTTTTTTATTTAGTTTTGAAAAAGGCATTCGCCGAAACGTTAAAAATAAAAATTAAATACAAATTTCAAGTATACAAGACTCTTTAAATTTTTGTGTGCCGGGGTTCTCTATATTTATCTACAGCTCCCAAAGCATAATAAAGATGTCAGGATGTGGGTGCGGCAAAAAATCAGCACCAGATTTGATAAATCCTTCAAATCCAACCCTGAGGAATAAGCAAATCATATTTGCCCCTTAACCACTATCAAGAAAGATAATAGAGACTTCTAGGCCCCCAACATTAATACTTGCGGGTATTAAACATTGAGACACCATAATAGAGGATACAGGACCCAGGTTAGGCAGATCAAAGCAACCTGGGTCAAGGAGTTTTCCAACTGCCCTCTTTCCTTAGGCATAGAAGGGCAAGCATTGTTAAAGTGTTCCTTTTTGCCACAGAAAAATAAACTCTGCTCCTTTTTGGAGGAGTGGAGGTCCCCCCCCCCCATGGAACGTCCTTCGAAGCTGCATGGGCTCGGATAAGGCCTCCAGAGGTAATGCCGGTACAGATATACATAACTAACATCTTCTTTACGCTCTCGGACAAACCCTTGCAAAAATGTTTTTTAAGCGCAGGGTCGTTTCACTGTGTGTCCACGGACCAGTGCTGGAATTCCACTCAATAATAATCTGCTGGCCGATTCCCCTGTGGTAGTGAGCTGTTCTTAAATTTGGCTAAGGATGTTTTATCTGGATCATCATTGATGAGAGTAGGTACAGAGAAAAACCTGTCCACCCTCAAAAAAAGGTCAATCAGTAGGCAAGAAAAAGGCCCACATTTGTTGATCCCCAGTCAAGAGAGAGACAATAATTCCCACCCGCTGTGCCTATTTACCAGAGGAGTGGGGATGAAAACGGAAGTATAATTTAAATAGCTCTCTAAAATTAACAAACCAGGAAAGGTAGTTAGGGTTCAAATGATCCAGCGACCAGGACAGATTGCTCCGGTCTGGTGGATTGAGCTTGCTGCTGTACCGCCCCCTTTAATTCACCAACTGAAGAGACATGGTCTGCAACTGTTTCACTAGTGCAGCAACCAGGTTTACGCTGGAATGTAAAAAGTAGGTCAGCTAAAATGTCTCTGGGACTGTGAGATAGTGAGGGACAGGGGCTCTTATTCTATGTGCTATTGCTTTGCAGTTGGGAGTATTGATTCCTTTGAGTACAGAGTATTTATTTTCTTGGTTTTGACTTCTCTAGTGTATCTCCTTAACCTTGCAGCAAGTGCTGTAGGCCTCTGTTTTGCAGTATCTACAGCTTTAGGCCTCTGCCACACTCACGTGAAATTCACGCACGTGCCGAGAGACACGTATTTTCCCTGCGTGTTGCGTGCAGGTAAGTACGTGTCTCTGGTACGTGCGGGACACGTGCGTTCTACGTGTGCTATCCGCGATAGCACACGTAGAACCGGTAATTAACATACTCACCTGGTCCTTCCTGATGTCCGCGGTGCTGTCCGTGGTGCTGATCCTCGGTCTCCAGCCCTCCCGTCTCCCCGCTGCTGCTGCCAGGCAGTGAAGTGAATATTCAATGAGAATAATGAGCGGCGGTCGGCAGCAAGAGGCAGCAGCGGCAGAGACAGGAGGGCTGGAGAAGGTGAGTTAATGTTTTTTTTTTTTTCACTGACATGTGTATTTTCTCCGGCGCGTGTCACACGGGACCGCATCCACACTACACCCGTGTGGTACGGGTGCGGGCCGTGTGACACCCGTGCTGCGGGAGAAATCACTGACATGTCAGCGCTTTGAAAAACGCACACATATACAAACGCACACGGACACACGTTCCGTGTGGTTTTACGTGTGTGTGCCTGCTACAATAGGGTAGCATTGGTTAACGTGTCTCCGTGCCGCCGGTACGTGTAAAAAATGGCAAACACGTGCCGGCGGCACGGATGTGTGTCGCAGGCCTTATATGGGGTCAGGCTTTTATACTTGTCCAGCTTGGTCTTAGCCATGATCTTTACACCATCTTGCATGTCTGTTAGTTGGTTAATCTCTCTTCATGTCACCTTGATCTTTGTTTCCAACCTTTTATTCCAAGGGGCACACATACTTCTGTTGTTCCTGTTAGTTGCAATTGTATAGCCAAGCATGTCCAAGATTGCTGAGGTCGTGGCATAGATCAATTCATTAGTTTGAGTTATTGGGGTGGTTGGTATTGATGCAAGAACTCTACTAGCATCTATTAGCATACTGCCTGATGGTACTTCTCTGTCAAGCCTTGACAGTCAGTGTCTGAGATTAATGGTATTTAGTTTATCGATGATTTTCGGTTTAAGGTCAACCATAGTACTTTCTAGGAGGAAAATCATTCAATGTGATTGTCAGCTTGTTATTTCTAATTCTGTCTGTCATAGTTGATTTTATATATATATATATATATATATGTATAATATATATATATTATACAGTGGAACCTTGGTTAATGAGAACAATCCGTTCTGGAAGTGTGCTTGTTAACCAAGTTACTCGTTCAGCAAAGCAAGATTTCCCTGGTCCCTATTGTGCCATTCCAAACATGCACAAACACGCACAAACTCACACAAACACACAAGCACGCACACACACGCACAAACACACAAGCACGCACACACACGCACATATTATGCTCACCTTACCTTCCGTTCCATCGCCGGTCTCCTGGGACTTGCTGTTCTTCGGTACGGGCTGTGAATCGGGTTACCATAACGACGAGGGAGGAACTTCCGCTACCAGAGCGCTGATGTCAAAGGTAGGAGTTGCTTGCCTCTGATTGGCCAGCGCGCTGCCTTTGAGTAGCGTCTGACAGCGGAAGTTCCTGCTTCGTCGCTATGGTTGCCGATGCACAGCCTGGAGTGGAGCGGCAAACTACAGGACCCAGGAGGCTGGCGATAGAACTGAAGGTACACATATTATGCTCACCATACCTTCCGTTCCATCGCCGGCCTCCTGGGTCTTGTAGTTCACCGCGAGGACGTCGCAATGAGCCGGCGGACTACAAGAACCATGAGGACAGCGGTGGAACGGAAGGTAAGGTGAGCATAAAACTGTATGTGTGTGCGTGCGTGTGCATGCGTTTGTGTGTGTTTGTGTGTGTTTTGTGCATGCTTGTGTGTGTTTGTGTGGACTGCAAGAGCGGGTTAGAGCGCGGTGGATGTACGGAACCGGAAGTGTGTGCGGTGAGGATTTTGCTCGCACAGCAAAGCTTTCTCGTAAATAGAGTTACACATTTACAGAAAGCTTTGCTTGTTAAGCGAAATTCTCGTTAAGTGGGTTACTCGTTAAGCGAGGTTCCACTGTATATATATACTGTATATATATATATATATATATATATATATTATAAAAACCAACTCCCAGCACTTTAGTATTCTGCAAAATAGCAGCCAGCCACTTATTTCTATCAATAGGTCACTGCTATTTAATCAGTATAGGGCTACCCCTCTCACGACCCCCAACATCACTCCTACAAGCCAATGTTTCATACTGTAACTCCCGTATGCAGTTATGTCTGATGCTACAGCTTCACTCAACACCATTTATGTGAGTGGTCTGAGATGTAGCACCAAATGTCCTTCAATTTATATTTTGCATTAAAATAAAAAAGATTACAAAAATAAGTTTTTTAATTCTTGCTTCTTTGAAGTCTTGCAGAAGTTACGGTCAATACTTACAGTATGTCTCATTATAAATGTGTTATTATATTGCAATATTTCAAAGAAAATTCTAATCATAAGTGTAGGTCAATATAATTGATTATTAATAAAAAATATATCAGACTAAGCAGAAAATTCATTAAAGATCAAGTGAAGCATTAATATCTGTAGTTGAGGTGCAGTATCACAGAAATTGTACTTTCCTGACCTGGAGACATGCTGTTAATAGACATTGCATAATTAATAAAAATTACCTCCTATGTATATGAATTTTTAAGCAAATTTTTTTGTACATTGATTACTTTTAATTATTTAAAAAGGTAAAACAGAAACATAGGAAAATGTAATAGATCAATAAAGCAAAACAATTGTTTATTATCAGTAGGGTACTGCCAATGGCGGCATATCACACAGCCGATTTGCTGTTGGTGAGTCAGGGGGCCCAATATCATTCCCACTACTGTGAGCCCCTTATCCAGCATTGCAATTTCAACTGCATCGGTACCGCAGATACCAATATAGTTGAATGCAATGATGGAAGAGGGAGCGGTCCACTCGATCCTCCTTCATTCTCTTTCTGCATCTGATTCTGACATCTCAACACAGCGGATGCAAAGACATCACTATGTGTGAGGTGTGCAGCGAATTGGACCACATGGGGGAATGAGAAAAGGTTATTTTTTTCAATGAGTAAATGGTGGGGGCCATTATACTGTTTGGAGAGCATAGAGGGAAGTCAGGATGCATTATACTACATGGAAGGCAATGTGGGGCACATTATACTATTTGAAGGGAAATGGGGGGGCGTTATAAAATATGGCAGGCAATGTGGGAGCATTATACTATATGGAATGCAATGTTGGGTCCATTATACTATTTGAAGTGCTATCTGGGGGCCATTATATTATTTAAGGGACTAGGTGGAGGCCATTATATTATTTGGAGTGCTATGTGGGGGCCAGTACAATCTTTTAAGGGCTATTATAATATTTGGAGGACTATGTGGGGGCCAGGATACAATTTGGAGGGCTATGTGGGGGCCAGAATACTATTTGGAGGGCTATGTGGGAGCCCTTATACTTTAATTTACTTATACTTAATTGAGGGCTATGTGGGGTGCCACTATACTGTTTGCAGGGCTATGATATGAACATTATACTGTTTAGAGGGCTAGTGGAGCCATTATAATGTATGCAAGGAATTATGCAGTGTAAAGGCTTGTGAGGCGTCCATCATGTTGTGTGGAGTGCTGTATTGAGATCATTATGCTGTTTAGAGGTATGTGTGGGGGCCATTATACTGTTTAGATGGATAGTGGGGTCATTATATAGTGTCAATGGTTGTGTTGTGGATATCATACTGTGTGAAGGTTATGTTGGTGCCATTTACTATATTGGTGGCCATTATACTATATGGAGGGTTGTGTGGTGGTCACAGTTGGGGTGCATGTGGAGGATACTGTAGGGGTATCACAGTGTGTTAGGAGGAACTTTTTTTGGCTTCATACTTTATGGGAGCAATGAAAGGGGAAGCTAGGGGCTTCAATAGGAGTAAAACTACTTTGTAAGGGCTGCAAAGTTGTGTGATTTTACAATTAGTACAAGTTTACAAAAAGAACCTATTTTACTAATTAAAACTGTAAAAATATGAATGTCATGTATACCCTTAATGGATCCCTATTGGCTAATGCATTTTTTGTGTAATTATTCAGAATAAATTAGTATTAGAATTGAGTGAATCTATTTGAGCGAAAGTTAATTCTGTTCGAATTTAAAATAAATCTGTATTTTCTCAAATGTCATTTTTTTTTTCAAATTCTTTCCATAGAAGGCCTTTAAGAAAATTATCCAGACATCTCAGCTGCACGTGGTCCTTGGAGCCTCTTCTTACCTCTGCCAAGTGCTGAAACCCACTACCTCTTCACAATTGGCCAGGATTTCCAGCCCAAGTCCAAGTTGATACTACACAGATGGCATAAAGGCCAACTACCATTGCCATTGCACCAGGTTAATCAGGAAGAGCCAAGACGAAGCACCAGAATTTGTACATCTAATGTGATATACCTTTTTTAGGGCGGCTGTGGGCTGCAATTTTTAGGCTGGGAAAGGTCTAATAACCATGGGCCTTTCCAAGCTGATCATTTGAGCCAGTAGGTGTATACTTTACCTTGGCTGGTTCTCAAAAATAGGGGACACCCCGAGTCGTTTTTTTTAAATTATTTATTTAGTGCCACAGGAAAGGCACTAAAGGGTGTAAGTTCATATTATGTGGGTGGGTGGGACTCAGGTCTTTGCAGACTCCAACAGGTTTTCTTCAAGAATGGTCCTGCATTTGGCTCCATCCATCTTCCCATCAATTTTAAACATCTTCCCTGTCCCTGCTGAAGAAAAGCAGGCCCAAACCATGATGCTGCCACCACCATGTTTGACAGTGGGGATTTCCCGGTAACACGATTCTCCAGGTCAGTACCATTACGGCAATGCAGAAACGTATGCATTGTTAAAAAAATATTTCAGTGGTGCAAAAAAAATTCTGAAGTTTGTAAAAAAAAAAAAAAAATCGTTTGTCATCATTTTCTGACTCTTCTTATTTTTTCTAGAATTAGCCGTGTGGGGACTTGTCTTTTGCTCCCTGAGCAGATGTTTTTATTAGGACTACACTTGGCTATATATGACATTTTGATTGGTTTCTATTGAATTAGTTTTTGCTGAGACCGAAAATGGGAATTCTGGGGTTTTGATTTATTTTTCTTTTTTTGGTGTTTAATATGCTGTTTAAATTATTTTATATTTTGATAGACTGGAATTTTCAGAACACACTGATGTCAAATATATTTAATTTTTCATTTTTTTGTTTTTTTAAGAGATGAAAAAGTGGTTGATTTAAACGTTTACATATTTTTTAAAGCATGTTTTTATTGTAACTTTTTTAATAACATTAGAGCTTCACAGGAGAAGTGAAATGTCAGTTATGGAGCCTCCAGCAGGCCTCTGGCGGCCATAGTAATGCATCGGTTCTCTGCAATCATGTTGCGGGGGAATGGGGAGACAAGCGCTCTGGCAATTTGCACCATTTCAGAGTCACTGAGAGAGATGGATAGCAGCATTCAGGTGACATTTAAGCCGCATCTGATTAATATGTCGCAGGCTCAGCTCCTGCTCCAGTGTCATATGCTCCTTAGCGATCAATAATGTAAATGTAAATCAAAGGTCTCTAAAGAGTTAAATTGCAACCTTGGTCGCGGTGAATGTCCCCTCAGACAGTGTACCCCTATCAGTGGCAAGTGGGCCCCATCTGACCATTGCAATGTTCTCATTAAACATGTCACTGAATCCCATTACATTTTCCTGACTGTATAGACAAATTCTAAAGAGAATGAAGAGCTGGTTCATGAGGCCTCTTGGCTTTATTGATTGGCCAAAATGGCACTCAAATGTTTATATTGTGGATGTATCCATCTGATAAGGCTTCAGGACATTAATGTGAATGTTACACCTCAAATCTATACAGGCACTTGCTAACTAGACGGGATAGGAAATCTGTAAATTGTCATGATAATAATGGTCTTTCTTAGAGACAAGTTTTTTTTACAGGATTCTGTAGAAAGGCACAATGCCAGTCATTCAAGAGTTAATGCTATGGATGGAACACTGAGAGAGACTTTCTAGCCAATGAAACATCAGTAATAAACAGCTGAGGTAACTACGGCAACTGTGCTGATGTCATAACCACATATATCTGTGTCATGAAGATTCCATAAGAAAAGAGCAGACGGCAGAATAAGGCGCCATACTTGATGTGTCTGGAGACCTGGAGCTTCATCACTCCATAATAAGGGAGGAAGGGGACATTACCTAGCCAGCCAGATCAGCCATACCGCCTAGCCAGCCAGATCAGCCATACCGCCTAGCCAGCCAGATCAGCCATACCGCCTAGCCAGCCAGATCAGCCATACCGCCTAGCCAGCCAGATCAGCCATACCGCACAGCCAGCCGGATCAGCCATACCGCACAGCCAGCCAGATCAGCCATATCGCCTAGCCAGCCAGATCAGCCATACCGCCTAGCCAGCCAGATCAGCCATACCGCACAGCCAGCCAGATCAGCCTAACTAACCCTAGCGATCAATGGGGTGACAGATGTTGCAGCCAGATCTCCTTCACGTCCAGTTCTAGCCGCCTTCATATTTATGTGTATGGCCTGGAGAGGTCCATTAGGCTTTCTCCATACGGCGCTCACAGAGGGCTCCTACATTGAGCTTCTCCATTACTGTCTGTTTTCTGCTAATGTAACTGTGTAACCTGTGTGACTATGTGATGTCACTGCTGTCATATCTATAGTGGATGTATATTATGTCTCACTGTAAATATGATACAATGTACACATTCTGATACAATTTGCTGTTACGTGTCGGCATTAACCTTCTAAGCCCAAGGGAAGGGCCGTCCTCCAGCCATGGTTCCCTAGAGGTTTCCTCCACAGGGGGTTTTCCTCTCCTGAGCGCTGAAGGATGATTCTTCGTGAGTCAGAGGTTTGCCATTTTCAGTGTCTTTTTCATAGTAATTAGCGGCTTCTAAATTTCAGACACTGAATGAAATAATAATCATGAGATTTGTAATAAAATTCAGTTTATTTAACATCCTATAAAAGTGTTTTGTGCGTTTCTTTCACAATATTGGGTTCATGTCATTTTCTTGAGAATTAGGATCCATCATCTATGATCAATCCATGAAGCCAGATATAGAGTTGGAGGGTGTCTATTCTTGTGAGGAAAACAGGACGGAGCACTGATGACAGCCATTACTACACAAACAGCACAAGATCGCAGCCATGCATGAACGAAGATCATTTATGAATTATGTTGGATACTATATGAATGTATTAATTTGCAAAAATGGCAAATTACACCACATTTACGTCACACTTATGGCTTCAGTCACTTTTAATTCACATACCGGTGAAGAATAGTGTATAGAGTAAACAAAATGAACTTCAGAGCACATAAAAAGAAAAGAAAGAAGAAATAGAAAGAAGAATTGACTGAGATGATGCTTGCTGCTGTTGATGAATGTTTCATACCGAAACGCGTACTCTTGTTTAACATATCTTTTGCCTACATATCCATGCCGGTTTCCTATTTTTTAAACCTAATATATAAAGCTCAGTGTATGTATGTGTGTATGTATGTGTGTATGTATGTGTGTATGTGTGTATGTATGTGTGTATGTCCGCTAAAGGAATCCGCACCGTCGCATTTACAATCACGAAATTTTGCACAGACGCCCCATGTAACCCAATGAACGTCATAGACTATGTTTTGACGGGAAAATTTCACCCCACGCTTTTCAGTTATTCACCAAAATCCTGCCTCCATTTAACTGACTGAATGGAGGTGGGAGCTACTGGCTATTAATAGCAACTGTCAGTGGTTGTATAGGAACAAAATAAACTGTTAGTATAAGAAGCTTATGAGTGAGGTAATAAGATGTCTGTGGGGAGACGGATAGAGAGAGACAGCCAGGCAAAGAGACAGATGGGCAAAGAGACAGCCCTGGAAAGAGACAGACCTGGAAAGAGACAGCCCTGGAAAGAGACAGATGGGGAAAGAGACAGACGGGCAAAGAGACAGACGGGCAAAGAGACAGACGGGCAAAGAGACAGACCTGGAAAAAGACAGACCTGGAAAGAAAGAGACAGGCAAAGAGACAGATGGGCAAAGAGACAGCCCTGGAAAGAGACAGATGGGCAAAGAGACAGATGGGCAAATAGACAGACCTGGAAAGAGACAGACCTGGAAAGAGATAGATTGGAAAAGAGACAGATGGGATAAGAGAAAGACAGACAAAGAGACAGACCTGGAAAGAGACAGCCCTGGAAAGAGACAGATGGGGAAAGAAACAGATGGGCAAAGAAACAGATGGGCAAAGGGACAGACGGGCAAAGAGACAAACCTGGAAAGAGACAGGTGGGCAAAGAGACAGCCCTGGAAAGAGACAGCCCTGGAAAGAGACAGCCCGGGAAAGAGACAGCCCGGGAAAGAGATAGACGGGGAAAGAGACAGACGGACAAAGAAACAGATGGGCAAAGAGACAGATGGGCAAAGAGACAGCCCTGGAAAGAGACAGATGGGCAAAGAAACAGATGGGCAAATAGACAGACCTGGAAAGAGACAGACCTGGAAAGAGAGAGATTGGGAGAGAGACAGATGGGCAAAGAGACAGACAGGCAAAGAGACAGACCTGGAAAGAGACAGACCTGGAAAGAGACAGACCTGGAAAGAGATAGATTGGGAAAGAGACAGATGGGGAAAGAGACAGACAGGCAAAGAGACAGACCTGGAAAGAGACAGACCTGGAAAGAGACAGCCCTGGAAAGAGACAGCCCTGGAAAGAGACAGATGGGGGAAGAAACAGATGGGCAAAGAAACAGATGGGCAAAGAGACAGATGGGCAAAGGGACAGACGAGCAAAGAGACAAACCTGGAAAGAGACAGACGGGCAAAGAGACAGCCCTGGAAAGATACAGCCCGGGAAAGAGACAGCCCGGCAAAGAGACAGCCCGGGATAGAGACAGCCCAGGAAAGAGACAGCCCGGGAAAGAGACAGCCGGGCAAAGAGACAGACCTGGAAAGAGACAGACCTGGAAAAAGACAGACCTGGAAAGAGACAGACCTGGAAAGAGACAGACTTGGAAAGAGACAGACAAAGACAGACGGGGAAAGAGGCAGACAGGGAAAGAGAGTCACAGACAGACACACACATAGAGACAGACACAGAGATAGAGAGAGACAGACAGATACAGAGATGGAGACAGACTGATACAAATACAGACAGAGAGATAGCAACAGTCAGACAAAGACATAGACACAGACAGACAGTGACACACAGACAGAGACTAGAGAGAGACAGAGAGACAGTTACTATCCCGGGCAACGCCCGGGTACTACAGCTAGTCTAATATATAAAGCTCAGTGTATGTATGTGTGTATGTGTGTGTCCGCTAAAGGAATCGCAATTACAATCACGAAATTTTGCACAGACGCCCCACGTGACCCAGGGAACGTCATAGACTATGTTTTGACGGGAAAATTTAACCCCGCGGTTTACAGTTATTCACCAAAATCCTGCCTCCATTTAACTGACTGAATGGAGGTGGGAGCTCCTGGCTATTAATAGCAACTGTCAGTGGTTGCTCAAAAATATAAAGAACTGGTGTCCCTGAAAATTTAGGCAACCCTACAAAGAACAATTCAGGTCCACAACCAAGATATGCATTTGATCATAGAAATGTTATTAAATGTCATACAAAAAGTGCATACATATAGTTAAAAATACTTTATACATAGGCCACAACTATGAGGAATAAGGGAAAGAGTCGCACTATTAAGAATAGCTATCTGGGGAAAAGTGTGATCAGTAAACACAAATAAGATAGGCTGTTATGGCTAGTTGTTTACTCATATAGATACCTGGTGCGTAAAACATGTAGGTTAAACATAACAAATCTATTGCTATAGTGTACCTATCACAGAGATATTCATTAACACACGCTATTAAATGTATATTTGCACTCATATGGTACAGGCTAAGCAATACATTACACAGCAGTGAATTACTCTACCAATGCCTAAATTGTAGCATGCCGCCCATGTATCATTTAGGATAACATATAAGTTTTACCTGCAGTCATGTGTGTGCCGATCGCAAGTCCCCAGACAGCCACTCCCACCTCGACGCGCGTTTCACTGCTTCTGGTTTTGTCAGGATGCATAGTGGGGAAATAATGTGTGCCTTAATATAGTTTGTGGGATTAGTTACAGCTGTCAGTTAACTACCGGTATTGGGCGCACTGAGCATCATGATATGCGTCCAGTGAGTGAGTCGCACAACGAGCACGTCATCAGATCACATGACCGCGTGTCACGCGGCATGCGATCATGTGACATAGAGTAATCTTGGAGGTTGGACCAAAGTCCCGCCCTCATGTAACTCCCTCTGGCGGCGCGTCACCCACGAGAACTACACAACGCATGGTCTCTGTGCGGCCCCCAGATACGTGAGTATCTTAGGACTGTGCTGTACCCACATTAAATTTTAATTAACCATAGAGGTGTCTATACATATTTTCATCGCCACATGAATATATATCGCCTAATCCCTATATGGTAAACAAGTGCATGTAAACATGTTGATCTGATCTCCTGTATATTATAGATCATTGATCAAAACTGAACAAATTTATTTTTTACAGTTACTAAGTATAAATAGATGGATAATATTACAGGGTAGCTATTCTAAACCATACGAGGTCAGCATCACACATCTTCCGGCGCAATAGTGAAGCATTCACACATGGTTCACGGACCCAAAGTACATGTATCATATGGGTCCATATAGATGGACCTAAATTAAACGGATGATGCCATGACTACATATAGAGATATGCATCAAATGATATAAAGAACATAATAAGCATTACAATTGCGCCATACTTTGTATATATGTCATGTCTGCCATGCTTGAATGCTCAACAGGTATTGAACTATCGCCAGAAGGTGTGTACCGACCATCATTGGTATTCTCTCAAACATATCCCCATAATCTGGGAGATTAATTGACCTAAGATATGTATATAAATATATTACCAGTAATCACAGAAACTGTTTATGATTAATTTATTTTTATTATAGAAAATTACAAAAAACAGTTTATTATATTAAGATCATGTACAAACCATACAATTGATCTAAAAACAATTCAAGCATATAAAGTCCAAAAAAAGGGGGGGCAGGACAGAAGTGAGGACACCAGTAAAAAGCCCAGAAGGGGCAGAGCCGGACATCAGAGCCCTCACAGACCCAATACAGACATGGGCAATAATAATCGTGTAATAGCGATTCTGGAGCACAGGTACAAATAGCTGAATTGAATATAAGAATATGTGCTATTAGCCAGACGGACACTAGATGGCGCCAAAGCTCAATTAGCAGCCATAATGTGCCCATCCGTTCCAGCGAGAGTTTAAAAGTACCGTTCTCCAGACTTACCCATAGTAGACATGTGTGGGGCTCAGATGTCGGGTCCTGTCCCTTGCCCGACGTACGTTTCGACGTAATCTTCTTCGGGGGCCGAGGGTAGAAGAGGAGAGAAAAGCACAGGAAAAAGGGAAAAGAACAAAGTGGTCAAAGGTAAAGGGGACATACCCATGGTAAATGGTAAAAATAAGAAATCATATAGGTGCATCAGGGCCTGTAGACCAGAAGGAAAATCTGGGAGAAAGAAGGGGAGAAAAAAATTAGAGGATATACTCTGAATGGTGTAAAGTCAAAATGGACATAGAAAGGGGGGGGGGGGGGCACAATAGTGGGCATGCATAACTTACTATGGAGTCAGCATAGGGTATACTCCGATAAGAAAGTATTGTTACTACCTGTGAGGTAGACAAGTAGACAAGGAGAGCGCCTAGTGTAGAAGCATATGAATAATATAAGAGGAATAAATTGGGGAAACAAGGGTGATGACATTGCAGGTATTCCCTTGGTGCTCTCACCTTTATCCCAGTACTTATAGGTAGGTCCCTATCCTCCCCTTCTTTCTATTTGTTACCCACATGCCTTTTCACTCATTTTATTCTTACTCATTTGTTAATAATGATTATTACCTAGGTACATAGGTAATAATCATTATTAACAAATGGGTATATAGCGGCTTTAGGCTTTAGTGTCCATGCATCACCCTGTATTTGGACACATAGCCTCTACCTTTGATCCCTGCCACTGCAGGTTGATCAGTCCCTTGATCCCTGCCACTGCAGGTTGATCAATTGGTTCTCTATTCTCCCCTGAGGAACTCTTTCTACCTGGAGGGAAACGCGTTGGAAGAACGCTTTTTCTTTGTTTGGTTGTGGGGCAGACAGCTCATTTGGGCGCTGCCCTTGTCAGGGCGGAAGCATTGGCACGGGGCACGACAGGGTTTATATCTTACCATCTCCCAATGCTTTACCCCGGCTTTTTCCGCTTGTGACCAACCCTGATCGGTGTGTCCTTCTGTCCCTGGAGAACATCTGGGTGAGACCATTTCAACTTATAGCCATTTGGCAATTTTTACTGCACTATTATGTAATATTGACAATTTTATCTGAATTATTAAAAGTTAATTTTAGTCCTTGCTATTATCTTGTGTGAATTGGACTATTGGGCATTATCTACCTGGTTGCAGGTTTTTGCTGTTATACAGGAAAATTTAAACCCGCTCTTTACAGTTACTCTCCAAAAATCTGTCTCCATTAAAGTAAATGGAGCCTGGAACTACAGGCTATTAATAGGATCTATGATTGTTCGCTATAGGAACAAAGGACATTGTTAGTATAAGAAGCTTATGTGTGAGGTAATATGATGTCGGTGGGGAGACGGATAGAGAGAGAGACAGAAAGAGAGAGAGAGACAGAGACACAGACAGAGAGATAGAGACAGACAGGGAAAGAGACAGAGAGATACAGACAGACAGAGAGACAGATGGGGAAAGAGACAGACAGAGACAGATGGGGAAGAGACAGACAGGGAAAGAGACATACAGAGACTGGAAGACAGAGACAGGCAGAGAGACAAAGACAGATGGGGAAAGAGACAGATGGGGAAAGAGACAGAAATAGAGACAAACAAGGAAAGAGACAGACAGAAACAGACAGGGAAAGAGACAGACAGGAAAAGACACAGACAAAAAGATGGACAAAGTCAGACAGTGAAAGAGACAGAAAAAGAGATGGGGAGACAGACTGGTAAAGAGACAGATCTGGGGAAAAAACAGACAAAGAAAGAAAGAGACAGACAGAGACCGGCAGACAGGGAAAGAGACAGACGGGGAAAGAGACAGATGGGGAAAGAGACAGACGGGGAAAGAAACAGACCTGGAAAGAGACAGATGGGGAAAGAGACAGACAGAGAGACACAAAGACAGATGGGGAAGAGACAGACGGGGAAAGAGACAGACGGGGAAAGAAACAAACGGGGAAAGAAACAAACGGGGAAAGAGACAAATGGGGAAAGAGACAGACATGGAAAGAGAGACAGACAGACACAGAGACAGAGACAGATAGACTGATACAAAGACAGACATAGATAGAAACAGACAGACAGAGACAGACACAGACAGACAAGGAAAGAGACAGACAGAGAGACAGACAGACAGCAACACACAGACAGAGACTGGGAAAGAGACAGAGAGACAGTTATTATCCAGCTAGTATAATATATATACACCACCTTGGAGCCTTTTTTGTCTGAAGCATTTCTTTACTGCTGTTTAAATAACCAGGTGGTTTCTCCGCTGTAAAAGAGTCAACAGTAACCCATTTCTCCAGGAAAGGATAGGCCAGTCCTTGAATGTCTGATACATAACGGGGGGGGGGGGGGTGTCATGTGGCATAAACTCTTAATTTTTGTAAAAAGTTGGCAGAGTAACCCAATTACAAACTGAATGTGAACACAGATATCAGTTCAAGTCTCCTAAATAATAATAATAATAATAATAATAATAATAATAATAATAATAAAGCAAATGGGTAAAGATTTAGGAATACCTATCCAATTCTTATTTAATCAGAAAGGCCCCATCTTCAGCAGTTCAGCAGTGCAGAATATGTATAGTAGGGTTACTGAGCTACATGAATGCTGCCCATTCAGGGTCGGCGTCAGCACCCGGGCAAGTGCCGGGGCCCTGGACCAATGGGGGGCCCACTTGCAGTTGGCAGGGACCGGTGGCGTGCCGCCAATGGCGACAGGCCTTGCGACCACTATTGGGGCCTGTGAGTTAGGGGGCCCGATGTCAGCGCTGAGGATTGCACTTTCAATTGCAGTTGCCGATATAATTGAAAGCAATTGCTGCTCCCTCTCATCATTCTCCCACTGTGTCAATGCTCTGACAGCTGATCACAGCAGAATGCAATGACGTCACTACTGTGCACCTGCTGTGCTGACATGCGTAGAGTGACAGAACAGTGGACACACACTGAGAAGACAGGAAAACGGGGGAATGAGAAGTGAATATGTATTTAATCATGATGGCAAGAGGACTATGGAGGTGCATTAAAAGATATTGGATACAGTATACTATATAGAGAAATATGGGGGCTTCATAAAACTATATGGAGTAATATTGGGTGTATTATATTATATGGATGAATATGGGGGCTGCATAACACTATATGGAGGACTGTGGGGGCTTCATAACACTATTTGGAGGAATATGAAGCTGCATTATATTGTGTGGAGCAATATGGGGTAAATTATACCAAATGGAGAAATATGGCGGCTTCATAACACTATATGGAGGAATATGGGGGCTGCATACTACTATATGGAGTAATATGAGGCTGCATTATATTATGTGCAGCATTATGGGGCGCATTATATTATATGGAGGAATATTGGGTGCATTATACTATATGGAGGAATATGGGGGTTGCATAACACTATATGGAAGAATATGGGGGCTGCATACTACTATACCCCCAGAGATTTATGTCCCTTCCACCCCAGTGCTGTATACTCCCCAGAGATGTATGTCCCCTCCACTCTAGAGCTGTATTTCCTCCCAACCCCATGCTATATACCCCCCAAGAGCTGTATACCTTCTTAGAGCTGTATGTCTCCTCACCCTAGTGTTGTATACTACTCAGAGCTGTGTGTCCCCTCACCCCAGTGCTGTATACCCCCCAGACCTGTATGTTCCCCATTCCCAGTGCTGTATACCCCCTAGTGCTGTATGTTCCCGCACCCCAGTGCTCTATACCCCCAGAGCTGTATGTTCCGCAACCCCAGTGCTGTATACCCCCAGAGCTGTATGTCCCCCCACCCCAGTGCTGTGTACCCGCTCAGAGCTGTATGTCCCCCCACCCTAGTGCTATATACTCTCCAAGAGCTGTATACCTTCCCAGAGCTGTATGTCCCCCCCACCCCAGTACTGTATACTCCACAAAGCTGTATGTTCCCCAAACCCAGTGGTGATAACCCCAGAGCTGTATGTCTGCCCACTCCAGTGCTGTATACCCCCCAGAGCTGTTTATCTCCCCACACCAGTGCTGTATGCACCTAGAGCTGTATACCCCCTCCCACCAGAGCTGCATGTTCTCACCAGAGCTGTATGGTCCTCCCACCCCAGAACCTAATGCCCTCCTCTTGAGCTGAATGCCCCTCTCTGAATCTGTATATCCCTATTGCTGTATAACCCCTTCCTCAGTAATGTGTATGCCCCCCAGTAATGTGTATGTCTCCAGCCTATGTTGTGGTGTATATACAGCAGTGTCAGTGTGCTCTGTGTGCTGCCATTTCTGTTACTGACGGACACCAAACAGTACGTCACAGCCACATGCCCAGGAGGAGCTGGACGGGAGACAAATGGGAGAGATGAATGAGGCAGCTTCCAGCTTCCTCATATTAGAAATATCTCTCATGTGTCTGTGTGTATGTATTATGTGTGTATCTATGTATGTCAGTGTATATGACTATGTATAGATTATAGATTTATGTCGATTTATATGTGTTTTTCTGAATTTCTCTTTAAATATGTATATGTACGTATGCCTGTATTTGTACGTATCTGTGTATGTGCGTGTCTACGTGTGGATGGGGCCCACTGAGACTCTTTCGCCTGAGGCCCATAAAAACCTGTAGCCGACCTTGGCTGCCATATCCCATTGTATGAACAGTAAGCTTTATGCATGAATGCACAAGCTAGGGAGCGCTATGATTTCCTAGCCGGTATATGGCCATGTGCATCAACAGCAATCTCTCCAGATTTAACTCAGACAAATGTTACAATTTAAACCCCCGGTAATCTCCAAAGTCCCATCACAGCAAGTGCTGATACATACTAATTGTGCGCTCACTCAAATCTCTAAAATAAATTAACTCCTTTGGCTTTTTTTGCACAAACCTGAGAAAGGAACTGCAATTAAAGCATCTGCTTTGTAATTTCCACACAGTGCTGGGTTGAGGGAAATGATGTGCAAATATAATATAAAGTGGCTTATACTTTATTGACCCTGGAGGTCTTTGGTTTGTTGATTAGTCGTTGTCCCACAAAACCCCCTTTAAGGATGGAGTTACACCTGCGAGTGACTCGCACTGTCCGGACTGGCCAGCGGATCTCCTGCCTGGAGCAGGTTAGCTGCATGTATTTCTAGGCAGCTGACCTGTTCCTATCAGGAGTGCCAGTGGCCGCTTCTGGCAATGCAATTCAATCCTTGCGCGAGTCAGACACAAGTGTAACTCCAGCCTAAAGATGTGTTCACCCTGAGTCTTTTATGCATGGAAAACATTGCAGTAAACACTACTAAATAATCACATGAAGGAAAATATTCACTTCTAAGTAGAGTTGATCGCGGTTCGCGGTTCGAGGTTCTCCAGTTCGCAGCTCGAGTGATTTTGGGGGCTGTTCTAGATCGAACTAGAACTCGAGCTTTTTGCTAAAGCTCGATAGTTCTAGATACGTTCGGGAACGGTTCTAGCAGCAAAAAGACAAGCTAATTACTAGCTAGCTTTCCGCTGTAATAGTGTAAGTCACTCTGTGACTCACACTGTTATGAAATTTCAGTGTATAGTGTGCGGGAACAGCGCATTCAGATCACTGCTGTTTGGATAATGGCGATCGCCTTTTTTTTTCCTTGTCTTCCTTCCCTAAGCGCGCGCGTGTAGTGGGGCGGGCCAGCATGTCAGCCAATCCCAGACACACACACAGCTAAGTGGACTTTTAGCCAGAGAAGCAACGGCATGTGTGATAGGATGTCCATGTCACATGTCCATGCATTATAAAAACGGACATTTTCCCCCAGCACGCCATTATCTGCCTTCTGCGTCTTGGTGTAAGTCACCGCTGGCGCAGCTCCTGTCTCCGATACTGCTGTGTACGCTCTATACACAGCGCTATACAGAATAGGGATAGAAGTTTCTTTCAGCCCTTGTAAGGGCTAATACCAGCAGGGTCAGAGCCATAGGTGACAGTCAGGTCCGTGAAAACAGATTTTAACAGCTACACAAGATGACAGCGTCTGTGTAGCTAAGGTCAGGGATTTCCTCGCTGCATTTCCCCATTAGGAGGGATAGAAAGGGAGGCTTCCTTTCCTCTACCCAGACCCACAACCCTGCCACTGTACCCTCCTGCCCTTTGCACACTCAGACTCATTGTTACTAAGCCATTATACTAGCAAACACTGAGGAAACTTAGTGGCATCCTAAAAGTGGCTGTTGTACTCCATTATTGTCCCACTGGTGCAAAGCTATTTCTAGCACCTCTGCATGACACCCTCCTGCTCTGTTTTTAATAAGCTATAATAATAGCAAAAAATGCTGCCATTTAGTGGCATACAAGAAGTGGCTGTTGTACTCCATTAGTGTCCCACTGGTGCCAAGCTATTTATAGCACCTCTGCATGACACCCTCCTGCTCTGTTTCATGATGCGAGTATGCTTGTTACTACTCGGTACTCACACGAGTATCACTGTGCTCGGGCTACTCGGTGGGTACCGAGTAATTTCGCGATACTCGTGCTGTACTCGTGGTCTTCATCCCTGCATGTTGGCGCTCTTTTGAGAGCCAGCCCTCATGCAGGGATTGGCTGGCAGACCACTGCAATGCCACAGCCCTGTTAGTTGTGGAATTGCAGTGATTGGCCGACCCGCACAGTGTGACCGAGCCTTTATACCGGCGGGCGCCCTGTGCTCTGCACACAGCCATCTCATATTCCCTGCTTTCCCCGCCCACAGGCGCCTATGATTGGTTGCAGTGAGACACGCCCCCACGCTGAGTGACATGTGTCTCACTGCACCCAATCACAGCAGCCGGTGGGTGTGTCTATACTGTGCAGTAAAATAAATAAATAAAAAATTTAAAAAAACGGCGTGCAGTTCCCCCCAATTTTAATACCAGCCAGATAAAGCCATACAGCTGAAGGCTGGTATTCTCAGGATGGGGAGCCCCACGTTATGGGGAGCCCCCCAGCCTAACAATATCAGTCAGCAGCCGCCCAGAATTGCCGCATACATTAGATGCGACAGTTCTGGGACTGTACCCGGCTCTTCCCGATTTACCCTAGTGCGTTGGCAAATCGGGGTAAGAAGGAGTTAATGGCAGCCCATAGCTGCCACTAAATCCTAGATTAATCATGTCAGGCGTCTCCCCCAGATACCTTCCATGATTAATCTGTAAATTACAGTTAAAAAACACACACACCCGAAAAGTCCTTTATTAGAAATAAAAAACAATAACAAAGTCCCTCATCACCAATTTATTAACCCCGACAAAGCCCTCCATGTCTGGCGTACTCCACGGACCTCCAGCGTCGCGTCCAGCTCTGCTGCATGCAGGTGACAGGAGCTGCAGAATACACCGCCGCTCCTGTCAGCTTCATACAGCAACTGAGGTGAGTAGCGCGATCAGCTGCTGTCAGTCAGGTAACTCACGGCCACCGCTGGATCCAGCGGTGGCCGTGATTAACCTCAGTGACAGCTCAGCTGATTGCGATACTCATCTCAGTTGCTGCGTGGAGCTGACCGGAGCGACGGTGAGTAGCGCGATCAGCTGAGCGGTCACTGAGGTTACCCGCGGCCACCGCTGCATCCACCGCTGGATCCAGGTAACCTCAGTGACAGCTCAGCTGATCGCGCGGCTGTCTTCAGTTGCTGTGTGAAGCTGACAGGAGCGGCGGTGTATTCTGCAGCTCCTGTCACCTCCATGCAGCACAGCTGGATGCGACGCTGGAGGACTGTGGAGTACGCCGGACATGGAGGGTTTGTCGGGGTTAATAAATTGGTGATGAGGGACTTTGTTAGTGTTTTTTATTTCTAATAAAGGATTTTTCGTGTGTGTGTGTTTTTTAACTGTAATTTACAGATTAATCATGGAAGGAATCTCGGGGAGACGCCTGACATGATTAATCTAGGATTTAGTGGCAGCTATGGGCTGCCATTAACTCCTTATTACCCCGATTTGCCAACGCACTAGGGTAAATCGGGAAGAGCCAGGTACTGTCCTAGAACTGTCGCATATAATGTATGCGGCAATTCTGGGCGGCTGCTGACTGATATTGTTAGGCTGGGGGGCTCCCCATAACGTAGAGCTCCCCATCCTGAGAATATCAGCCTTCAGCCGTATGGCTATATCTGGCTGGTATTAAAATTGGGGGGACCGCACACCGGTTTTTTAAATTATTTAATTTTTTATTTCACTGCTCAGTATACACACACCCACCGGCTGCTCTGTTTGGGTGCAGTGAGACACCTGTCACTCAGCGTGGGGGCATGTCTCACTGCAATCAATCATAGGCGCCGAAAAGCCGTAAAGCAGGGAATACGAGATTGTTTAATGAGTGGCTGGCTTTTTCAAAAGAGGGAAAGCCGCCGGAGTTTAGTGAACAGCTGTGCAGCGCCGCGCCGGTGATCGGGGAACGGTAAGTAAGAGAGAGGGGGGAGACTGACCGACAGACTGTGAGAGGGGGACAGACAAGACAGAGAGAGACCGACAGAGCGAGACCGACCGACGGGAGATAGAATGAAAAAAAAAATGACCGACATCGCTAGTAAAAAGCACAAAACGTGCGTCTTGGACATCGGAGTGCCACACAATGTTTTACGTAAAATCTTTCATGTATTAATCTCAAAAAGTAACATACACCAGCTCTATCTCACTATTGGGTATGTGCCCTTAACATTTCCGCCATGAAAAATCATTTTGGTGTCATTTTGGAAGATTTTCTGGTGAGTCCGTAAAAATGGCGTAAAACTCGGACAAAATTGTTCACAGCTGTGACTTTTGAGTGATAAATGCTTCAAGGGGTCTTCACCATGCTGTTGCCATGTCATTTGAGCACTCTTCTGAGACTTTTGAGACATTTTTAGGGTTTCTACATGCTGCCGGGGGTCATTTCAGAAAAATACTCGGGTCTCCCATAGGATAACATTGGGCTCGGTGCTCGGGCCGAGTACACGAGTATCTTGGGATGCTCAGCCCGAGCCTCGAGCACCCGAGATTTTTGGTACTCGCTCATCACTAATAATAATAGCAAAAAATGCTGCCATTTAGTGGCATCCTAAAATTGGCTGTTGGACTTCATTATTGTCCCACTGGTGCAAAGCTATTTCTAGCACCTCTGCATGACACCCTCCTGCTCTGTTTTTAATAAGCTATAATAATAGCAAAAAATGCTGCCATTTAGTGGCATACAAGAAGATGCTGTTGTACTCCATTAGTGTCCCACTGGTGCCAAGCTATTTCTAGCACCTCTGCATGACACCCTCCTGCTCTGTTTTTAATAAGCTATAATAATAGCAAAAAATGCTGCCCTTTAGTGGCATACAAGAAGTGGCTGTTGTACTCCATTAGTGTCCCACTGGTGCCAAGCTATTTCTAGCACCTCTGCATGACACCCTCCTGCTCTGTTTTTAATAAGCTATAATAATAGCAAAAAATGCTGTCATTTAGTGACATCCTAAAAGTGGCTGTTGGACTTCATTATTGTCCCACTGGTGCAAAGCTATTTCTAGCACCTCTGCATGACACCCTCCTGCTCTGTTTTTAATAAGCTATAATAATAGCAAAAAATGCTGCCATTTAGTGGCATTCAAGAAGTGGCTATTGTACTCCATTAGTGTCCCACTGGTGCCAAGCTATTTCTAGCACCTCTGCATGACACCCTCCTGCTCTGTTTTTAATAAGCTATAATAATAGCAAAAAATGCTGCCATTTAGTGGCATACAAGAAGTGGCTGTTGTACTCCATTAGTGTCCCACTGGTGCCAAGCTATTTCTAGCACCTCTGCATGACACCCTCCTGCTCTGTTTGATGATGCGACTATGCTTGTTACTCGCACGAGTATCACTGTACTCGGGCTACTCGGCGGGTACCGAGTAATTTCGCGATACTCGTGCTGTACTCGTGGTCTTCATCCCTGCATGTTGGCGCTCTTTTGAGAGCCAGCCCTCATGCAGGGATTGGCTGGAAGACCACTGCAATGCCACAGCCCTGTTAGTTGTGGAATTGCAGTGATTGGCCGGCCCGCACAGTGTGACCGAGCCTTTATACCGGCGGGCGCTATGTGCTCTGCACACAGCCATCTCATATTCCCTGCTTTCCCCGCCCACAGGCGCCTATGATTGGTTGCAGTGAGACACGCCCCCACGCTGAGTGACAGGTGTCTCACTGCACCCAATCACAGCAGCCGGTGGGCGTGTCTATACTGTGCAGTAAAATAAATAAATAAATAATTTAAAAAAACGGCGTGCGGTTCCCCCCAATTTTAATACCAGCCAGATAAAGCCATACAGCTGAAGGCTGGTATTCTCAGGATGGGGAGCCCCACGTTATGGGGAGCTCCCCAGCCTAACAATATCAGTCAGCAGCCGCCCAGAATTGCCGCATACATTAGATGCGACAGTTCTGGGACTGTACCCGGCTCTTCCCGATTTACCCTAGTGCGTTGGCAAATCGGGGTAACAAGGAGTTAATGGCAGCCCATAGCTACCACTAAATCCTAGATTAATCATGTCAGGCGTCTCCCCCAGATACCTTCCATGATTAATCTGTAAATTACAGTTAAAAAACACACACACCCGAAAAATCCTTTATTAGAAATAAAAAACAATAACAAAGTCCCTCATCACCAATTTATTAACCCCGACAAAGCCCTCCATGTCTGGCATACTCCATTGACCTCCAGCGTCGCGTCCAGCTCTGCTGCATGCAGGTGACAGGAGCTGCAGAATACACCGTCGCTCCTGTCAGCTTCATACAGCAACTAAGGTGAGTAGCGCGATCAGCTGCTGTCAGTCAGGTAACTCACGGCCACCGCTGGATCCAGCGGTGGCCGTGATTAACCTCAGTGACAGCTCAGCTGATCGTGATACTCACCTCAGTTGCTGCGTGGAGCTGACCGGAGCGACGGTGAGTAGCGCGATTAGCTGAGCAGTCACTGAGGTTACCCGCGGCCATCGCTGCATCCACCGCTGGATCCAGGTAACCTCAGTGACAGCTCAGCTGATCGCGCGGCTGTCTTCAGTTGCTGTGTGAAGCTGACAGGAGCGGCGGTGTATTCTGCATCTCCTGTCACCTCCATGCAGCACAGCTGGATGCGACGCTGGAGGACTGTGGAATACGCCGGACATGGAGGGTTTGTCGGGGTTAATAAATTGGTGATGAGGGACTTTGTTAGTGTTTTTTTTTTCTAATAAAGAATTTTTCGGGTGTGTGTGTTTTTTAACTGTAATTTACAGATTAATCATGGAAGGAATCTCGGGGAGACGCCTGACATGATTAATCTAGGATTTAGTGGCAGCTATGGGCTGCCAATAACTCCTTATTACCCCGATTTGCCAACGCACTAGGGTAAATCGGGAAGAGCCAGGTACTGTCCTAGAACTGTCGCATATAATGTATGCGGCAATTCTGGGCGGCTGCTGACTGATATTGTTAGGCTGGGAGGCTCCCCATAACGTAGAGCTCCCCAACCTGAGAATATCAGCCTTCAGCCGTATGGCTTTATCTGGCTGGTATTAAAATTGGGGGGACCGCACACAGTTTTTTTTAATTATTTAATTATTTATTTCACTGCACAGTATACACACACCCACCGGCTGCTCTGTTTGGGTGCAGTGAGACACCTGTCACTCAGCGTGGGGGCGTGTCTCACTGCAACCAATCATAGGCGCCAAAAAGCAGGAAAGCAGGGAATACGAGATTGTTTAATGAGCGGCCGGCTTTTTCAAAAGAGGGAAAGCCGCCGGAGTTTAGTGAACAGCTGTGCAGCGCCGCGCCGGTGATCGGGGAACGGTAAGTAAGAGAGAGGGGGGAGACTGACCGACAGACTGTGAGAGGGGGACAGACAAGACAAAGAGAGACCGACAGAGCGAGACCGACCGATGGGAGATAGAATGAAAAAAAAAATGACCGACATCGCTAGTAAAAGCACAAAATGTGCGTCTTGGACATCGGAGTGCCACACAATGTTTTACGTAAAATCTTTCATGTATTAATCTCAAAAAGTAACATACACCAGCTCTATCTCACTATTGGGTATGTGCCCTTAACATTTCTGCCATGAAAAATCATTTTGGTGTCATTTTGGAAGGTTTTCTGGTGAGTCCGTAAAAATGGCGTAAAACTCGGACAAAATTGTTCACAGCTGTGACTTTTGAGTGATAAATGCTTCAAGGGGTCTTCCCCATGCTGTTGCCATGTCATTTGAGCACTCTTCTGAGACTTTTGAGACATTTTTAGGGTTTCTACATGCTGCCGGGGGTCATTTCAGAAAAATACTCGGGTCTCCCATAGGATAACATTGGGCTCGGTGCTCGGGCCGAGTACACGAGTATCTTAGGATGCTCGGCCCGAGCCTCGAGCACCCGAGCTTTTTGGTACTCGCTCATCACTAATAATAATAGCAAAAAATGCTGCCATTTAGTGGCATCCTAAAAGTGGCTGCTGGACTTCATTATTGTCCCACTGGTGCAAAGCTATTTCTAGCACCTCTGCATGACACCCTCCTGCTCTGTTTTTAATAAGCTATAATAATAGCAAAAAATGCTGCCATTTAGTGGCATACAAGAAGATGCTGTTGTACTCCATTAGTGTCCCACTGGTGCCAAGCTATTTCTAGCATCTCTGCATGACACCCTCCTGCTCTGTTTTTAATAAGCTATAATAATAGCAAAACATGCTGCCCTTTAGTGGCATACAAGAAGTGGCTGTTGTACTCCATTGGTGTGCCACTGGTGCCAAGCTATTTCTAGCACCTCTGCATGACACCCTCCTGCTCTGTTTTTAATAAGCTATAATAACAAAAAAAAATGCTGTCATTTAGTGGCATCCTAAAAGTGGCTGTTGGACTTCATTATTGTCCCACTGGTGCAAAGCTATTTCTAGCACCTCTGCATGACACCCTCCTGCTCTGTATTTAATAAGCTATAATAATAGCAAAAAATGCTGCCATTTAGTGGCATACAAGAAGTGGTTGTTGTACTCCATTAGTGTCCCACTGGTGCCAAGCTATTTCTAGCACCTCTGCATGACACCCTCCTGCTCTGTTTTTAATAAGCTATAATAATAGCAAAAAATGCTGCCATTTAGTGGCATACAAGAAGATGCTGTTGTACTCCATTAGTGTCCCACTGGTGCCAAGCTATTTCTAGCACCTCTGCATGACACCCTCCTGCTCTGTTTTTAATAAGCTATAATAATAGCAAAAAATGCTGCCATTTAGTGGCATACAAGAAGTGGCTGTTGTACTCCATTAGTGTCCCACTGGTGCCAAGCTATTTCTAGCACCTCTGCATGACACCCTCCTGCTCTGTTTTTAATAAGCTATAATAATAGCAAAAAATGCTGCCATTTAGTGGCATACAAGAAGTGGCTGTTGTACTCCATTAGTGTCCCACTAGTGCCAAGCTATTTTTATCACCTCAGCATGACACCCTCCTGCTCTGTTTTTAATAAGCTATAAAAATAGCAAAAAATACTGCCATTTATTTTCATACAAGAAGTGGCTGTTGTACTCCATTAGTGTCCCACTGGTGCCAAGCTATTTCTAGCACCTCTGCATGACACCCTCCTGCTCTGTTTTTAATAAGCTATAATAATAGCAAAAAATGCTGCCATTTAGTGGCATCCTAAAAGTGGCTGTTGGACTTCATTATTGTCCCACTGGTGCAAAGCTATTTCTAGCACCTCTGCATGACACCCTCCTGCTCTGTTTTTAATAAGCTATAATAATAGCAAAAAATGCTGCCATTTAGTGGCATACAAGAAGTGGCTGCTGTACTCCATTAGTGTCCCACTAGTGCAAAGCTATTTCTAGCACCTCTGCATGACACCCTCCTGCTCTGTTTTTAATAAGCTATAATAATAGCAAAAAATGCTGCCATTTAGTGGCATCCTAAAATTGGCTGTTGGACTTCATTATTGTCCCACTGGTGCACAGCTATTTCTAGCTCCTCTGCATGACACCCTCCTGCTCCGTTTTTAATAAGCTATAATAATAGCAAAAAATGCTGCCATTTAGTGGCATACAAGAAGTGGCTGTTGTACTCCATTAGTGTCCCACTGGTGCCAAGCTATTTCTAGCACCTCTGCATGACACCCTCCTGCTCTGTTTTTAGTAAGCTATAATAATAGCAAAAAATGCTGCCATTTAGTGGCATCCTAAAAGTGGCTGTTGGACTTCATTAGTGTCCCACTGGTGCCAAGCTATTTCTAGCACCTCTGCATGACACCCTCCTGCTCTGTTTTTAATAAGCTATAATAATAGCAAAAAATGCTGCCATTTAGTGGCATACAAGAAGTGGCTGTTGTACTCCATTAGTGTCCCACTGGTGCCAAGCTATTTCTAGCACCTCTGCATGACACCCTCCTGCTCTGTTTTTAATAAGCTATAATAATAGCAAAAAATGCTGCCATTTAGTGGCATACAAGAAGTGGCTGTTGTACTCCATTAGTGTCCCACTGGTGCCAAGCTATTTCTAGCACCTCTGCATGACACCCTCCTGCTCTGTTTTTAATAAGCTATAATAATAGCAAAAAATGCTGCCATTTAGTGGCATACAAGAAGTGGCTGTTGTACTCCATTAGTGTCCCACTAGTGCCAAGCTATTTCTAGCACCTCTGCATGACACCCTCCTGCTCTGTTTTTAATAAGCTATAATAATAGCAAAAAATGCTGCCATTTAGTGGCATACAAGAAGTGGCTGTTGTACTCCATTAGTGTCCCACTGGTGCCAAGCTTTTTCTAGCACCTCTGCATGACACCCTCCTGCTCTGTTTTTAATAAGCTTTAATAATAGCAAAAAATGCTGCCATTTAGTGGCATCCTAAAAGTGTCTGTTGGACTTCATTATTGTCACACTGGTGCAAAGCTATTTCTAGCACCTCTGCATGACACCCTCCTGCTCTGTTTTTAATAAGCTATAATAATAGCAAAAATGCTGCCATTTAGTGGCATACAAGAAGTTGCTGTTGTACTCCATTAGTGTCCCACTGGTGCCAAGCTATTTCTAGCACCTCTGCATGACACCCTCCTGCTCTGTTTTTAATAAGCTAAATAGCAAAAAATGCTGCCATTTAGTGGCATACAAGAAGTGGCTGTTGTACTCCATTAGTGTCCCACTGGTGCCAAGCTATTTCTAGCACCTCTGCATGACACCCTCCTGCTCTGTTTTTAATAAGCTATAATAATAGCAAAAAATGCTGCCATTTAGTGGCATACAAGAAGTGGCTGTTGTACTCCATTAGTGTCCCACTGGTGCCAAGCTATTTCTAGCACCTCTGCATGACACCCTCCTGCTCTGTTTTTAATAAGCTATAATAATAGCAAAAAATGCTGCCATTTAGTGGCATACAAGAAGTGGCTGTTGTACTCCATTAGTGTCCCACTGGTGCCAAGCTATTTCTAGCACCTCTGCGTGACACCCTCCTGCTCTGTTTTTAATAAGCTATAATAATAGCAAAAAATGCTGCCATTTAGTGGCATACAAGAAGTGGCTGTTGTACTCCATTAGTGTCCCACTAGTGCCAAGCTATTTCTAGCACCTCTGCATGACACCCTCCTGCTCTGTTTTTAATAAGCTATAATAATAGCAAAAAATGCTGCCATTTAGTGGCATACAAGAAGTGGCTGTTGTACTCCATTAGTGTCCCACTGGTGCCAAGCTTTTTCTAGCACCTCTGCATGACACCCTCCTGCTCTGTTTTTAATAAGCTTTAATAATAGCAAAAAATGCTGCCATTTAGTGGCATCCTAAAAGTGTCTGTTGGACTTCATTATTGTCACACTGGTGCAAAGCTATTTCTAGCACCTCTGCATGACACCCTCCTGCTCTGTTTTTAATAAGCTATAATAATAGCAAAAATGCTGCCATTTAGTGGCATACAAGAAGTTGCTGTTGTACTCCATTAGTGTCCCACTGGTGCCAAGCTATTTCTAGCACCTCTGCATGACACCCTCCTGCTCTGTTTTTAATAAGCTAAATAGCAAAAAATGCTGCCATTTAGTGGCATACAAGAAGTGGCTGTTGTACTCCATTAGTGTCCCACTGGTGCCAAGCTATTTCTAGCACCTCTGCATGACACCCTCCTGCTCTGTTTTTAATAAGCTATAATAATAGCAAAAAATGCTGCCATTTAGTGGCATACAAGAAGTGGCTGTTGTACTCCATTAGTGTCCCACTGGTGCCAAGCTATTTCTAGCACCTCTGCATGACACCCTCCTGCTCTGTTTTTAATAAGCTATAATAATAGCAAAAAATGCTGCCATTTAGTGGCATACAAGAAGTGGCTGTTGTACTCCATTAGTGTCCCACTGGTGCCAAGCTATTTCTAGCACCTCTGCGTGACACCCTCCTGCTCTGTTTTTAATAAGCTATAATAATAGCAAAAAATGCTGCCATTTAGTGGCATACAAGAAGTGGCTGTTGTACTCCATTAGTGTCCCACTAGTGCCAAGCTATTTCTAGCACCTCTGCATGACACCCTCCTGCTCTGTTTTTAATAAGCTATAATAATAGCAAAAAATGCTGCCATTTAGTGGCATACAAGAAGTGGCTGTTGTACTCCATTAGTGTCCCACTGGTGCCAAGCTTTTTCTAGCACCTCTGCATGACACCCTCCTGCTCTGTTTTTAATAAGCTTTAATAATAGCAAAAAATGCTGCCATTTAGTGGCATCCTAAAAGTGTCTGTTGGACTTCATTATTGTCACACTGGTGCAAAGCTATTTCTAGCACCTCTGCATGACACCCTCCTGCTCTGTTTTTAATAAGCTATAATAATAGCAAAAATGCTGCCATTTAGTGGCATACAAGAAGTTGCTGTTGTACTCCATTAGTGTCCCACTGGTGCCAAGCTATTTCTAGCACCTCTGCATGACACCCTCCTGCTCTGTTTTTAATAAGCTAAATAGCAAAAAATGCTGCCATTTAGTGGCATACAAGAAGTGGCTGTTGTACTCCATTAGTGTCCCACTGGTGCCAAGCTATTTCTAGCACCTCTGCATGACACCCTCCTGCTCTGTTTTTAATAAGCTATAATAATAGCAAAAAATGCTGCCATTTAGTGGCATCCTAAAAGTGGCTGTTGGACTTCATTATTGTCCCACTGGTGCAAAGCTATTTCTAGCACCTCTGCATGACACCCTTCTGCTCTGTTTTTAATAAGCTATAATAATAGCAAAAAATGCTGCCATTTAGTGGCATACAAGAAGTGGCTGTTGTACTCCATTAGTGTCCCACTGGTGCCAAGCTATTTCTAGCACCTCTGCATGACACCCTCCTGCTCTGTTTTTAATAAGCTATAATAATAGCAAAAAATGCTGCCTTTTAGTGGCATACAAGAAGTGGCTGTTGTACTCCATTAGTGTCCCACTGGTGCCAAGCTATTTCTAGCACCTCTGTATGACACCCTCCTGCTCTGTTTTTAATAAGCTATAATAATAGCAAAAAATGCTGTCATTTAGTGGCATCCTAAAAGTGGCTGTTGGACTTCATTATTGTCCCACTGGTGTAAAGCTATTTCTAGCACCTCTGCATGACACCCTCCTGCTCTTATTTTAATAAGCTATAATAATAGCAAAAAATGCTGCCATTTAGTCGCATACAAGAAGTGGCTGTTGTACTCCATTAGTATCCCACTGGTGCCAAGCTATTTCTAGCACCTCTGCATGACACCCTCCTGCTCTGTTTTTAATAAGCTATAATAAGAGCAAAAAATGCTGCCATTTAGTGGCATACAAGAAGTGGCTGTTGTACTCCATTAGTGTCCCACTAGTGCCAAGCTATTTCTAGCACCTCTGCATGACACCCTCCTGCTCTGTTTTTAATAAGCTATAATAATAGCAAAAAATGCTGCCATTTAGTGGCATACAAGAAGTGGCTGTTGTACTCTATTAGTGTCCCACTGGTGCCAAGCTATTTCTAGCACCTCTGCATGACACCCTCCTGCTCTGTTTTTAATAAGCTATAATAGCAAAAAATGCTGCCATTTAGTGGCATACAAGAAGTGGCTGTTGTACTCCATTAGTGTCCCACTGGTGCCAAGCTATTTCTAGCACCTCTGCATGACACCCTCCTGCTCTGTTTTTAATAAGCTATAATAATAGCAAAAAATGCTGCCATTTAGTGGCATCCTAAAAGTGGCTGTTGGACTTCATTATTGTCCCACTGGTGCAAAGCTATTTCTAGCACCTCTGCATGACACCCTTCTGCTCTGTTTTTAATAAGCTATAATAATAGCAAAAAATGCTGCCATTTAGTGGCATACAAGAAGTGGCTGTTGTACTCCATTAGTGTCCCACTGGTGCCAAGCTATTTCTAGCACCTCTGCATGACACCCTCCTGCTCTGTTTTTAATAAGCTATAATAATAGCAAAAAATGCTGCCTTTTAGTGGCATACAAGAAGTGGCTGTTGTACTCCATTAGTGTCCCACTGGTGCCAAGCTATTTCTAGCACCTCTGTATGACACCCTCCTGCTCTGTTTTTAATAAGCTATAATAATAGCAAAAAATGCTGTCATTTAGTGGCATCCTAAAAGTGGATGTTGGACTTCATTATTGTCCCACTGGTGCAAAGCTATTTCTAGCACCTCTGCATGACACCCTCCTGCTCTTATTTTAATAAGCTATAATAATAGCAAAAAATGCTGCCATTTAGTGGCATACAAGAAGTGGCTGTTGTACTCCATTAGTATCCCACTGGTGCCAAGCTATTTCTAGCACCTCTGCATGACACCCTCCTGCTCTGTTTTTAATAAGCTATAATAATAGCAAAAAATGCTGTTATTTAGTGGCATACAAGAAGTGGCTGTTGTACTCCATTAGTGTCCCACTAGTGCCAAGCTATTTCTAGCACCTCTGCATGACACCCTCCTGCTCTGTTTTTAATAAGCTATAATAATAGCAAAAAATGCTGCCATTTAGTGGCATACAAGAAGTGGCTGTTGTACTCCATTAGTGTCCCACTGGTGCCAAGCTATTTCTAGCACCTCTGCATGACACCCTCCTGCTCTGTTTTTAATAAGCTTTAATAATAGCAAAAAATGCTGCCATTTAGTGGCATCCTAAAAGTGTCTGTTGGACTTCATTATTGTCACACTGGTGCAAAGCTATTTCTAGCACCTCTGCATGACACCCTCCTGCTCTGTTTTTAATAAGCTATAATAATAGCAAAAAATGCTGCCATTTAGTGGCATTCAAGAAGTGGCTGTTGTACTCCATTAGTGTCCCACTGGTGCCAAGCTATTTCTAGCACCTCTGCATGACACCCTCCTGCTCTGTTTTTAATAAGCTATAATAGCAAAAAATGCTGCCATTTAGTGGCATACAAGAAGTGGCTGTTGTACTCCATTAGTGTCCCACTGGTGCCAAGCTATTTCTAGCACCTCTGCATGACACCCTCCTGCTCTGTTTTTAATAAGCTATAATAATAGCAAAAAATGCTGCCATTTAGTGGCATCCTAAAAGTGCCTGTTGGACTTCATTATTGTCCCACTGGTGCAAAGCTATTTCTAGCACCTCTGCATGACACCCTTCTGCTCTGTTTTTAATAAGCTATAATAATAGCAAAAAATGCTGCCATTTAGTGGCATACAAGAAGTGGCTGTTGTACTCCATTAGTGTCCCACTGGTGCCAAGCTATTTCTAGCACCTCTGCATGACACCCTCCTGCTCTGTTTTTAATAAGCTATAATAATAGCAAAAAATGCTGCCTTTTAGTGGCATACAAGAAGTGGCTGTTGTACTCCATTAGTGTCCCACTGGTGCCAAGCTATTTCTAGCACCTCTGTATGACACCCTCCTGCTCTGTTTTTAATAAGCTATAATAATAGCAAAAAATGCTGTCATTTAGTGGCATCCTAAAAGTGGATGTTGGACTTCATTATTGTCCCACTGGTGCAAAGCTATTTCTAGCACCTCTGCATGACACCCTCCTGCTCTTATTTTAATAAGCTATAATAATAGCAAAAAATGCTGCCATTTAGTGGCATACAAGAAGTGGCTGTTGTACTCCATTAGTATCCCACTGGTGCCAAGCTATTTCTAGCACCTCTGCATGACACCCTCCTGCTCTGTTTTTAATAAGCTATAATAATAGCAAAAAATGCTGTTATTTAGTGGCATACAAGAAGTGGCTGTTGTACTCCATTAGTGTCCCACTAGTGCCAAGCTATTTCTAGCACCTCTGCATGACACCCTCCTGCTCTGTTTTTAATAAGCTATAATAATAGCAAAAAATGCTGCCATTTAGTGGCATACAAGAAGTGGCTGTTGTACTCCATTAGTGTCCCACTGGTGCCAAGCTATTTCTAGCACCTCTGCATGACACCCTCCTGCTCTGTTTTTAATAAGCTTTAATAATAGCAAAAAATGCTGCCATTTAGTGGCATCCTAAAAGTGTCTGTTGGACTTCATTATTGTCACACTGGTGCAAAGCTATTTCTAGCACCTCTGCATGACACCCTCCTGCTCTGTTTTTAATAAGCTATAATAATAGCAAAAAATGCTGCCATTTAGTGGCATTCAAGAAGTGGCTGTTGTACTCCATTAGTGTCCCACTGGTGCCAAGCTATTTCTAGCACCTCTGCATGACACCCTCCTGCTCTGTTTTTAATAAGCTATAATAGCAAAAAATGCTGCCATTTAGTGGCATACAAGAAGTGGCTGTTGTACTCCATTAGTGTCCCACTGGTGCCAAGCTATTTCTAGCACCTCTGCATGACACCCTCCTGCTCTGTTTTTAATAAGCTATAATAATAGCAAAAAATGCTGCCATTTAGTGGCATCCTAAAAGTGCCTGTTGGACTTCATTATTGTCCCACTGGTGCAAAGCTATTTCTAGCACCTCTGCATGACACCCTCCTGCTCTGTTTTTAATAAGCTATAATAATAGCAAAAAATGCTGCCATTTAGTGGCATACAAGAAGTGGCTGTTGTACTCCATTAGTGTCCCACTGGTGCCAAGCTATTTCTAGCACCTCTGCATGACACCCTCCTGCTCTGTTTTTAATAAGCTATAATAATAGCAAAAAATGCTGTCATTTAGTGGCATCCTAAAAGTGGCTGTTGGACTTCATTATTGTCCTACTGGTGCAAAGCTATTTCTAGCACCTCTGTATGACACCCTCCTGCTCTTTTTTTAATAAGCTATAATAATAGCAAAAAATGCTGCCATTTAGTGGCATACAAGAAGTGGCTGTTGTACTCCATTAGTATCCCACTGGTGCCAAGCTATTTCTAGCACCTCTGCATGACACCCTCCTGCTCTGTTTTTAATAAGCTATAATAATAGCAAAAAATGCTGCCATTTAGTGGCATACAAGAAGTGACTGTTGGACTTCCATTAGTGTCCCACTGGTGCAAATCTATTTGCAGCACCTCTGCATGACACCCTCATGCACATTTTGCTGCGCTAATTTTATAGCAAACTCAGGGAATTCCTTGCTGCGTTTGATCATTCGGAGGAATAGAAAGTGAGGCTTCCTTTACTGTCCTGGTACCCACACAACACGGCCACTGTACCCACCTGTCCACTTTTGCCACACTATTTAATTTGCCCAAAGAGCTGACTCTTTTTCTGCCTTCCTAAAATTGTCTGTAATACTAAGTTAGTGTTCCTTTGCTGCCAAGCAAGGTACAACACATGTGCATTCTACACTCCTTTCCATTTCTGGAATGCAATTATTAAATGCAGGTAGTCCAGCCAATCTGTGACGAAGGTGCAGGTGTGGATATAATGTAGAAAAAACCAAGGAGAAAAATTGTATGAAAAATACCCTGAATATAAATAAATAAATTGCAAGTGCTTAATAACAGGGTACTTAGTGTATACATTTTTGCAAAAAGGTAAAAAGCTGTGTCACCTCGTCACGGTGTACCCATCTGAGACAGTCCCTAACCTACTGAAGTTAAAAACATTATCAATACCTGACTTGTGTCATGTCAGAACTCCAATATGGATGGTGGCAAGTGGTTAGCTGTGTCCCAGATAAAATACACAGCAAAGTGAGACGCAATCAGCTGTTCAGTCTCAGTACTAGGTTTTTTCTAGTCTTAAGGCTGCAATTCACATGCTTAATGTTGCATGTTTACTGAACATTGTTTCAGCTCAGGTTTTTGTGTTTTTTGTATGTTTTCTTGCTTGGTTGCAAGTTGGGGGCGCAGCCCTCCTAGTACTGAGACTGAACAGCTGATTGCGTCTCACTTTGCTGTGTATTTTATCTGGGACACAGCTAACCACTTGCCACCATCCATATTGGAGTTCTGACATGACACAAGTCAGGTATTGATAATGTTTTTAACTTCAGTAGGTTAGGGACTGTCTCAGATGGGTACACCGTGACGAGGTGAGACAGCTTTTTACCTTTTTGCAAAAATGTATACACTAAGTACCCTGTTATTAAGCACTTGCAATTTATTTATTTATATTCAGGGTATTTTTCATACAATTTTTCTCCTTGGTTTTTTCTAGTCTTAAGGCTGCAATTCACATGCTTAATGTTGCATGTTTACTGAACATTGTTTCAGCTCAGGTTTTTGTGTTTTTTGTATGTTTTCTTGCTTGGTTGCAAGTTGGGGGCGCAGCCCTCCTAGTACTGAGACTGAACAGCTGATTGCGTCTCACTTTGCTGTGTATTTTATCTGGGACACAGCTAACCACTTGCCACCATCCATATTGGAGTTCTGACATGACACAAGTCAGGTATTGATAATGTTTTTAACTTCAGTAGGTTAGGGACTGTCTCAGATGGGTACACCGTGACGAGGTGAGACAGCTTTTTACCTTTTTGCAAAAATGTATACACTAAGTACCCTGTTATTAAGCACTTGCAATTTATTTATTTATATTCAGGGTATTTTTCATACAATTTTTCTCCTTGGTTTTTTCTAGTCTTAAGGCTGCAATTCACATGCTTAATGTTGCATGTTTACTGAACATTGTTTCAGCTCAGGTTTTTGTGTTTTTTGTGGATATAATGTAGCCTGCATCCAATGTTGGTTTTCTCGATGTCTGACAGCTCAACTATACCAGCTGTTTCCACTTCCAAAACATGACCATTGAGGAAGGATTCTCCAGTCGTGCTGTGTGTGTGTTACCCACCAATACCATCTGTAAATAATACATGAACTGCATGTGACTTGGTTTAAAATTGGCCACAGCAGCCTTTATTACCTATTATTTACATACTAACACAAGGGGGCGCCGTCCAACGGGCGACCCCAACAAATAACAATAGGTAACACAGTAACCAATACAGTAAATATACAACCCTGAGTAGGCCCAGTCCAGGAACCACTTCTCACCCCAGTATCCCTGGCCGCAACACACTGACCCAGAGATGAGGTATTAATCACCTACGGATTAATACCCCCCAACTTTGCAGAACCCCGTGCCTGCAACATCCCGGAACCTGGAGCCACCATACCAAGATGGTGTCTCTCTGTCCAGTTACCATTGCCTTCAACCGCCTCTGGACCAGACCTACCCCCCGCTGCTGTGACAAAGAAACAACCCAGACAAAATTCCCCTCGGTATTAAACACAAGGGAGGGTGGGCGGAGTTCGTTCCATATCCGGAAGTCAAGAGAGAGGGGGTAAGTCAAGGTCCTTGACTTACACCCCTCAACTGTCCCACCTCTTCCTCCAGGGAACTCCTCCTACCCACCAATCCCTTTATTCTGCCTTATAAACAAACCATTCCTGTTTCCATTAACCCCATCACTCCTTCCCTTCCCTCTAGTCATGTCGCCCCTCCACCCTATGGGTTCCATGGCTTTCTAAACAAGTGATGACCTGCCAATCACACTCCCTGTTGCGTGTAAAGGGGTGGAAGTTCAGTGTGAAAAACCATGTGAGACTGCTGTCCCCACAGTCACAGAGGATGAAGAACACGCAGATGCACTTGATGGTGCTGGCGGTGGTTGCACAGGCACGCTAGGCCGCATTGTAGCACAGTGAAATTCACATTGCGACTTATGCTTCATTTTAAGTCGTGTACAGGGTGGGCTCCCCAGTATGCAGCAAAACCAGGCAACAGGAAAAGGACTCTAGTCAGTTGGGTTGATAAATGATTATTTAACTTTACCAAAACAAACAATAAGAACCATGCATACAATTTAAATAATTGAACAATCTATTCTGTTGCCTACTACCTGCTAATCCCTCTGCGTAGCAGTAATTGTGTGTTTGTGCGTGTGTGTGTGTGTGTGTGTGTGTGCGAACACGACTTACCAGTGGCGCATCACAAGAGCTTCCCAGTTATCTACGTAAACATAGACAAAACACATTACCCCCCCTGAATACACTTGTTAGCTGAAGCCTCACAGATAAGGCAGATGATAACAGTGTGAATGCAAACCACACAGCTGTGCAACACAGTCATATAAATCTTGAAAATCAACAGTCAATGCAAACATGTGTCGCTGTCCCTCTATGATTTAAACTGTACTTGACAATTTGACAGTGCAGAGGCAGCAAGTCTTATTGTCTATAAATAGTCGGCCTACCCAGAACAGATATGTGTTTTGCTAATAAAACAAAGTGTTGCGTGCCCACATTATTGTCTGGGCACAGCCTACTGTACCCGGGTACTGTGATGTCCAGTTGCCAGAAATACAGACTTTACGTTCCTCTCACGGTAAGCAGTATAGACAGCACCGTAAGAATGTTGGTCTGTGGCACAGGATGCTGCTCACTGGCGTTACGGTACTCCTCACCAAACTCCAAAATGACTCCCCTCACAATTGAACGAAGTGTTTCCGCGGTGGCTCCTTGCTGTAACACACACCTTTAGCTTTTCCTTCTGTTCATAGACAGCCTCTCCAAGTCCACACCCGAAGAGCAATTTCTCCTCCACGTCTAAGTGTGGAGAGGCAGCTAGTGCGCATGCGTGTGCCGATTTACCCCAGCCGCAGCCTAACTACAGTGTTTCGCCTAGTGAGTATACTCAGCCTGACTGTGCCATTCCTGAGGCTAAGTCTTCATTTCGGGATACAGCGCATGCTCCCACACTTTTACACAGGTACTTGCATTCCGTGCCGGGTCTAAGTCCTGTTTTGTGCCTAGACACCATGCTAAAGCTGATAGTCTTTTTTCAGAGACTGTATTTCATGCTACTGAGCATGCTCAGGCACTTACTGCATCAGAGACTAGGTCCGGTAATGAACTCTTTGGCCCTGCCCCTGATGTGGGGGGCCCATATAGACCACAGGGCATCAGGTGTCCTGACGATGTGGCCAGGCCACTCCCAAATGGCTTGCAGAGGCCCGCCCCTATGACTTGTCACCTCATTATTGATGGTCAGACGATGACTGGTGAGGTGTTTGTGTCGTGGCAGCCATGAGGTCATTATTGAAGTTGCGGTTCCAAATAGGACGCTAGTTATGCCACTCATGACGTGTCACTCTGCTTTTGTCTCCAGGAGGTGCATTGTGGTCCGCCCTGGTTTGGGGCGGACCCAGGTTATAAAACGGGCTGGAGCCAACAAGGAGGTGCGCAGTCTTCTATTATGCTCCGAAAGAGCACACCTCCATGTGTTGAACCCATTGCGGCTTTAGGCCAGAGGTAGGCAGGGATAGGGCGTCGATGCAGGCCGCCACCACAGTTGGTAACGCAGAACGGTTAAGACCAGCTCCTGTCCTACAAGTCCTGCTTGTGTAGCCCAGTGGCATTAACAGGCCTGCTGCTGCTGATGCGCCTGCTGTCCACAGGTGTGGCCCCAATGCACACGGTCAGCGTACTCAATGGCCCCTGTGATGTTAACAGGGAGTTCCTGGGCTGGGTGGGCGTGTGGACCCTGTGACGCTAACAGGGCTCCCAGTCTCCAGATCCAAGTGGCGTCTAACTCGGTTCAGGCTACTATTAGTTTCATAGCCACACAGCTCTGTATCCTCCACCTAAGCTTCCAGTTGCCAACCTCTCCTTTTCCATCTGGGAGCACGGTGGACATTGACTGCTGATGGGGATATATACTTTTCTCTTTCTTTTCTTATTAATTTTCGTTATATAGCGGTAACATAGTATATACCACCTTTTCCAAATCTGCCAGTCCCACCGTAACAGATGGTGTTTCTTCAGCAAATGTTACTTTTGCTTAACCACCAAACCCATGGACAAAAACTTTTTTCCCCTTTCCAACACACCTGTTCCCCTTTCCACCAGCATCTGTCCTTTTTCAACTCATTTTGTATATGACCAAAAGTGCAACTCTGCAGGGACACCGTACTCAATGCCATCTCAGCACAGCAGCCAGCCCTTGGTCCCTCAGATGTGGACAGTAAAAGACCATTTCCTCCTATCCATGACAAAGCGTTGAGATTCACTGTGTGCAGCACTGGTGTTTAGTGGACAAGCAGATCTAAGATAGCGTACCACCTTCTGCAGATAGTCCTGTATACGTGCGTCCCTTTCTATGGCAGGAATTATTTCGCCAAATTTTGTCTTGTACTGGGGATCTAACAGTGTGGCAACCCAGTAGTTAGCATTACTTCGAATTCGTACAATCCGAGGGTCATGTTGTAGGTAGTGCAGCAAGAAGGCGCTCATGTGTCTTGTGCATCCAGGAAGACCAAGTCCTTGGTGTGTTGGTGGCAGAGAGGTGAGAATCGTGCCTCCTTCCTCTGCCCTCTCCCCCCAACCTCGCACAACCGAAATGTGAGCAAGCTCTCACTCATCTGCTGAGTCTTCCATGCCCATCGCCAGTTCGTCCTCCATTTCTTCATGGGCTCCTGCACCTTCCTCAACACTTTTTGCTGATACTATGCGCCCTTGTTAATCCCTTGACTGCCGCCTAGGTGCCGCTGACCATCTGGACCTCGTAGATCTTGTTATCCCCTCCGCATATGACTCCTCCTGTACTTCCTCCCCTTCCTCTTGTCCCAACACCTGACTCCGAATAATGCTTACAGTGTGCTCCATCATGTAGATGACCAGAATTGTCATGCTGAGAATGCCATCACCAGTGCTAAACATCTTCGTCGACATTTGTAAACTGTGTAGAAGGGTGCATAGGTCCTTGATCTGACACCACTCCAGCAGCGTGATCTGCACCACCTCTGGATCAAGTTAGGCCAGGCTATATGTCATAACGTATTGCAGCAGGGTTCGGCAGTGCTGCCACAAACACTGCAACATGTGCAGATTCAAATTCCTGCGTATCGGCACATCGCATTTCAGGCATTTAACCACCAGACCTAAAGACTTCTGGAGCGACGAAAGTTGTTGAGCTGCTGTGTGCGAACGATGGAAGTGAGCACATGGCGAGCGTACCCGCTGCACAAGGCCATGTAGGCCGGGATGGTGTTTTTAAAATTGCTGGAGAATTAGATTCAACACGTGAGCCACACAAGGCACGTGTGTCACATTGTCACGGTGAAGGGCCGCACCCATGTTTGCATCATTGTCACACTCGGCCTTCCCTGGCTGCTGGTTAAGTGGAGACAACCATTGATGAAACTTGGTCTCAAGAGCTAACCGTCCACAACTTCTCAGCGGTGTGACTCACATTTCCCATACATTTCAAAGTAAACATTTGACCGCATGATGGCATTGAGCTCTGCTGCCACCATAGTAAGGAGGAGGTGTGTGGTTTTCCTTGTGCACAGTTACAAGGAAGGGTGCCCTGACCACACAGGGTTTGGGCCGAGGTGAAGGACCCACACGAGGTTGAGGAGGCAGAAGCAGTGTATTAACTTCTACATACAGAGGAAGGATTGATACAACTCGTGGGGACAGCAAGACTTGTACAGCAGACCCTTCTCCATCTCTCCCCATTTTAACCCATTGCCCAGTCAGCGACATGTAACGCCCCTGTCCATGCTTATTGGGCCAAGTATCTGTGGTGAAATGCACCCTGTCACACAGTTTCTCAAAGAAGCGGTGATGTTTGGTGCGACATGCTGGTGTAGCGCGTGCACGCCTTTGTTGGAGAAGGAGTGGCGCCTGGGCATCGGCTCTTGGGGCACTGCGATGGGCATAAGGTCTCGAAAATCCTCGGTTAAAAAGGTTGGAAAGGAAGCATTTTGGTAGCCAACAGTTTGCAGATGCTGAAAGTCAAGCTCTAAGCCATATCATGCCCTTCTAAAAGCATGTAGAACACAGAAGGGGACTCCAACCACAGTCTCCCTCGTTTCCACTAATTGGGCCACACACACCCCACTTGACTGGCATCAGTTGACCCCCATTTTCAAGATGAAAAAGATGCTTTGCATGAAGCACTCTCAAAAATACGCGTGCCTTTCACCTCCCCTGGATGACCCAGGGGAAGAAAAGTCCTCTGAGAGCCATGACTTGTTCATCTTGGTTCTTTTTTCAAAAGCGAGGGGACTCCAACCACAGTCTCCCTCATTTCCACTAATTGGGCCACACACACCCCACTTGACTGGCATCAGTTGACCCCCATTTTCAAGATGAGAAAGATGCTTTGCATGAAGCACTCTCAAAAATACGCGTGCCTTTCGCCTCCCCTGGCTGAGCCAGGGGAAGAAAAGTCCTCTGAGAGCCATGACTTGTTCATCTTGGTGAACGTTAGTCTGTCCACATTGTCAGTGGACAGATGCGTGTGCTTAGCTGTCAGCACACCCCCAGCAGCACTGAGGACACGTTCCGAGAAAACGCTGGCTGCGGGACACAACAAGATCCCCAAGGCGTACGTGGTGAGCTCAGGCAATTTATCCAGATTCGAAGCCTAAAATGAGCAGGGATCAAGTTGCACAGTAATGGCATGGACGTTCCCTTGCATATACCCATATCTGTGTCTCCTCCTCTTTTTCCTTGTCCAGCTCCTTTGTTTTCGCATGAGTATATGTCCTTGTCACTTTCCCATGTGTTTGTGTTGTGTTGTGAGTTGTTTGTCACCTTTTGGACACCTTTGAGGGTGTTTTCTAGGTGTTTTTATGTGTTTGTGATTGCCTGCCATTGTTTCCTATGCGGTTCGAGTTCGGTTCGTCGAACGTTCGCCAAACCGAACTCGAACGGAACCCCCGTTCGACGAACCGAACTCGAGCCGAACCACGGCCGGTTCGCTCATCTCTACTTCTAAGTAAAAAAAAAAATCCTTGCTGTTCAAATTCCATTGGATGTTCTGTCTTTTGAGCTTCTTTTAAACATTTCAGGATTTCAAAATATACCAAGAGTTTAAATGAGTTTAAAGGAAAACTCTCTATACTTCCCTTGCAAGTCACTGGGAAGGCTAAAAAGCCTAAGAAGATACTCGAAAGACGGGTGGGCATTGTTTTACATATTTATTGTTAACGTTTTTGCTGCAAAAAAATAGTATTTTCCTCATTGCTTAACCCTTAAGTGACAAAGCCAATTCTGATTTTAATGACCAAACCATTTTTTTTAAATCTGATCAGTGTCACTTTATGATGTAATAACTCGGGAACACTTCAATGTATCCCAGTGGTTCTGAAATTTATTTTTTTTGTGACAGATTGTAATTTATGTTAGTGGTAATGTACAGTATATTGTAAATTCCCAAAATGTGATACCATTTTAGAATCTGCACCCCTCAAATACTTTACACAGCTGTCAAGAAAATTTTTACTCTTAAATGCTACTTCAATTCCAATTATTCTGCTTTACAAGGGATAGGACAACAAAATGGCCCGACAATTTGTTACCCAGTTTATAAAGAGCGCGCTGATACCCAACATGTGGTGAGAAACCTTTGTTCAGACAAACAACAGAAGGGAAGAAGCACCATTTGAATTTTTTAACTCAAATTTGGCTTAAATAGATATTGAGCACTGTCACATTTGCAGAACACTTAAGGTGCTGAAACAGCAGAAAGCCCCCACAAGTGAACTCATTTTGGCAACTACACTCCTTGAGGATTTTATCCAGGGTTATAGTGAGCATTTTGAATCCAAAGGTGTTACGCAGAATTTCATAATATTAGGTTGTCATATTGAAAATGTTTGTTTATTTCACAAAAAATGTTGCTTTGCCCCCCAATTTTTGCCTTTTGCAAGCTACCGTGCATGCACTGGAGCTCGGCAATGATCGGCACCCGCGATTACGAGTGCAGGGAGCTGATCCTGTCAAAGGGGGTCTTTTAAACTCCTTTTAAGAACATAGATTGATACAGCTGTCACCTGCAAGGCATCACTATTCACATATTCGTCAGTGCCATTAAAAAGTGGGGCTGAGTAATAAGGTTCATAAACCACTCCTGTTAAAAGGCGAATCGGCGGTCATTAAAGGGTTAATGCAGTTCAATACCCATTTAGAAATTGTTCAAAAATAAAGTTGTAAAAAAACGCCAGTAGAGGAAAAAAAATGGCCCCCCAAAAAATGCTTAGGAAACAACCACCAAAAAATGGGCGATAGACACTTCAGGCTTAAAAAAATCCAATGAAAAGGAAAGTTTCCAGTGTTTAATTCTACGTTCCCACGATGAGCTTCTGCTGTTTTTTCAATGGTGCATTTTTTCTTTGCATCAAGAACGCAGCATCTTTCATTTACAGCAAAGTGGATGGGAATTATAGAAATCTCCTGCCACTGTGCATAAAGTCACCTGCTGTACATTTTCAAATCTGCAGCATGTCAATTTCTGTTGCGGGTATGCTAAGTTTTCTGTGCAGATTTTCCCCAGATTTGCATTAGATGTGGAAAATCTGCAGGTAAACAACACATATGTACTTTTAGTGCATTTGCACATCAGAAACGCATCAAAAACATGTAATCCTCATGTAAGTATACCAATACAAATTTGTCACAGCCAAATACATGGAATTTTCAAAAACAAAGCAACTTTATTTAAAGCATGGCAAACCAAACAAAAAAGAGCAGCATCAAAAATGCAATCAAAATGCAGGCTAAAAAAAATGCACAGAAAACTGCATTGAAAAAATACAGGTAACCTAATTTACATAATAGGTGCAGAAATTCTGCAACATCAAAAACTCACCAAAAGCTCATTGTGGGAATGTAGCCAAAGAATGTACGTTTTTAAACATCTAAAGATAGATGTAATGTGTGCCCACACTAAAATTATTTGAGGAATTGTGCCGCCCCGGCATCAGCAGCCGGGCTGCTCGGATCCGGATCCACGGTGGCTCGAGAGGTCTCTGGATCTGGGGGTCATGCGGCTCCTCAAACGAAGGGGGATATGTACAAGGGATGGTGTATAAAGTTTGTGACACCACCCGTGGTGCGTGGTAAGGTGAAGTACTCCTGCTGCAGCTGGGAGTACCCGGTGGTGATGGTGTGGGCAGCCAGGTGTTTAACCCCTTCACGGGTAGGGGGGAGGTCCCGGGACCCGGTGATGATAACGAGGATGTGCCGTTGGGATGGAAAGGGTCACTTGCGTACTCACTCAGTCCAATAACGCTGACACCGACAACTGTAGTAAACCAAACTTCTGGACACCACCGCCGCTGAGGGGGAGCACGCCTGGGTCCCGTTTTTGTTGATGTGACCTTTTCCCATGGCACCTTATCTTCTAGTTTGTCCCTTTAGTTTGAAACTAATCGGGTCCCGCTCCCCAGTGTGCTAACTGAGGGAGCTTGCTCTCAGGGTTCACGCTTGGGATTTTCAGGACCGTGTAATGGAAAGTCCTATCCCCTTCGTTGCGCTAATACCCCGATTTTGGAGTGGGTGGAGAACGGATCTTGAAGGCTCTGTCCTCATCGCGTAAATTGTCAGGACGCCTGAAGCTACTCCCTGACCGAGGGTCAACACACCCCGTCATGTCCTGGCCCCTGCCCGGTGATGGCACAAGGCCACCGGCTATCCTCCTCGATAGTTCGTGCCCCTTGTCACGATCCCCTGCGACTGGGGTCCAGCTCCTACCAGGCCCAGACCAACGTCTGCTCCCTAGTAGTTCCAAGGAGCCCAGCTCCTGAGCTCCTCTCTCTCCACCAACACTACTCTCCACTGACCTCAACCGACTGACTGACTGTCTCCTGACACTCTTGACCCACCCCTTAACCAGCCCCCCCAGGTGGGCGACCCTATTCCACTCATGCCATCCACTGGTGTGTCTGGTGGGTGTGATGCAGAGTGTTCCTAGGATTTTGATTAGCTGTTCTTGGCAACACCAATGGTTAGGGACCCGTATTCAAGGAGGAGATGGATACTGCACAGAAGGGCAGATTGCACAATACATTGTAACGACCTGATAGGCCAGGGCATCACAGAATTATTGTCCTGATTAGAGATGAGTGACCGCGAGGCTTGGTGTTTGGACCAAACACAGAGTTTACAAAAAAAAAAAGCTTGAGTTTGGAGTTCGGATGCTTTACGTATGCAAACCACTAGAGCGAGCATCGCTGTGCTCGGGTACGCTCGGTTCTCAGCCCAGTGCTACCACTTGCAGTGTTTGATTGGCTCACTCTGGGGGTAACATCAGCGTCATCGGATTTAGTGTGCACCAAAAAAATGAAAGAAAAAACTGTTCACCCTCCCTTGGAAGTGATCTGTTTAACGCTGGCTGCATGTGGGTGGAAACCCAAACTGCCCAATGATTTCCATGGGGTTCAGGTCAAGTCCGCGTCCAAAATTAAACTTAATCTGAAGTCCGGCTGCACTCGCTGAACCAAACTTCCACGGCCCGCTCATCCCTAGTCCTGATTCATTATTCTGTTTGATGAATTATACTTTTTTTAGCATAAGAAGGAATATATCATCTGTTTAGTGCCAGAATTTTGAAACATTTAGTGTTCTTTGTAGTTTTGACACATTTATAAACCTTGTTCTTAAAGCATTTGGAGCCAAATCCTTTATTTTTACTTTAAGCTTGTCAAAAGTGGTGGATGTAAGCCATATTTATGACTTTACACTTTTTTGCAATGATGCGCAACAAATTGTACAATCGCTCTGGTGGAGGAGTAGAAAGTAAGGTCCAGATAGATATTTTAAAACTTAAGATTCAATAGAGTTTTGAAACATCATGTGACACTAATATATTTTGTGTAAATATTATCAATATAGCCAGAAGCAAAACTAACAATAAAAAAAATCATGAAAAATTCATCCCCAAGTTTGTGTTTTTTAGAAATTGATGTTTGCATCAAATTCATAATAGTTTATGCTCTGTTTTTAACTTCTTATTTTTAGTCTACATCTTTTGTTTGCCATTGTTAGTGGTTTTTATTATTCTGATGTTTTTGGCTAATTCATCATTTGAGACTTTGAAATATCTCCAATTTTTTGTGCAATTGTACTTCATTAATGTAGCGGAGTGCAAAATGTACCTAATTTATTTTTGAACAGTTGGATACAGTTTGCTTGTTTTTAACCCCTTCTCGGCAGAGCAGGGGTCGCTCTCGAAACGCGTTGTCTTAAATAAAAATTTTCTTCTGATCCAGTTCATGACAGCGCCTGCTATCACTGAAGTTTTTTCTTCATTCTTTCATGAGATTGTTTTTTGGGACACATTGTACTTATTGATATTGGTAAACTTACCAATATTTGATAATATTTATTATAATATCTGAATAATTTTCAATATTCAAACTAAATTTTTGTGGCTTAAAAAAATATAAAGCAGATAACTTTTATCACATGTTTATTTTATGTCAGCATTATTTTTCAAAAACCTGTTTTTTTCATTAGGTTTTTAGAAGGCATAACATTTTATGGACAATTTCTATATTTTTTTATGAAAATTTACAAAATCTGTTTTTTAGGGACCACTTCACTTTACAGTGACTTTGAGGGACCTGTATGTAAGGAAAATTTTTTATACAAGACCCAATTTTAAAAATTGCCTTCCTCAAAGTATTTAAAGCCACATTTATGATGTGTGTTAAATCTTCAGGTGCTTCACAAGGATTTATGCATATAAGACAAAAAAAAATCACTTATTTTTATTAAAATGTTCCTTTTGCTCAAATTCTGCATTATCACAGGGATATTAGAAGAGAATGGTAAGCAGTTTGTTGTGTAATTGGTCCTGAGTATGCTGACACTCAGAAACTACTCAAGAGAGGGAGCTCCATTTTGTATTGCAGATTTTGCATCACATTGGCAGAGTATCTATTGTACCTAAACAGCAGAAACTCTAACTCATTTCACAAGCTATATACCTTAATGAATTAATTCATCTAGGGGGATCAGAAGGGATGGAGCGTTATTAAACTTATGAAGTGCATATTTTGATGTAATAGATTGCTAGTACTATGTTACATGTACAGAGCCTATGAGGTGTTAAATCTGTAGAAACCTCCACAAGTGACCCCTTTTTGTAATCTAGACCCCCCAAAGAATTAATTTATGGCGTAGAGAGCTGTTTGAGCTGAAAGATGCTTTACAGAAATTTATAACATTAAAAATCATGTTTATTCCACAAAAATGTTTTTCATTTTTCATTTTTACAAGGGGTAATTGTAATAAAATGAACCCGATAATTTGTTGTGTAGTGTTTGACCAAATATGAGATAACGGTGTGCTTCGGAGAAATTGCACAAAAAAATTGTGGTTTATTTGCTCCTGTTATGACTTGTGAAAATAAAAGTAAGTCATAAAATTTTAGGAGCGGGGAGGGATAGAGGTTCTATTGTTTTGGCCCATTGGCTGCTTTTCCAATGAGATATATCATTTTGCAATCCATTCCATCCAAAATTAAACTTCAAAAGTCAACTAGCACTCCTTCTCTTCTGTGTCGTGCTGTGTGCCAAAGTAGTAGTTTCTGACCACATATCGGAGGTCCCGCCCCCCCCCCAAACCATCTCGTGTGGTTTCAGGTCTGGTGACTGTGGAGACCAGGTCATCTGATGTAGCACCCCATCACTCTCATTCTTAGTTAAATAACCCTTACACAGCCTGGAGGTGTGTTTGGGCGTCATTGTCCTGTTGAAAAATAAATCATGGTCCAACTATACACAAACCGGATGGAATAGCATGCCGCTGCAAGATGCTGTGTTAGGCATGCAGGTTATGTATGCCTTCAATTTTGAATAAATCCCCAACAGTGTCACCAGCAAAGCACCCCCACACCATCACACCTCCTCCTCCATGCTTCATGGTGGGAACCAGGCATGTAGAGTCCATCCGTTCACCTTTTCTACCAAGACACGGTGGTTGGCTGCAAAGATCTGACATTTGGACTCATCAGACCAAAGCACAGATTTCCACTGGACTAATGTCCATTCCTTGTGCTTTTTAGCCCAAATAAGTCTCTTCTGATTATTGCCAGTCCTTATAACAGAGAAAAATGTAGAAAAGGGTTTCTATACCGCTCCAATGATCACAAGTCTGGATGTCAGATTAATGTGGCTTTATTGTAGCATAGGTCTACGCGTTTCAGGAGCTCTGCCCCCTTCCTCAGGACCATAGAAAAGACAACATCATTTGATGTTGTCTTTTCTATGGTCCTGAGGAAGGGGGCAGAGCTCCTGAAACGCGTAGACCTATGCTACAATAAAGCCACATTAATCTGACATCCAGACTTGTGATGATTGGCGCGGTATAGAAACCCGTTTCTACATTTTTCTCTGTTATCAGCCACTTGGGTTGCCGCTGCCTTGATCCATTTCTACATGCGAATATAGTGGTTGTGACTTTCACAACTACAGTTGGTGAGTATTATTGCTCCCCCCTCCTTTGCCCTGTGCCTATAAGGGTAAGACCCTATTGCGCTTTATTTTCCACAGCTTTCCTTCATGTTGCCAGTCCTTAGCAGTGCTTACCTAGTAGCTATTTTACCATGCAGGCCTGCTGCACAAAGTCTCCTCTTAATAAATGTTCTAGAGATAAGAAGGTGTGTCTATAGTGCTTTGCGAAAGTATTCAGCCCCCTTGAATTTGTCAACCTTTTCCCACATTTTAGGCTTCAAACATAAAGATAAAAAATTGTACTGTTGTGATGAAGAATCAAGAACAAGTGGGACACAATTGTGAAGTTGAACGAAATTTATTGTTTATTTTAAACATTTTTTAAACTTTTAAAAAAATAAATAACTGAAAAGTGGGGCTTGCAATATTATTCATCCCCTTTAAGTTAATACTTTGTAGCGCCACCTTTTGCTGCGATTACAGCTGCAAGTCGCTTGGGGTATGTCGCTATCAGTTTTGCACATCGAGAGACTGAAATTCTTGCCCATTCTTCCTTTGCAAACAGCTCGAGCTGAGTGAGGTTGGATGGAGAGCGTTTGTGAACAGCAGTTTTCAGCTCTTTCCACAGATTCTCGATTGGATTCAGGTCTGAACTTTGACTTGGCCATTTTAACACCTGGATACGTTTATTTGTGAACCATTCCAATGTAGATTTTGCTTTATGTTTCGGATCATTGTCTTGTTGGAAGACAAATCCCATCCCAGTCTCAGGTCTTTTGCAGACTCCAATAAGTTTTCTTCAAGAATGGTCCTGTATTTGGCTCCATCAATCTTCCCATTATTTTAAACATCTTCTCATTCCCTGCTGAAGAAAAGCAGGCCCAAACCATGATGCTGCCACCACCATGTTTGACAGTGGGGATGGTGTGTTCAAGGTGATGAGCTGTGTTGCTTTTACGCCAAACATATCATTTGGCATTGTTCCCAAAAAGTTTGATTTTAGTTTCATCTAACCAGGCACCTTTTTCCACATATTTGGTGTGTCTCCCAGGTGGCTTGTGGCAACCTGTAAACAACAATTTTTATGGATACCTTTGAGAAATGGCTTTCTTCTTGTCACTCTTCCATAAAGGCCAGATTTGTGCAGTGTACGACTGATTGTTGTCCTATGGACAGACTCTCCCATCTCAGCTGTAGATCTCTGTAGTTCATCCAGAGAGATCATGGGCCTCTTGGCTGCATCTCTGATCAGTCTTCTCCTTATTTGAGATGAAAGTTTGGATGGACAGCCGGGTCTTGGTAGATTTGCAGTGGTATGATACTGTGACGCCCTGGGCAAGCCAGGGGTCACAGGTCATCACACCACCACACCCTACACCCCAGTTAGGAACACCAAGGCTACCAAAATCCTTGTTGCCTTCCTCCAGGGGCTGATGTTCACACCAGGGGATGGGCCAGGCGGTTGGCTCCGCCCACCGAGGAGTACACAGCCCTGGAGGCGGGAGAACCAGGCAGTTAGTTAGAGTCTAGGAGGAGGAAGGAGAAGGAGTAAACAGTGGAGTTAAGCTAGGGAAGTGAAGTAGTAGTGGAGCTAAGAAGAAAAGAGTAAAAGTGTCAGTGAGAAAGCCTGAAGTTGGTCCGGCTGTGTGCCAGGACAGTGTCAGCAAGGTCAGCAAACGGCGGTGACAGTCTGGAGGGGGACTGCTCGGAGGTTGCTGGAAGGACCGCGGACGGGTAGTGGCCCGGCGGTCTGGAGCAGTATACGAAGAACAGTCAGCACCAGGGCAGGGGCCTCTCGGACACCGGCAAGGCTAGGAGTCGCCGTAAATTTGCCAAATCCGTCAGTGAAGGGGACGTCTGTCTCCAAACAACCAAGTCCCGATTGAAGGCAACAGTCCAACCATTGAGGAGAGACACCGCCACCGCCAGGGCACCAGTTTCTCAGGGCCAGCGCCTGCGGGCAAAGTAGGGCTCCTCCGGCCCATATCCAAGCCGGGGAGCGGGTTACCGGTGGGAGCCCATCGCAACCATTGACAACAAAGGTGCAGGACAGAGTGACCGTCACCTACTGGGGAAAACAAGTGCAGCCGTCCGTGGGAACCGTCTTTCCAGCCGTGTGTTTTACCGAGAACTGTGTCCTCGTCTCAGGCTGAGTGAGTACCACAGTGCCGCAAGGCACAGCGCTGCCCCCGTGTCCCTGCGCCCACCAAGCCCTGCATCTCCCAACTCATCACTGGGCCCCGGGATCACCAACCCCTACCCACGGAGGGGCAACACAACAACTGGCTGCTCCATACCATCCTTCCCGGGATCCCCATACAGAGCAGCGGTGGTGCTAATAAATCACCAAAACCATGGGTGGCGTCACGGACAATAAACAATCCCCACACCCAAACAACCCCCTTTTCACTCACGGGCGAGGAGCGCCGCTCAAGTCCCCGGGATCCGGCCCATCGCTCGAGCCACCGAGCAGCGGCAGCAGCAGGCCGCAGTGCCAGCCGGACCCGAGCAGAAGGGAGAGCGCGGCATCCCCTCCTCCGCCCGCGACAACTTGGTGTCACAAACAGGATCTTACCACTCTGCCGTTGGGTAGAGGTGCGCCTTGTGACCGCCAGAGGTATCCGGCTGAAAAATTTCGGAAGTCGCCATCTTTGGCGCGAAAAGTTCCCGCTCGAGCGTCTTCTCGAGTAGCAGAGGCGCAAAGGCCAAAACTCCGCCCCAATAGAGGAGGGGCCGGAAAGAAGCTAAGGGGAATGGAAACAAGATGTCTGCGCCCGAAGGAGCCTTTGGAGGAGCGGTGGTCGCAGCCGCAGTGGCACCCGCGGATGGGAATATGCCTGCCCAGGTCCCGGCCGCGCTGGCGGGAGGTGCCGCGGCCCCCGCGCTCGCTCAGGTGATGCCGTTCTCCTTGCCCTATGCGCCCGGAGCTGCCTGGCTACCGCAGTATGACGGGAAACCGGATGCCTTACAGGTCTTCCGGAAAAAGCTTAACCCGTTGCTAGAGCTGTACCCCCTGACCGATAAGCAACGTGCAGCGATAGTGCTAGGCCAGTTAACCGGTGCGGCTGAGCAGGAGGCGGAGACCTGGGCCGAGGGGGACCGGCTCTCTGTAGCCACCATCTTTGAGAAGCTACAGACTGCCTTTGAGACCCGGACTGAAGCTGAGCTGAGGATGCAGTTTTACCAGTGCCGGCAACGGGCTGTGGATAGCATTCGGGACTATGCTTTACGTCTGCAAACCGCCCTCCGCACGCTAAAGCGGGTGAATCCTATCAATGAGGTGGATAGCAACAAGATATTAGTAGAGCAATTTGTGCAGGGGATGAGATCCCCTGAGGATCACAAACAACTCCGGCTGTGGGCCCTGGAACACCCTGTTGTGGACTTTGCTGTGTTAAAGGAACGGGCCATTAAAGCACTACAGCCCCCAGCCTCAGAAGTCCTGGAGCCAGCCCCGTGGCCCATTGAGACAGCCCCCGTGGTGGTGGCCCCTGCCCTACCAACCTCTCCAACACCTGCAGCCCCAAGCAGCACTATGGAGGAACTGGCAGCCCAGGTCCGTCGCATGGACGGAGACCTCGCCAAGATTCTTGCTGCACTCCAACCTTTGACCAGATCTCAGCCTTCAGCACAGATACTAAGGAATAACGTTTGGAACTCCATTCTATGTCTGAACTGGGTGCAAAAAACCTAAAAAACATCACTATGGGGAGATAAGGTATGCACACCAGTGACTATGGAAGGGGAATACATGGAATAGCAGAAACTGCTGTGTGAATGCTGACATGAAAAATTCAATAGCTATTTGTAAGAATGAAATGTGAAAAATGGAACCTGCATTACTGCCATGAATATATGAATAAAGAGAAATTTAGCTACTGAATTGATCAATGCAGAAGAGCCCCAACACTACGCCAAAGTATTTCTCTACGTTGGGGTCCCTAGCTTGTGTGTGTCCTCTCATGCAGTTAAAAAAACTTACCGTGTATGGGACGCTGAGACCCAGGCTATATATACGATGTGGATTGGCAATAGGTGTGTATGGGGAGGGTTCACAAACGAAAAACTACTAACATTAAGGAATAACGTTTGGAACTCCATTCTATGTCTGAACTGGGTGCAAAAAACCTAAAAAACATCACTATGGGGAGATAAGGTATGCACACCAGTGACTATGGAAGGGGAATACATGGAATAGCAGAAACTGCTGTGTGAATACTGACATGAAAAATTCAATAGCTATTTGTAAGAATGAAATGTGAAAAATGGAACCTGCATTACTGCCATGAATATATGAATAAAGAGAAATTTAGCTACTGAATTGATCAATGCAGAAGAGCCCCAACACTACGCCAAAGTATTTCTCTACGTTGGGGTCCCTAGCTTGTGTGTGTCCTCTCATGCAGTTAAAAAAACTTACCGTGTATGGGACGCTGAGACCCAGGCTATATATACGATGTGGATTGGCAATAGGTGTGTATGGGGAGGGTTCACAAACGAAAAACTACTAACATTAAGGAATAACGTTTGGAACTCCATTCTATGTCTGAACTGGGTGCAAAAAACCTAAAAAACATCACTATGGGGAGATAAGGTATGCACACCAGTGACTATGGAAGGGGAATACATGGAATAGCAGAAACTGCTGTGTGAATACTGACATGAAAAATTCAATAGCTATTTGTAAGAATGAAATGTGAAAAATGGAACCTGCATTACTGCCATGAATATATGAATAAAGAGAAATTTAGCTACTGAATTGATCAATGCAGAAGAGCCCCAACACTACGCCAAAGTATTTCTCTACGTTGGGGTCCCTAGCTTGTGTGTGTCCTCTCATGCAGTTAAAAAAACTTACCGTGTATGGGACGCTGAGACCCAGGCTATATATACGATGTGGATTGGCAATAGGTGTGTATGGGGAGGGTTCACAAACGAAAAACTACTAACATTAAGGAATAACGTTTGGAACTCCATTCTATGTCTGAACTGGGTGCAAAAAACCTAAAAAACATATATATAGCCTGGGTCTCAGCGTCCCATACACGGTAAGTTTTTTTAACTGCATGAGAGGACACACACAAGCTAGGGACCCCAACGTAGAGAAATACTTTGGCGTAGTGTTGGGGCTCTTCTGCATTGATCAATTCAGTAGCTAAATTTCTCTTTATTCATATATTCATGGCAGTAATGCAGGTTCCATTTTTCACATTTCATTCTTACAAATAGCTATTGAATTTTTCATGTCAGTATTCACACAGCAGTTTCTGCTATTCCATGTATTCCCCTTCCATAGTCACTGGTGTGCATACCTTATCTCCCCATAGTGATGTTTTTTAGGTTTTTTGCACCCAGTTCAGACATAGAATGGAGTTCCAAACGTTATTCCTTAATGTTAGTAGTTTTTCGTTTGTGAACCCTCCCCATACACACCTATTGCCAATCCACATCGTATATATAGCCTGGGTCTCAGCGTCCCATACACGGTAAGTTTTTTTAACTGCATGAGAGGACACACACAAGCTAGGGACCCCAACGTAGAGAAATACTTTGGCGTAGTGTTGGGGCTCTTCTGCATTGATCAATTCAGTAGCTAAATTTCTCTTTATTCATATATTCATGGCAGTAATGCAGGTTCCATTTTTCACATTTCATTCTTACAAATAGCTATTGAATTTTTCATGTCAGTATTCACACAGCAGTTTCTGCTATTCCATGTATTCCCCTTCCATAGTCACTGGTGTGCATACCTTATCTCCCTTCAGCACAGATACAGCTTGCCGACAGCCCTGAAGATGTCCCTTGGATGCAGCGGAGAAGTAATAGCAACCCGCGGAGCAGACCTCCCACCTGCTACAAGTACCGTAATCCTGGGCATTACATCCGAGAGTGACCGTTAAACGAGCAACCCCTGGGGCCCCGGGCCAATCCTCAGGAGTAGAACCCCGTGGCCCCTCGGACTGGCGGGACCGGTATATCGGGGCCTGACCCATCATCCCCGTGGTTGTGGACGGCATACCGGTGATGGCTCTCTTGGACACTGGATCACAGGTAACCACCATACCATACACATTGTACCAGCGGTATTGGGGGATAGACGAGCTGGCACCCCCAGATACTAGTATAACGCTAATTGCTGCCAATGGACTCCCATTGACCCAAGTGGGGTATAAACAGGTGGCTATGACAGTAGGGCAAGCTGAACTGCAACACCAGGGTATGATTGTGATCATGAATTAACCCAGTGATCATAACCCGAAGATAGTGCTAGGAACCAATCTGATGGAGCACTGTATGGGTGAGGTGTTGGCCCTACTGCAGCAGCTGGCCGCCACGGCAGCGGGGAGCTGACAGAGAGCTGTGCAGCGTGAGATCCGAGCCTTGATGTACCGCCAGCATGTAAACTCAACAGGAGGAGAGATTGGTGGAGTGAGAGTGATGGATGTTGCTCCGTTGCTTGTGCCCCCTAGGAGTGAGATGATGATTTGGTGTAGGGCAGCAGTAGGGCCTCAGGGGCGTGACTACCCTACCATGATGGAGCCCATACCCTCCGAGCACTGGCCCACTGTAATGGTCGCCCGAGGGGTGGTAGACGTGAAGAAGGGGAGAGTGCCTGTGAGGGTGCTGAACTGTGGGGAGGAAGAAGTCAGGCTTCCCCGGTATGCCACCATTGCCAAGCTACTCACCCTGGATCCCACACCATCCACGAAGCCAGTCCCTCAGTCTCCCCACCTACTACCAGCACTTCCCCGCCTCAAGGGGAGGTAAATGAGTGGCACCAACAGCTACACGTGGGCACTGATGATACCCCTACACATCACAAAGCCGGGGTATACAGGGTGGTGCGGGAGTATGAACAGGTTTTCAGCAAACATCCACTAGACTTTGGGCAGATCAAGGGGGTCCAACACCATATCTCCACCGGGGAACACCCCCCTATCAAAGAGAGGTACAGGCCTATTCCCCCTGCACATTACCAGTGTGCCAAAGATATGTTGAGGAATATGAAGGAGGCAGGGGTTATTCGGGACAGCTGTAGTCCCTGGGCCGCTCCGTTGGTACTGGTCAAGAAGAAGGATGGTACCATGCGGATGTGTGTGGACTACCGGAAGATTAATCAGATAACCCATAAAGATGCCTACCCACTGCCCCGTATTGAAGAGTCTTTGGCCGCACTGAGAACTGCAAATTACTTCTCTACCCTTGACCTCACCAGTGGGTACTGGCAAGTGGCCGTGGCCCCGGAAGACCGGGAGAAAACCACCTTCACCACCCCGATGGGGCTCTGTGAATTCAATAGTATGCCGTTCGGGCTGTGCAATGCCCCAGGAACCTTCCAACGGCTGATGGAGTTCTGTCTGGGACACCTAAACTTCGAGACCGTCCTATTGTATTTGGATGATGTGATTGTTTACTCCCAGACGTATGAAGCCCATCTGGAGCACCTGGCCGAGGTGTTCGCGTCCCTTGCCAAATATGGGATGAAGCTGAAGCCCGATAAGTGTCACCTGCTGAAACCCATAGTGCAGTACCTGGGGCACGTGGTAAGTGCAGAAGGTGTCGCCCCCGACCCTGAGAAGATCACTGCCATCCAGGGCTGGCCGAGACCAACCACCGTGAGGAGGAGCAGTCCTGTCCCAGGTCCAGGATGGGAAGGAGAAAGTGATTGCTTATGCTAGCCGGAAGCTTCGGCCAACTGAAAGGAACCCTGAGAACTACAGCTCCTTCAAGCTCGAGCTCCTGGCATTGGTATGGGCTATCACAGAGAGGTTCCGCCACTACCTGGCTGCAGCAAAATTCACCGCTTTCACGGACAACAATCCGTTGACTCACCTGGACATGGCAAAGTTGGGCGTGTTGGAGCAGCGGTGGGTGGCCCGGCTAGCCAACTATGACTTCACCATCAAGTACCGTGCTGGTCGTGTCAACATCAATGCTGATGCACTCTCCCGAATGCCCCATTTGTCGGAGGAAGGGTGCGAGGATGACGACCTCGAGGAGATCGAGTTGCCTGCATTTCACCAGCCATCAACTGAGAAGGTACAGGTACACCAACAACGGGTGGACTTGGACCCACGGCCCGGTTAAGAGTGGCAGGAAGCTCAAAACCAGGCGCCGGCTGTCCGCCTCGTCAAGACCCTGGTGGAACAAGGTGCTGTTGGAATGGACCCTGCCGCCCCAGCTGAAGCCCAGCGCTTGTGGAAAGAACGGAAACGGCTGTACCTACATCAAGGGAAGCTGTACCGTGAGCTGATCAACCCGAAGACTCATGAGAAAATCTGCCAGTTGGTTATTCCTTAAGCTGATGTAGCTACTGTTTTGCGGGCATACCATGATGGTGCCGGGCACTTCGGGTGGAAAAAGCTGGAGATGCTGTTGAGAGAGCGGTTCTACTGGAGTGGGATGCGGGAGTCGGTAGAAGCCTGGTGCCGGGAGTGTGGTCCTTGCACGCTGAGGAGGAAGGACGAGACCAGCCAGAGGGCGCCCCTACACCCGATCATCACACATCAGCCGCTGGAACTGGTCGCCTTAGACCATGTCAAGCTCACCCCCAGCCGAAGTGGGTACGCCTACGCGTTGACCATCGTAGACCACTATTCAAGATTCATGGTGGTTGTCCCCGTCAAGGACTTAACTGGTCGAACAGCCGCTCGAGCGTTCCAGGCTTATTTCTGCCGACCGCATGGATATCCCGAAAAGGTGTTACTGACCAAGGCCCGGCTTTTGAAGCTGAGGTGTTCCACGAGTTCTGCCAGTTGTACGGCTGTAAGAAGATCCGGACCACCCCTTATCATGCCCAGACCAACGGCATGTGTGAGAAGATGAACCACTTGGTCCTGGGACTCCTCAAGACGTTACTGCTGGAAGAGTGGAACCTGTGGCCGGAAAAGCTACCCGACCTGGTCGATATGTACAACAATATCCCGTCCAGTTCCACAAAGTGCACCACCAGCATATCTGATGAGGGCTGGCCCCGGCCGCCTGCCGGTGGACCTGGAGATGGGGTTGGAGGCCCCGGAAGCACTCCCTTCAACAGCTGAATGGGAAACTCGGCGGAGAGCACAATACCGGCAGATTCAAGAATATGTCGAGAAGAACTTGAGTCGGAGTCGGGAACTGCAGGAGCAGCGCTTTAATCAAAAGGCGTCTGCTGGCCCTTTTCAGCCCGGAGATGTCGTCCTGAAGCGAAAGAGGAAAACCCACAAGCTGGATGACCAATGGGAACAGAACCCGTACGTCATACAGCCCACCGGATGGGAAGATGGGAAGGCCTACCAAATTAGTCGTGACCAAGGAGGCACTTTGGCCACAGTTTCCCGGGACCATTTGAAAAGGTGCCCACCAGCGTTGAGGGCGATGGATGAAGTACCAGTTCCTCCACCAGCGGAGAAGGCAGAAGAGGTGATCCACACTGTGATGGGTGACTTCCCAGCAGACTGGCCTACACAGAACGGCGCGGTGATTCTTCCAGTGATACTGTTCCCACAACCTGTGGATGAAGAAGTGGTGGAAGCGGTCAACCGTGAGCCAGAACCAGTGCCAGTGCCCAGGGATGAACCTGAGCCCAGCTCCCCTATGCCTCCGCCTGCCCCACATGATAGCAGGGAGGAGGAACCGGTTGTTCCCTCTACCCCACTGCCCAGTCCTACTGACACCGGACCCCGGAGGTCCACCCGTTCCAACCTAGGTAGACCCCCACTTAGGTACAGGGAGACTGTCCTTTAAAGAGGGGATCAGGAAGTCAGTGTGTGTATGTTTGAAAAAGTTTGTTGAAAAATAATGATAAGCAAAAATGATCACCGAAGTTTCATGAGATTGTCTACAACCGTGATTGAGAGGAAACCGGCCGTTGCCGGCACCGTTGTCCCCGTGGGGACCGTTTGAAAGTTTTGCATGGAGAACTTTCCATGGACAAGCCCGTGAACTTGCAGGGCAACCACAAACGTTAGTGGCTTGTAAATAAGTTGTTTTACCGTTACCGTTTCCGCTGTTGCCGCCTCCGGAGAGGCAGGTTGTAGGGAGGGCCCTCAGCAGAGCAGGCTGGGGCCCAGCCACCACAGGAACCGGTGGCTACCCTCTGGAGGGAAAGGACAGATCCCGCTCGGGTGACTTGGTGCTGGACTGGGGTAAAGGGGTGCTGCCTGGGCTTTAGGGGCAGCATCAGGGCCAGGTTGCTTGGGTGGGAGAGAGCGGAGACCGTAACCGTAAACTGTTAGTAACGTTTAAGCAATGAACCTCCCGCTGTGGGACGATGCCATAAATTGTTATGTTTACCTTTTTTTTTTACATTTTGCAGAAAATAAAACCGGTGTTGGACGGGCAGCCCGCGGACGGTCTGCATTTTGCTAAGGGGGAATGTGACGCCCTGGGCAAGCCAGGGGTCACAGGTCATCACACCACCACACCCTACACCCCAGTTAGGAACACCAAGGCTACCAAAATCCTTGTTGCCTTTCTCCAGGGGCTGATGTTCACACCAGGGGGTGGGCCAGGCGGTTGGCTGCGCCCACCGAGGAGTACACAGCCCTGGAGGCGGGAGAACCAGACAGTTAGTTAGAGTCTAGGAGGAGGAAGGAGAAGGAGTAAACAGTGGAGTTAGCTAGGGAAGTGAAGTAGTAGTGGAGCTAAGAAGAAAAGAGTAAAAGTGTCAGTGAGAAAGCCTGAAGTTTGTCCGGCTGTGTGCCAAGACAGTGTCAGCAAGGTCAGCAAACGGCGGTGACAGTCTGGAGGGGGACTGCTCGGAGGTTGCTGGAAGGACCGCGGACGGGTAGTGGCCCAGCGGTCTGGAGCAGTATACGAAGAACAGTCAGCACCAGGGCAGGGGCCTCTCGGACCCCGGCAAGGCTAGGAGTCGCCGTAAATTTGCCAAATCCATCAGTGAAGGGGACGTCTGTCTCCAAACAACCAAATCCCGATTGAAGGCAACAGTCCAACCATTGAGGAGAGACACCGCCACCGCCAGGGCACCAGTTTCTCAGGGCCAGCGCCTGCGGGCAAAGTAGGGCTCCTCCAGCCCATATCCAAGCCGGGGAGCGGGTTACCGGTGGGATCCCATCGCAACCATTGACAACTAAGGTGCAGGACAGAGTGACCGTCACCGTCACCTACTGGGGAAAGCAAGTGCAGCCGTCCGTGGGAACCGTCTTTCCAGCCGTGTGTTTTACCGAGAACTGTGTCCTCGTCTCAGGCTGAGTGAGTACCACAGTGCCGCAAGGCACAGCGCTGCCCCCGCATCCCTGCGCCCATTAAGCCCTGCATCTCCCAACTCATCACTGGGCCCCGGGATCACCAACCCCTACCCACGGAGGGGCAACACAACAACTGGCTGCTCCATACCATCCTTCCCGGGATCCCCATACAGAGCAGCGGTGGTGCTAATAAATCACCACAACCGTGGGTGGCGTCACGAACAATAAACAATCCCCACACCCAAACAACCCCCTTTTCACTCACGGGCGAGGAGCGCCGCTCGAGTCCCCGGGATCCGGCCCATCGCTCGAGCCACTGAGCAGCGGCAGCAGCAGGCCGCAGTGCCAGCCGGACCCGAGCAGAAGGGAGAGCGCGGCGTCCCCTCCTCCGCCCGCGACAACTCTCCTTCCATTTCAATATGATCACTTGCACAGTGCTCCTTGGGATGTTTAAAGTTTTGAAAATCATTTTGTAACCAAATCCGGCTTTAAACGTCTCCACAACAGTATCATGGACCTGCCTGTTGTGTACCATGGTCTTCATGATGCTATCTGCGCTTTAAACAGAACATTGAGACTATCACAGAGCAGGTGCATTTATACGGAGACTTGATTACACACAGGTGGATTATATTTATCATCAGTCATTTAGGACAACATTGGATCATTTAGAGATCATCAATGAACTTCTGGAGTGAGTTTGCTGTACTGAAAGTAAAGGGGACTAATAATATTGCACGCCCCAATTTTCAGTTTTTTATTTTTAAAAAAGGTTTAAAATAAGCAAAAAATTTCGTTCAACTTCACAATTGTGTCCCACTTCTTGTCAATTCTTCACCATTGATTTAAATTTTTTTATCTTCAATATTTGAAGCCTGAAATGTGGGTAAAGGTTGACAAATTCAAGGTGGCCGAATACTTTCACAAGGCACTGTAAATATATATATATATATATATATATATATATATATATATATTAGTAGTCCAGCAGTTCGGACCCTGTGGCTTGCAATCACATTTTATGTGATTAGTACTGCCTTATATTTAGTTTTTCTTATTTTTGAAATGTAGATAGATAGATAGATAGATAGATAGACAGAGGGATAGATAGATAGTTATGGTAAATATGTAAATGTGTCCACATCTTTCTATTTCTGGATAGTCCTTTAGAATTAAGTAGCCTTCCTGATGAAATATTTGGAGGTTAATATTTTCATGTTTTATGCTATTCTATAAATATTAATAACACATTGTTTACCCTTCCATTTTTCTTTATCTCCATTTTTATGCTTTTGTGCCCAACACACATGACACTGTTTGAGCGTTAGACAATAGATTTGCCTGCATCGCTGAGAGAACTGAAAGAGTTCATGTGACTCAACCTCCATGACCAGCAAAACATTTCTCTATCACCTTGGGGCCCACATCAGCTTTTGTTTCTCTGCAATAAATGGAGGTTGAAGGCTTTGCAGGTTACTTCTGTGCTTATGTAGGAGTAGAAAGCTATTTAATCTGATGATCTCTGAGTAAAAGTCAATCAACCTTTTTGAAAACATGTGCAAGATGTAATTATTTATTCTTGATGTGACTGCGGGTGCTGTTTAAGATTTACAGCACAATGGTAAATCTGCAGAGATGTAAAATCACATTAAAATTCTTACATAAGGAAGGAGTATGCAGCTTACCTGGAAAGAAGACTAAGGACTTTAATCCAGAGAAATTATTGTCAAAGTGATTTGACTCTTTACAGTTGAGTTACTGCTAAAAAAAAAGACATTATTACATACAGTCTTCAAAAGGCAAATTTAAATTGGTCTATCAGTAGTCATAAAGTTCAATTTTAGAGGATCCATTAGACAAGACTGGTTTGTATGTTATTAGAGTGGCCTTAACTAGAGATGATCCAACCTTTTAAGGTTCGGTTTGCCGAGCCTTACTGAACAAACACTTCATTCCCCGAACTAGTCACTGAACCGAACACCAAACCTTTTCGAACCCCATTGAATTCAATGGAAGGCCAAACCTAAGGCAGAGAAAACACCTATAGTGGGGTTGAAAAGATTCCAAAACTACAAATATATGCTTTACAGTGCAGCCTCAATGTTTTGGCATAGCCATTAACTTCTTAGACTATTTACATAAGAAGTATTGAAGTGGATAAGAGACAGGTGTAGGGCTGGTGCTCCCATACTCTTGCCAGTACAGACAAGACCCAACTTGGAATCCCATCTTGGAGTTTTGAGCTTTAAAAACATAACACATAGAAAGTAGGACATTGGCATCAATTGCACCCTTACCCCCATTTCCACATAGTGTCTTTGCACAGCTGTGAGGTATAGTCAATGTAACACCCAGGCATTTCAATTTTAAAAATCATGAGTTACATGATTAGGCCTTTTTCATCCATACCCCTACCAGTACAGACAAGACACAACTTGGAGACCCATCTTGGAGTCTTGAGATCTAAAAACATTTGAGGCAAAAAGCAGGAGAGTGGCTTTACTTGCCCCCCCCACCCATTTCCCCATAGTGTCTTTGAAAAACAGTAAGGTATGCTCCATGCAACACACAGGATGTGGCCTTGGAGTTTCACATGAGTCATAAAAGTAGAGGCATGGTAACTTTTGTAACAGATGATGGGCTCTCACCCACCCCGACTGTAGCGGGTAAACAAGTGGAGGTTCTGCGATTGAAGACCTGTGTGAGAATAGTTTTGATGGTGATGCAGGAGGAGGAAGAAGCAGCAGATGAAGTTGATTTGGCGATCAGTGGTTGGGTAGGTCCGGTAGTCCGCATTTTAGCACAAGTTTCAATGTGGTTCAATACGTAATTTGGAGCAGGCACTGGAAAGTGCCAAGACCTATTTAGCTAATTCATTAGCAATTTTAGAGCAGGCATTATGAACTAACAATACTACCGTCCAGTAAACCTGACATCAGTAGTATGCAAAGTTTTTGAGGGCATTTTAAGGGATGACATGCAAAAATATATTGCAGAAAATAATATAATAACTGACAGACAGCATGGATTCATGAAAGATAAGTCATGTCTAACCAACCTGTTGGTGTTCTATGAGGGGGTAAGTGCAAACCTGGATATTGGTAATGCAGCTGATGTGATTTATTTGGACTTTGCAAAGGCATTTGATACTGTACCACATAATAGCCTTATACTAAAGCTCCAGAAGCAAGGACTAGGGGAAATTATATGCAACTGGGTAAGGAATTGGCTAAAAGATAGGAAACAAAGAGTAGTCATAAATGGTACATTCTCTAAATGGGCTATAGTAAGCAGTGGGGTGCCGCAGGGATCTGTGCTAGGACCGATTCTTTTTAATCTCTTTATTAATGACCTTGTGGATGGGATTAATAGTAAAGTGTCAGTCTTTGCTGATGACACCAAACTATGTAGGATATTAAAAACTGACCTTGATAGTATAATATTACAAAAAGATCTGGATAAGATGTCCGAATGGGCAGATACTTGGCAAATGAGATTTAATGTTGATAAATGTAAAGTAATGCACCTAGGATGGAGTAATCCTATAGCTGCACATACATTAAATGGAAGGAAACTTGGGACTACAGAACAGGAGAAGGACTTGGGTATTCTTATTACAAATAAGCAGAGCAGCAGCACTCAATGTCAAGCAGCAGCTGCTAAAGCAAACAACATTGTAGGGTGTATAAAAAGAGAGATTAGATCCCGTGATCCCAACGTATTGTTACCCCTCTATAAATCACTTGTAAGGCCCCATCTGGAATATGGGATCCAGTTTTGGGCTCCACATTTTAAAAAGGATATTCTGAAGTTAGAATCAGTTCAAAGGCGGGTAACTAGACTACTACAAGGAATGGAAGGCCTCGCATATGATGAGAGGTTGAAAAAGTTAGATATGTTTAGCTTAGAAAAAAGACGTCTCAGAGGAGATCTCATTTATATGTATAAATACATGTGTGGCCAATATAAAGGACTGGCACATGACTTATTTCTTCCAAAGACAATACTAAGGACCAAGGGGCATACACTGCGAGTGGAAGAAAAGCGATTCTGGCAGATAAATAGGAAAGGGTTCTTTACAGTTAGAGCAGTCAGACTGTGGAATGCCCTACCACAAGAGGTAGTAATGGCAGATACTATAACAGCTTTTAAAAAAGCCCTGGATGATTTCCTCAGTACACACAACATTGTTGGTTATAAGTGACTTAGGCCGGCTTTGCACACTACGACATCGCAGGTGCGATGTCGGTGGGGTCAAATCAAAAGTGACGCACATCCGGCGTCACTTGCGATGTCGTAGTGTGTAAAACCTTTTTGATACGATGAACGAGCGCAAAAGCGTCGTTATCGTATCATCGGTGTAGTCTCCGACATTTCCATTATGCCGTTGCAGCGACAGGTATGATGTTGTTCCTCGTTCCTGCGGCAGCACACATTGCTGTGTGTAAAGCTGCAGGAGCGAGGAACATCTCCTACCTGCGTCCCGGCTGCTATGAGAAGGAAGGAGGTGGGCAGGATGTTTACATCCTGCTCATCTCCGCCCCTCCGTTGCTATTGGCCGCCTGCCGTGTGACGTCGCTGTGACGCCGCACGGCCCGCCCCCTTAGGAAGGAGTTGGTTCGCCAGCCAGAGCGACGTCGCAGGATAGGTGAGTGCATGTGAAGCTGCCGTAGCGAACATTATCGCTATCACAAGATATCGCACGCACGACGGGGGCGGGGACTATCGCACTCAACATCGCAGCATCGGCATGCGATGTCGTAATGTGCAAAGCCGGCCTTAGAGACAAATGTAGAATTGGTGGAGGAAGGTTGAACTAGATGGACCTAGGTCTTTTTTCAACCTAAGTAACTATGTAACTATGTAAAATACCTAGAAATGTGGCTCATTGGCTAATTTGAAGCAGGCAGTAATAAGTAGCAATATCTAGAAATTTGGTTGACTGCATAATTTGGAACAGGCACTGAAAAGTGCCAAGACCTATTTAGCTTGTTCACTAGCAAATTTAGAGCAGGCACAACTAACTAACAATACCTAGAAATGTGCTTCACTAGCTACTTTGGATCAGGCAGTAATAAGTAGCAATACCTATTTAGATCATTCACTGGCAACTCTTTAGCAGGCACTGACAAGAAGCAATCCCTATTTTTATCATGAATTGCTGATTTGTGGCACACACCTTTCCCTACACTGTGTGTCCCTGTTCTTTACTATCGCTATCTATCTCAGCTACCGATCATTAAATCCTTAAGGCCATGTCTCACTAAGCGACATCTAGCGACATCACTGCTGAGTCAAATTTTTTGTGACGCAACAGCGATCTTGCTAGCGGTGTTGCTGTGTGTGACATCCAGCAATGACCTGGCCCTTGCTGTGAGGTCGCCGGTCGTTGCTGAATGTTCTGGACCATTTTTTGGTCGCTGCTCTCCCGCTGTGAAGCACACATCGCTGTATTTGACAGCGAGAGAGCAACGATCTGAATGTGCAGGGAGCAGGGAGCCGGCTTCTGCAGACGCTGGTAACCAAGGTACACATCGGGTAACCAAGCAAAGGCTTTGCTTGGTTACCTGATATTTACCTTGGTTACCAGCGTCCGCAGCTTTTAGAAGCCGGCTCCCTGCACACATAGCAAAGGTACACATTGGGTAACTATAAGCAAAGTGCTTTGCTTAGTAACCCGATGTGTACTATGGTTACCAAGCACAGCATCGTTACATGGGTCGCTGGTGGCTGGTGGCTGATCTCTGATCGCTGTGGAGATCTGCCTGTTTGATAGCTCACCAGCGACCATGTAGCAACGCTCCAGCGATCCCTGCCAGGTCAGATCGCTGGAGCGTCGCTTAGTGTGACGGTACCTTTAGCTAAGCTAACTAACTAGCAGCGTCGGCGACAGCACCTTCCCTAATGTTTAACATTGACAAAATGGCACTGATGCCGCATGTCCTCATTTTATATGCAAAGGGACATGAGACTTAGGCAGCCAATGACACAAGCCCTTGTTTCTGAACCTAGTGGATATTTCCTGTGCTGTGATTGGCTGCAGTACATCTGCAAATAAAGTTAAGAGAATAAAAAAAGGCACTGCACACCTCTGGCTTCTCCTGAGTCCCAACCCACTCACTAAATACATCCCCCCCAGTCATGATACAGCACCACAATCCCATGCAAAAGCATAACATGTTATTAGGAAAGCATTTTTGGAAAATGCAGTCAGTTATCTAACAAAAGCAAACATTGATGACTTTTGGGGAAAATACTCGTGTTACCGAGCCTGAGCCAAACAGGCTAGGGCTCGTACCAAATTTGAGCTTTGCGAACCTTTATCAAACAGGTTCGCTCATCTCTAGTCTTAACTCTTAAATGGGAGATATCCAGTACAGATATTAACAAGAATTAGGATGTAAATCAGGCCTACACAACATATGGCTCATGCAGCCTGTCAAGGGATTTATTGTGGCCCACAGGGATTCAGTGCCACCAGCTCCTTTATTCTTATATTCAAATGTATTAATGTCCTTCACATGCAAATACATTTAAAAACGTGAGTGCCAAGACTGGGGCAGAGGAGCGCACGTCAGTCCGCATCCCACCCAGATGTGCAGTGAAGTGATGAAGTCAGCACGCTGTTGATGTCATCACACTGCTGCTTAAGCCTACACCATAGAAGAAAAGAGATGTTGGGCCTCGCTAAGTGCTCCATGGAGGAGCCGAAGATGTAATGTGGGAACTGTGGAAGGGGCAGATTAGTGTTAATTATGGTTCATATTATTGGGCAATTAAGGATGATTGTGACAGTGGCATAGAAAAGCAAGGGACAATGTGTGGGGGCTTTATGTAGAGAGACAGTATGAAGGGCTATTATGGAAAGAGTCAGTGTGGGGGGCTATTTTGACTATTATTCGGATGGGCAGAGAGAGAAATAATATAGAGAGGGGCAGTATGTGAGGGGTTTTGTAAAGAGGGGCAATGTGTGGGGGGTACATTTTAGGGAGGGGCAGTATTTCTGGGGGATAATTGGTACAGGAGGTATAGTGAGGGCAATTATTTATTCAGGGTTGCACCATGTTGAGATGTGCCGCTGAAGATGAAGAAGAGGAAAGCCTGGAAAGACGAGTTGCAGCATGAAATGTCATCATGTTTACTATTTGAAGATAGAAGGGATGAGAACGACTTCAATAAGAGAAGATGTCACCTATAAGGTACCTGGACGTAACTGTTTATTTGTGATACTGGCTACGTCTCATCAGTACTGTGGTTCCTGTATGGTCCGCAGTCTGATGATGACTGGTAAAAATAACTCCCAATATCTCCTTACCATTGTTAAGGACATACTGGGAGTTGTGGGTTCATATGATACAATTGTTTATTTGGCTAACCTTACATTAGAATTGTTTAATTGATTAATGTACTACACTTTGTGCTGTATTCCTTAATTGACAGTGTTTCTGGTTCTCTATTCATATACTGATGGTGGTTCTTGTGCTGCAGTTATGTACTTATGGTGGTTCTAGTGCTGCATTCATGTTATTGAAGATGGTTTTGGCACCGTATTTGTGTACTAATGGAGGTTCTGCTGCTGTATTCATCTACTGATGGTGGCTCTGGCAAAGCATTTATGTACTGATAGTGGTCATGGTGTTGCATTTATGTACTTTAATGGTGTTCTAGCAGTACATTTGTGTACTTGAAATGGGATCTGGCACTGCATTTGTATACTGATGGTGGTTTTGATGCTGCATTCATGTACTAACGGTGGTTCTGGTATTGTATTCATGTACTGATGTACTGTTGGTGGTTCTGGCACTGCACTCATGTGCTGACAATTGTTCTGAATTTGTACACATGTAGCAATACATAATGGACTTCATGGATATGTTAAAATAGAAAATCCTTAAAACCTATAGATTTCAGATTATGAGGAGGATTTCGCAAATTTCTGCTCCAAAAACTCAGTTTTAGGAAATGTGTGTTCACATGTTTATTCAGACATTTCAAATCCTTTTAAAATACTCAAAACTTGGTTGTTGTGATGTATTAATGTACTGCTGGTGGCTTTAGTGATGTATTCATGTAAGTACCTCTTAAAAAAATTGTGGCCCTTGGGATTGGTTCAGCATGGCAATGTGGCCATTTGGTTCAAAAATGTTGTGCACCTCTTATATAAATAATGGATGGCATAGGCTTCTACTAAACATGTACAGAGTAATTAGGGTGAATTTATCAGCTCACTATTAAATCTTTTTCAATTAAGAAAAAAGGATGCATAGTTAAGGATCATGGTCAAAATCTTGTCTGGTCTCCAGAGTATATACAAAACAAGAGTTGAAATTATGATATAGCAAATGATTAAAATTAAAAACAATTTATTTTGTTATCATTAAAACGAATATAACTGGGCGAACAGCACAAAAGAAACTTAGAACAATCTAACACATTTACCTGACCTGTTTCAGTGCCCATTTTACTATAAACAAATGAGTAGCCATATAGTAGCTATCCTGTAAGACAGTTGTTCATATTTTTTTGTGCACATTGCTTTCATAGAGAGGGATTTCCCTGATTGGAGTTTACCTTTTATTAACCGGAACAGAGAGGCTCTGGTGGACTTTTAAGTAGCCCTGCCCCTTATATTACATGGGTGACAATTCATTTGAATGGATTCATAAAACACTACATTGGTTTTAACAATGCTTCTACTTATATCTCTGCTGTCTATTACTCACCTGTTCCAGTTCCAGTGCCGGGCTTGCTCTCTCCTATGGTTTGCTCCCTCCCTGCTAGTGTATGTCAGTATGTGAGGTTGTAGGTAACTGTGGTGGCCTGGCGAGCACCACTGATGCCATCATACCAGATGTGTGTATACATATACATTATATATATATATATATATATATATATATATATATATATATCAGAAGCTCCATTCCCCCAGGTATGAACACAACACACCTGCTAAAGAGAGAAGGTGGCCAGAGGAGCACAAGGAAGGCAACAAAGAAAGGGAACAGTTGTTAATAAACAAGCGTTTCCACTCTAGCCAATAGCCATCTTAGCCCTCTCATAGGATGGGGGGTAGGGAGGGGCAAATCTTGTCCATTGGGTGTTGAAAAGCACAATAGACTGCTGACGTCACACACACCCACTTCCCCATTTCTCTAGGCTTAAGTTCAAGAGTGCTCAGATGTTCCATCTCTTTTTGGACTCAGGCAGCATGATGAGCATATGGGCTAAGTAATCACTTCCCCCTGCATTAATCCTTTCCTCCTGGCCTAAATATTCCTATACCTCTCCTATATCCCTCTTCTGATAATCCATATATTAACCCCCTCTATACAAAATGCCAATTTGAGAACCCCTTCAGTGTACACCGCTATTAAACCATTCAATTCCATAAGGGATAGCAAGTGTTAGGCGGGTGGGCTGTAATTATGTGTGTGCTTTAGTCACAGCCTATAAAACCAGCCCACAGCCACCCCAGAATTGCGGCATACATTAGATGTGCCAATTTTGGGGCTTTGCCCAGCTCTTCCTGATTGCTTTAGTGCATTGGCAATTGGGGTAATAGTTTTGGTGGGTTGAGGTTAGCTGGCATCAAGCCATGGTGTTAGTAATGGAGAGGCATCTATCAGACACCACCATTATTAACCCAGTACATAAAAAGAAAAGAAGACACACACACATAGTTTATTGGACTCTCCACACTATCCCTTATTCACCAATTTATTATTAAAAATGCTCCCACAAAGCTCCTCCATCATAGTTCACGATTCCCGACTGCAGCTTCGGAGCCTGTGAATAGCAGTAAAATACAAGTATTCACAGTCATCGGGTAGTAACTACAACTCTCATCAGCATAGTTAGGACTCATTGAGCACAGCATTGAGACTGCACTTACTGTTCGTGGACTATCATGCATCTTTGTGGGAAGATTTTTGAAAATAAAATTATGAACGAGGGAGAGTGTGGGGGAATCTTTATTTAATTAGGCTATTTTATCCTGTGTATTTTTTTTTTTTATTACTGGATTAGTAATGGGGGTGTTGGATAGACACCTCTCCATTACCAACCCCTGGGCTTGATGCCAGAGGACATTACACTGCTAACATTAAACCCAAAATATATTATCCCAATTTCCACTGCATCAGAGCAATCAGAAAGAGCTGGGGAAAAGCACCATATTTGGCACATGTAATGCAACAATTCTGGGTTAGCTGTAGGCTGGTATTTTTAGGCTGGGAAGAAACAAATATCCATGGGCCTTCCCAGCCTGATAATATCAGCCCCAGCTGTCTGCTTTATCTTTTCATGTTATAAAAAATGGGGGAGGTCGGACTTAATTTTTTAAAATTATTTATTTATTTAGTTCCCAGCAGCAACTTGAGAATCAGGGATGTATCTAAAGATCTTCTCCATGTTGTTCCCATTCCATTTGAGTGTTCTTTTCAACCATTTCAGTGATTTTTACAGCTCCCCCAGCCCTCCTGTTAGAGTCATCTAGAAAAATGCTCAAGTTTTCCATTGACTTCTATTATACTCATTACTCAAGTCAATCCTGTCCAAGCCTCCAACCTGCTCAATTCAAGTACTGAGCACTTGAGCATTTTAGTTCTCTCTCTTCACTGTGAATCACTGTGTAAGCCTGAAACACAGTTTAAAAGAACAGATTCCATCAAATTTGTACTGCCAGTGCTGTGTCACTAATTTGCAGAGTTTGTGCCTTAGGGGTGCTTCACACATAGCGAGATAGCTACCGAAATCGCTGCTACGTCACGGTTTTGGTGACGCAACAGTGACCTCATTAGCGATCTCGCTGTGTGTGACACTGAGCAGCGATCTGGCCCCTGCTGTGAGATCGCTGCTCGTTACACACAGCCCTGGTTCGTTTTCTTCAAAGGCGCTCTCCCGCTGTGATGCACACATCGCTGTGTGTGACAGCGAGAGAGCGACGAAATTAAGCAAGCAGGGAGCAGGAGCCGGCATTGGCAGCTGCGGTAAGCTGTAACCAAGATAAACATCGGGTAACCAAGGGAAGCCCTTTCCATGGTTACCCGATATTTACCTTCGTTACCAGCCTCCGCCGCTCTTGCTGCCAGTGCCGGCTCCTGCTCTATGCACATGTAGCTGCAGTACACATCGGGTTAATTAACCCGATGTGTACTGTAGCTAGGAGAGCAAGGAGCCAGCGCTAAGCAGTGTGCGTGGCTCCCTGCTCTCTGCACATGTAGCTGCAGTACACATCGGGTTAATTAACCCGATGTGTACTGTAGCTAGGAGAGCAAGGAGCCAGCGCTAAGCAGTGTGCGCGGCTCCCTGCTCTCTGCACATGTAGCACAGCGACGTTATGATCGCTGCTGTGTCGCTGTGTTTGACAGCTAAGCAGCGATCATAACAGCGACTTACAAGGTCGCTGTTACGTCACAGAAAATGGTGACATAACAGCGACGACGTTGTCGCTGTCGCTATGTGTGAACCCAGCCTTACAGACACAACTGGAAGAGAATGGGCAATATAACATTGAAGAGATTTGCATGCTTGAATCTCAACTACTGAAGATGAAAAACCATTGTCTTAATATTGATGATTAATTGGCTCAGTCTGGTTCTAAGATCAAAGCATGTAAGGACAAGGCAGGAGCTAGAGGTGCAATAATTAATCAGTTGAGGGTGGAACTTGCTACTACAGGGTGGGCCACAAGTATGGATACACCATGATAAAAAAGAGTAACGTTGAATTAAAAATGGCTGCTTTGCAGATGGCCACCATGGGCGTCACCTGGCCTCAAATATTTTGCCCCTCCTATGTACTAATAATATGCCACAAACGGTAAGGTGTATCCATACGTATGGCCCACCCAGAGTGTATCCATACTTATGGCCCAACCTGTAGATCTCAACTGATAACTAGTATGCAAAATATCATCAATGATTTATCAAACATGGTACCAGTCTTCTCATGGTCTCTTAAACCAAGGCCAGCATCCATACCAATTTTTCACTCTGCAGGGTTAAAAGGGGGGAATAATAAAATGTGTGATTGTTCAAATATTTCAAATATCAATCCTATCCATAAATTTAAAGGCAAGCATGTGCTTTCCAAAGTTATGAGAGCTTGCTAAAAGTTCCTCCCTACTAATGGAACAGTTTAAAAGATCCAGACAGAATGAATCGTATTACGTATTGTAAGGGGCCCTAAATCAAGCATAGCAGGTGCTAGAGTTTATACCTATGCTGACTCAGGTCATATTGCCGGGTACTACAAATTGTCAGGGACTAAACTAGTGAGGAAATATTGCTCAGTTAAATGTTTTAAATGTGGTCACTATGGACACTTTGCAAGGAATTATCATTGCAAGAAAGAAGTCTAGCAGTATTGTGATGCAGAATAGGCATTTATACAGACAGATTAGCCATAAAAGCTTTTTTCGCTAAGGCTAATGTATCCCATCAGATGCAGAAAGATCAAAATGACCAATTACAGCCAGGGAAGAAATGGTGAGCATGAACCTTTTGTAAGGCCTTGAATTAAACGCTGCACATCTAGGTGCATCGGAATTTCCAGCAGCCCTGTACTGTTTCTTTATGTATACAATAGTTTATATTCATATTGTTTTGTCTTATTAGTTTGTTTAACTTTTGTTTTGTTGACTAAGTTTGTTTTTTTGGCAACGTAATATCTTAGATGTTGGAGGCTCAGACAGATGTCAGATACGTTTAATGATTTTTTTTTAAAGTTCTTAGAATGCGGATTGTTTTTCTGTGCTGTGTATCAGACCCCACGTGCAGTGAATGAGGAAAAACATATCATATAGCATGTTTCGGCCGCTCATCTCCTCCCCTCCTTTTCTATTGGGCGGCGGTTCAGTGATGCTGCTGTGACGTCGCTGTGACGCTGAACGAACCGCCCCCTTAGAAAGTAGGCGGTTCGCCGGTCACAGCGACGTCGCAGAGCAGGTATGTGCATGTGACGCTGCCGTAGCAATAATGTTCGCTCCGACAGTGATCACCACATATCATTACAACGACGGGGGCGGATGCTATCGTGCTCGACATCGCTAGCAATTGCTAGCGATGTCGTAGCGTGTAAAGCGGCCCTTAGGCTGATACCACAGCAGAAACCAAAAAGGGAGCTGAACCCAGCTAACAAAACCTAAGGCTGATACACAGCAGGAACTAAAGGGGAAGCTGAACCCAGCTATAACCAAAGATAAAGCTGAAGCCTACAGCAGGAAAACCTCAGAGCACTAGCATAAGCAAATCAACTCAACCACCCACACAACTGAATTAATCACTAACTAAGGAAAGCAAATTGAAGGTTTATATCTGCTTCCTAGAACTGATGTGACTCTCTGAGGCAATGCCCATTCCGTACCCTCTGTCCACAGAACATCAGAAGGAGAGGAGGAGAATGGAATGGGGGGAACCTCCCACCATCTAACTGTGTTAGAGGATACAGCATCCCGTATCTGCTGGCAACAGCCCACTCCAGGAGTCCTGGGGCCCCTGAGTGACACCAACACTGGAAGCCATCTCCCAGCGACCTCCAGGGTACAACGTACTCAGTCAGAGCGGGCACTCGTGCAAGCTCTGCCCCCAATGATAACACCCTGCCCCTCATGGCCAGTGAAGGGCGACGGGTGACCCCTTGGGGAGCCAGAGCATGCGTAGGAGCGCGACGGACCCATTCAGGTACAGAACCACCAGACCTGACAGTAATATAGATTGATGGACAGCTTGAATAAAGGAGCCATAGATTGAAAATTACATAATGGAGAGAGCGGAATGTCCCAAAGCAAGATGAAAAGTTGTGTGGCTGCGATCAAACTGGTGTCGGAAAATGTTAGTATCAAACCACTTGTATATGAAATAATGCTCCTAGATCTAGCTTCTTACATTACAGATTTCTCCAGGCTGTAGTTTCATCTTATTTCAGAGTCTATATGGGATTAGTTATCTTTTAGCACTGACACCTGATAGATATGAAGTACACCTTTGAGAAATGTGGGCATTGTTATATTCAAAATTACTTCAATTCCGTATTTTATATTTGACTCTTGAAATTCGTACTATTTGATCTATCATAAGTGTTCCACATCAGCTCATCATTATGAAAATGTCAAGTAACAGAGAAGAACATATCTAATAACAAGAAAGTAGAAATTTTAAGACACTTCTACTTCTGCTATACATGATGCAGAACTGAATGGGAGAATTTCTGAACTTCGCTTTCTACATTGAACATTATAAGTGTACTAGCTGTAGCACCCGGTGTTGCCCGGGATAGTAACTGTCTCTCTGTTTCTCTCCCAGTCTCTGTCTGTGTGTCGCTGTCTGTCTGTCTTGCTGTCTGTCTCTTTCCTTGTCTGTCTGTTTCTATCACTCTGTCTGTATTTGCATCAGTCTGTCTCAATCTCTGTATTTGTCTCTTTGCCTGTCTGTCTCTTTGCCCGGCTGTCTCTTTGCCCGGCTGTCTCTTTGCCCGGCTGTCTCTTTGCCCGTCTCTTTCCAGGGCTGTCTCTTTCCAGGGCTGTCTCTCTCCAGGGCTGTCTCGTTCCAGGGCTGTCTCTTTCCAGGTCTGTTTCTCTCCCGCTCTGTCTCTTTCCCGCTCTGTCTCTTTCCCGCTCTGTCTCTTTCCCGCTCTGTCTCATTCCAGGTTTGTCTCTTTCCAGGTCTGTCTCTTTCCAGGTCTGTCTCTGTCTGCCTTTTTCTGTCTCTCTCTATCCGTCTCACCACCGACATCTTTTTACCTCACACATAAACTTGTTAGACTAACAGTTTATTTTGTTCCTATAGCAACCACTGACAGTTGCTAATTATAGCCTGCAGCTCCCCCCTCCATTCAGTTTAATGGCTGCAGGATTTTTGTAGAGTAACTGGAAAGCGCGGGGATACATTTTCCCGCCCAAACATAGTCTATTTCGTTCCCTGAGTCACATGGAGTGTCTGTGCAAAATTTCCTGATTGTAAATGCGACGGTGCGGATTCCTTTAGCAGACATACATACACACACACACACATACACACACATACATACAATGAGCTTTATATATTAGATTTACGTGATGAAGGAGGGAGACACGTATCCTGGAAGTATTAATTCTCTAGAACACTAAAACAATATAAAGACACTAGGTTCCCTTAACTCTTGGAAGAAACTGATTCTCAGAGAATCGATAGGGTGCAGTTCTGCAAATACCAGTCCTGCTAAAAAGTAGTAGGGATGCTTCTAGTATACATGTAGATAGATGAAGACTGTTAAAAGGGTTAGCAACTACTTTTTATTGATGACCTTTCCTTGGGGTAGATTATCAATATCTAAATGGTGAAGATACAACACCCGGCACCCCTCCTTTCCCCTTGATCAGCTGTTTCCAGTGCAGACAGCAGATGGAAGATCTCGAATGCTGCATGAAAACACAGCAGCTATATTATTTCTATAGTGGCTGTGGTCACTATAGTTTTGTTGGAGCAACTATGTTCCAGCAGGATCCACGAACTTCCAAGAAAATTGCCAAACTACATACAGTGCTGGCCAAAAGTATTGGCACCCTTGCAATTCTGTCAGATAATACTCAGTTTCTTCTTGAAAATGATTGCAATCACAAATTCTTTGGTATTATTATCTTCATTTAATTTGTCTTCAATGAAAAAAAAAATAATAATTTGTCATAAAGCCAAATTGGATATAATTCCACACCAAACATAAAAAAGGAGTGGACAAAACTATTGGCACTGTTTGAAAAATCATGTGATGCTTGTCTAATTTGTGTAATTGACAGCACCTGTAACTTACCTGTGCCACCTAACAGGTGTTGGCAATAACGAAATCACATTTGCAGCCAGTTGACATGGATTAAAGTTGACTCAACCTCTGTTGTGTCCTTGTGTGTACCACATTGAGCATGGAGAAAAGAAAGAAGACCAAAGAACTGTCTGAGGACTTGAGAATCCAAATTGTGAGGAAGCATGAGCAATCTCAAGGCTACAAGTCCATCTCCAAAGACCTGAAAGTTCCTGTGTCTACGGTGCAGTGTCATCAAGAAGTTTAAAGCCCATGGCACTGTGGCTAACCTCCCTAGATGTGGAAGGAAAAGAAAAATTGACAAGAGATTTCAACGCAAGATTGTGCGGATGGTGGATAAAGAACCTCGACTAACATCCAAACAAGTTCAGGCTGCCCTGCAGTCCGAGGGTACAACAGTGTCAACCCGTACTATCCGTCAGCGTCTGAATGAAAAGGGACTGTATGGTAGGATACCCAGGAAGACCCCACTTCTTGCCCCGAGACATAAAAAAGCCAGGCTGGAGTTTTCCAAAACCTGAGAAAGCCTAAAATGTTTTGGAAGAATGTTCTCTGGTCAGATGAGACAAAAGTAGAGCTTTTTGGGAAAAGCCATCAACATAGAGTTTACAGGAAAAAAAAGAGGCATTCAAAGAAAAGAACACGGTCCCCACAGTCAAACATGGCGGAGGTTCCCTGATGTTTTGGGGTTGCTTTGCTGCCTCTAGCACTGAACTGCTTGACCGTGTGCATGGCATTATGAAGTCTGAAGACTATCAACAAATTTTGCAGCATAATGTAGGGCCCAGTGTGAGAAAGATGGATCTTCCTCAGAGGTCATGGGTCTTCCAGCAGGACAATGACCCAAAACACACTTCAAAAAGCACTAGAAAATAGTTTGATAGAAAGCACTGGAGACTACTAAAGTGGCCAGCAATGAGTCCAGACCTGAATCCCATAGAACACCTGTGGAGAGATCTCAGAATGGCAGTTTGGAGAAGGCGCCCTTCAAATCTCAGGGACCTGGAGCAGTTTGCCAAAGAATGGTCTAAAATGCCAGCAGAGCATTGTAAGAAACTCATTGATGGTTACCGGAAGCGGTTGTTTGCAGTTATTTTGGCTAAAGGTTGTGCAACCAAGTATTAGGCTGAGGGTGCCAATACTTTTGTCTGGCCCATTTTTGGAGTTTTGTGTGAAATGATCAATGATTTGATTTTTGTTTCATTCTCTTTTGTGTTTTTTCATTGCAAGCAAAATAAATGAAGATAATAATACCAAAAAAATTTGTGTTTGCAATCATTTTCAAGAAGAAACTGAGCATTATCTGACAGAATTGCAGGGGTGCCAATACTTTTGGCCAGCACTGTAATGTGAGTGCCATGACAGTTGGAAGAATACAAAATGATGCCCGTCATTCAAAAGCCAAAAACTGGACGTCCGGAAAAAATGTCAGAGTCAACAAGTCGATTCATCACCAGGTGATCAGTTTTAGTGTGACAGACATGGCAATGGAAGTATCTCAGAAGCTTTGCATTAGTGAGATCACAGACGTCCATGCAAGGACTGTGCAATTCACATTCACATGTCTGGAATGGTGACCTGAATAAAGGTGAAGCCTCAACTTCAATATCATCATAAGAATGATCGGCTCGAGTTTGCAAAAAAGTATGAAAAGGGGAAAATAGAAGATTGGAAATGGTTGATTTGCAGTAATGAGACGAAAGTTAATAGACTAGGCTCTGATGGGTGCAAATGGGTCTGGAAGAAACAAGAGGAAAAGGGGCTAACAAATCGAGAAATTGAAGGAACTGTCACATTCAGTGGAGGAAGCCTAATGATATGGGGTTTTTTCACAGCCAAAGTCAATGGTGGTCTCATTGTTAAGCTATATATGAGTATTCTACAGTTACTTAGTAAACTTGAGTATTATGAGTATGAAAAGTGTCCATTTCCATAATGTTCCCCCAAAACGGGCCCTTTCTATAATATCTCCCCCATATTCTAATCAATTTGCTCCATAATGTCCCCCATTTCCCAATAAAGGCCCTCATTGCTCCATAATGACCCTGTTTATTCTATAATGTCCACCACTGCCTCATAATGTACCAATTTCTTTCATAATGTCCCCCATTTCCTTATACTGTCCCAATTTGTTCCACAATGTCCCTCATTGCCCCACAATGTAACAATTTACTCTATAATGTCCCCCACTAACCATAATGTCCCAATATGCTTCATAATGTTCCCATTTCCCAATAATGTCATAATTTATTCCATAATATGCCCTATTAAGTCCTCCACTGCCCTATAATGTCCTCCACTGCCCCATTATGTCCCTATTTATTCCATATTGTGCCCAATTACCACATAAAGACCCTCACCGCCCCATACTGTCACTTGTAAAGTAATACCGCTCCTCCCCTACTTGGCCCCCTGATCTCAAATTTTTCTATGTCATCTTCAGCTCCTAACGGAGTGCTTACCTCTTCTCTGCAGCCCTACGTGTCCTCTTCATCTCTGCATCCATGGCCCTGGTGTGCTGACGGCCACTTGCATGTCAGTGCAGGGCTGAGAGGAGCGCTCCTCTGCCTCAGTCCTGTCGCCAGCCGCACTGTGCAAATGTATGTGTGTCTGAATGACGCGTGCTACATTTGAATAAAGGTGTTGTCTCCAAGCTGTGCACCGCATATGTACAGGCCTGGATTGCGCAGTGCAGGACCTTTGGCGAGTCACATGACTGTAATGTCACCAAAGATCATTTTGCAACCGCAGAAACTGCAGAGATAGTACTGAATTTGTACCATCGCTGCAGTTTATGATTGAAAAACTGGGGGGCCTCAGAGTGTAAGGGCCCTGGATCAGTTGCCCAGTCTTACCCACACATAATGCCGGTCCTGAGAAACAGATGACCCTGTACAGCCCCTCCGCACTATTAATACACGGGGTCAGTGAGGACCTGGAGCCTAATGGGGAATTCCTCGGTGCCCCGAAGGTGCAGTCTGACCCTGAGTCTGATTGCGAAAAGTTCAAAAACATTGTTACCCTTTTCCTTGTGTAATTTGTTTCCTTCCCTTTCAAATTTTCTTTTTTTTTTTTACACCAGTCGATAAACAATATGATGTAAACAATCAGATTAAAAAACTTTTTTCAAAAGATATGAATACCACCTTGCAACTATATGTAGAAAAATCTTTCATTATAACTCTGTTCAGTGGTAACTACAGTGCCTTCCATAATGATCTTTGAAAACTTACATGCAATTTGAACGGATTCCTATACAGTAGACTTCCCTGATCTTATCTGACAAAATTGTCTCAATGTCTTAGAATTCATAGGATTTACTTTTCTAACCACCATGAAATTATACATCATTAGTGAATTTTTCTACCTGATTACTTTTGTATTTTACGACCTGGTTTCCAAAGTTTAATCTCTTAAAGCAAAATAACACAAATAGAGGAATGATGCAGCAGAAATACATCAATAATTTTTGTTTGGATAAAATGATTGTGCCCATGTGGTCAGGAGTAGAGATGAGCGAGCCTCTGAAGGCTCGAGTTCGGTTCGTTGAACGGAGGCCCCGTTCAAGAACCGTTCGACGAACCGTTCGACGAACCTCTCGAACCCCATTGAAAACAATGGGAGGCAAACACAAACACATAAAAACACATTATACATGTACACATACAGTTAATAAACATTGCCATAACACTTACAGGTCCCCGTGACGCGTCCTGCACTCTGTCTCCCGCCGCTTTTCCTTCCGACAATCGCTGCGTCCTCCCGGTAACCAGCACTGATAATAAGACCTATCGTGACATCAAAATAGCATGTGACCAGTCTATTATCTCATTGGCTACAGACTGGTCACATGGCTAGACATCATTGCTAGGTCCTGTCAGTGCATCTCTCTGGTAAGAGGTGCTCGTTTGAGCATGTCCTTTTACCAGCGAAATGCTCTGGCACATGATCAGCTTCCCCGTCCATGCATGTCGGCACTCTTTGCAGAGTCAGCCCACATGCAGGGACTAGATGCCACAGCCGGTGAATAGCGGCACCGGGAATCACGTGATCGGAGCACTGTTGCTATGGCAACCCGCCTGTCAGCGGTGACGTCACCGCTTACAGCACGCAGCTGCTGCTCACTCACTGAGTGAATAGACTGCACAGGAAGCAGCAGCGTCTTCCTCCCATGCAGTGCTGTCTGATGTAGCAGAGGTGCATGGGTTGAAGGAGAAAGACAGAAGAGCAGGATCATGGAGGGCTGACAGGGAGTAATAAACATGGAGTCTCTAATGTGTCTGTGTATTTATTTCTATTAAAGTATTTTTTCTCTGTGTGGTGTCTTTTTTTTAACCCTTTATTGGAGATTCTTAATGGCCAGGTCAAACTTGCCTGACATTAAGAATCTCTGGCTTAATACTAGCTAGTAAAACAAACCTAGTTTTAACTCAATATTACCCAGCAAGCCACCCGGCTTCAGGGCAGCTGGAAGAGTTGGATACAGCGTCAGATGATGGCGCTTCTATGAAAGTGCCATTTTCCGGGGCGGCTGCGGACTGCAATTTGCAGCAGAGGGGCCCAGAAACCTCGGGCCAACCTGTGCTGCGGATTCCAATCCCCAGCTACCTAGTTATACCTGGCTGGACACAAAAATGGGGCGAAGCCTATGTCGATTTTTTCTTTAATTATTTCATGAAATTCATGAAATAATTAAAAAAAGGCCTTCCCTATATTTTTAGTTCCCAGCCGGGTACAAATAGGCAGCTGGGGGTTGGGGGCAGCCGTACCTGCCTGCTGTACCTGGCTAGCATATAAAAATATGGCGAAGCCCACGTCATTTTTTTGGGGGGCAAAAAATTCCTGCATACAGTCCTGGATGGAGTATGCTGAGCCTTGTAGTTCTGCAGCTGCTGTCTGCTCTCCTGCATACACTAGTGAATGGAGCATGCTGATCCTTGTCGTTCTGCAGCTGCTGTCTGCTCTCCTGCATACACTAGTGAATGGAGCATGCTGAGCCTTGTAGTTCTGTAGCTGCTGTCTGCTCTCCTCCATACAGACAGACAGCAGACAGCAGCTGCAGAACTACAAGGCTCAGCATACTCCATCCAGGACTGTATGCAGTAGTTTTTTGCCCCCCCCCAAAAAAAAATTACGTGGGATTTGCCATGTTTTTGTATGCTAGCCAGGTACAGCAGGCAGCTCTAGGCGGCCCCCAACCCCCAGCTGCCTATTTGTACCCAGCTGGGAACCAAAAATATAGGGAAGTCCTTTTTTTTTTTATTATTTCATGAATTTCATGAAGTAATTTAAAAAAAAAATGACGTGGGCTTCACCCATTGTTTTTGTTTTGCCAGGTACAACTAGGCAGCTGGGGATTGGAATCCGCAGCTCAGTGTGCCCAAGCTTTATGGGCACCCCTGCTGTGAATTGCAGTCCGCAGCCGCCCCAGAAAATGGCGCTTTCATAGAAACGCCATCTTCTGGCGCTGTATCCAACTCTTCCAGCTGCCCCGGTGATGGGTGGCTCGCTGGGTAATAATGGGGTTAGGGCTAGCTATATATTATCAACTGGCCCTAAGCCCGAAATTCATGGTGTCACGCCAATATTAGACATGGCCACCATGAATTTCTAGTACACATAAAAAAAACAGAACACACAGAAAAATATTTTTATTAGAAATAAAACACATCACAATTAGGGACTCCATCGTTATTGAAATAAAGAACCCCCCTCCGCAGTAATCCTGGGTCAAGGGTCCCGCGCCGTCCAATCCGGATCCAATATCATCTGATCGGTTTGCTGGAAGGCAAAGTGATCAGATGTGTCAGGTTCAAGGGCCTGAATCACATGACACAGCAGCTGATTGTATAAAAGCCATTTATACAATCAGCTGATGCACCAATGCAAAAAACCCCCCAAAAAACTGCACACTTCTGTGCAGACTCCTGTCCGACAGCATCAGCTGATAGTTTAGCTGGCCGGGCGGTAAAAAGTCGGCTTCACCGCTCGACTTATAGTGTCAGCTGATTCCGTCAGGTGACCGCACAGCTGATCATCGCCAGGTCTGGGAAAGAAAGAGAGAAAGAGAGAGAGAAAGAGAGACAGAGAGGGAGAGAAAGAGAGAGAGAGAAAGAGAGAGAGAGAAAGAGAGAGAGAAAAAGAGAGATAAAGAGAGAGAGAGAGACAGAGAGACAGAGAGAGAGAGAGAAAGAGAGAGAGAGAGAGAGCAGCCTCATTCCGTGAAGCGGCTCATAGATCATGTCTGGCTACTCCCCTCTGTGCTTAATTAAAATAATAATATTTTATAATTAATTATAAAGAATAATAATTAATTAGGAGGTGCCCGTTATCAGTGAGTAGGAAAGAGAGAGGGATTGTGCTGGGGACGCAGGATGCATGCAGACAGCAACGTGTGCACATAGCCCTAATGTGAAAAGCCACGTTTTTGGTGCTTGAACCGTTCTCGAACGTAACTCGAACTGTCGAGCTTTTAGCAAAAAGCTCGAGTTTGTCGAACGTCTCGAACACCCCCCAAACTCACTCGAACATGAAATTGGTGAACCTCGAGCCTCGAACATCATTCATCTCTAGTCAGGAGCAAGGCCATGGCTGTCACTAACAGTCACACTCTTGCATTAAAATCATAAGACTATAATAGATCCCACTCAGGACCTTTCATCCTCTCTCTGTAAAGTTTGGAAACTCGATTCCTCAGGGTGAATGTAAGCTCCTAACAGCTTTAGGCCTAAATAAAGCTGTGTGGGGCTGTATAACTTTTAAAAAATATTTAAAGGGAACCAACCAGTGAGATTTTGCTATATAAAGTAAAGTCAATGCCATACTGGAACTAGCATGGTGAATAAAATCATACCTTCAGTTTCCATATTGGATCTTTGAGTGCAGAAAAAAATGTTCATAAAGGTTCAAAAATTTGTGCATCCTATGATTGACATGTGCAACAGGATGGGTCTTCGTGGGTTGGGTCCTCAGTGTATATTCCTCCTCCTGTGTCCTCTATGGTATGCCCCCTTTTCTTTATTTATATATCGCGCTGCACCGCCATCGCCGCTGTTGGAGGCGCATGCGCATTGCCACTGTAATGATGTCTTCATTAAAATGGCGCTAGAGTCCGTGCATGTGCGTACCGCAATCTCCGTTGCCATTTTATTGAAGACACTGCGGTGAAGGCTATGAGCGGTATCCGTAGCCCCATCATAACTTGCTAAGACTTGTGCGTCAAAATGAACATAGAGGAAAAAGGAGCCATATATATTTTAGTGCCATTTTGCAATACTTAAAAAAAATAAAAATATAAATAAAGAAATAAAAATAAATAAACCCCAAATTTGTTTTATTTTTCCATAAAAGAAAACTCAAAGACAAACCTAACAGAAAATCCCATAAAATAAGATTCTAATATTTTAGAGAAAAATATATTTTATTACATGAGTAAAACATATCAAATATTGAAAAAAAAGAGAAACTGTGCATGATGAAATTAACCTTCTGAAATAGGAAACTCGGATTATGGGCCCCACTGGGAATGGGGTCAAATGCAAGTGAGTAGCATCTGTGTACAGCCTGCAAAATGTATTGGAATGCCATAAAACACAGGGGATACATCTGACAGTATAGGAAGCTTCAAAGCTTCTATAATGCTCATGGGTTCTATAAATATATAGAAGCTATAACAAAGAGAAGAGAATTCAAAAAGTGAATTAGTATTTTCAGGGTGTATATTGTATATAGTTCTATTATGTAGGAGTAGGATACATTAATGTCAATTTGTCTCGGACACGATTTGTCATCTGGCTGCTGATTTATTCTTTTCAGTTGAAATGATTCTAGCCTAAACAAATAACCAACAGATGTACTTAGCCGTATGTAGCCGCGCCGTGCCAAGCCTTTTGTGCATTAAACTGTGAGCATTTCCTGAATGGCACTTTCTGTCTTTTGCACACTGTGCTTATATGATTGCTGTGTACTTCTATCACAGACCTGTCAAGTCCAGTTGCTTATACATAGCCTTTCAGCATAACACAATTTTCTGACAGGTTGTTTAGAACAATCATTTAATAGTCACAAATCTAAATATTCTAAAACCGCAAAATATAGAATAAACAATTTAGGGTTAATGGCATAAACTATAGTAGTACAGATTAACACGAAAGATTTGAGAAGAGCCCCGTACTAGAGATGAGCTAACACGTGGAAGTTCGGTTTGGTGGATGCAGCTGGACTTTTGAAAACAATTGTTTTGGGACCTGGACTTGACCTCAACCCCAGTGGAAGTCACTAATTGGGCAGTTCAGGTCAATGCCCACATGCAGTTAGCCATAAATAGATCACTTATGGGGGCGGGAGTTTTCCATTTTCTTTTTGGTGCACACTACATCTGATAACGCTGTTGTTAGCCCTAGTGAGAGCTGTTCAAACACTGCAAGTGGCTCACACTGGGCTGAACAACGAGCGTACCAAGCACTGAGCGTACCCAAGTACAGTGATGCTCGCAAGAGTGGTTTACATATGTAAAGCTCCCGAACTCCGAATTCAAACTCTGTTTGTAAAGTCTGTGTTCAGTACAAACGCCGAAACTCGGGTTCACTCATCTCGACCCCTGACCCTTTAAAGCTATATGTCTTTTCAATAAAAATGAAAAATATATACCTTTTTGGACTATTTTATGCTTTATTGTGTAGAGCTGAAAATAAAAAGTGCAATGGGTCCTATCTGGGAATAAAAATTGAGGTGCTGTTCTCTGTACTCACTTCAGGGTTAAAGTGAAGGACATATACAGTAAATGAAAGCTATTGAAGTTACACGGCCTTTATGAGCTGAGTATAGCAAAGAAGAAAAATGTGTTTGTTCTTGCGCTGCCATCAGAATGATGAAGCCACTCCGTTTTGAGGTTAGTGGTTTATTCAGTCTACGCGTTTCGAAATCTGACTTTTTCATCAGGACTTCAGCCACATAAAATATAAATATGTTGCATCAGTTTAAATACCAGATCAATTCATAAAATAGCGCCAGGAAAAAACACATGTCCAGAACAGAACATGAGGATGTGCAGTTCAATAAAGTTGCTTCAGTTAACTCTTGTCTATTAACATGGGGTCAATGTGACCCTATGTAGATTAGTAGATCTAGTGATTTTTTTCATGGTATCAGACAATAGTAAAAAAAAAAAAATTATATAAACACTGGAGATCAAAATTAGAGAACAATGTACAATCACTTGCTTTTTAAGAAATAATGTAATCTACATTGATCAACATTTGAAGGGGTTTTTTTGTAAGGGGTACGCCATGCCACTAGAACAGTATTTTACAAAAGATTCAAAGTTTATCAACATAAAACCTTTATTTTGCCCTAAACGTGATGATCATAATTAAGGAACAGCAATGACTGTAGGATAGAGAAAGTTTATAAGTAAATTTTCTGAAGATAACAACAGTCACCAATTAGTAGGACATGTACAGGACTTTGCTTTGAACGACTTCAGTATATCTATGGCCATAGGACATCACTAGTCTCTCACACTGCTCTGGTGTGATTTTGGTCCACTCTTCTTCCAGTCTCTTCCACAGCTCTTTGAGTGTTGTGGGTTTCTTGGCTGTAACTTTTCACCAAGGATTTTCCAGAGGTTTTCTATTAGGTTTAGATGAGGACTCTGGCCTTGCCATTTCATTTGTTTCAATGTTTTCTGTTTAAAGGTACTGCTTTACCCGTTTTGCTGTGTTACAGAGGGCATTGTTCTGCATGAAAATTGCTTGTTGATTGAGAGATGAATACAAGTGTGGCGCCCTGGACAAGCCAGGGGCCACAGAGAACAACACCTACACACCCCACACTCCCGGTCAGGCACACCGAAGTCAGACGCAAACCCTTGTTCCCTTCCTCCATGGGCTGATGTCCACACCAGGGGGGTGGGCCAGGCGGTTGGCCCCGTCTACCAAGGAGTTCACAGTCCTGGAGGCGGGAAAAGTAAGGCAGTTTAGTTTTGGAGGTGAAAGTAGAAGGAGGAAAGTGGCAGTTAAGCAGCCTGAAGTTGGTCCGGGTGTGTGGCCCGGACGGATCAGCAAGGTTGGCAGACGATGGTGACCGTCTGCAGGAGTGGCCTATCGGAGTTTACCGTAAGGACCGTGGACGGGAGGTGGCCCGGTGGTACCGGACCGGTACGCAAAGAGAAGCCAGCAAGGCTAGGAGTCGCTGTGAATTTGCCAAATCCGTTAGCGAAGGGAACCTCCTGGGTTTCCCAGCAGCCAAGTCCCGACAGAAGGCAACCGTCCAACCGAGAGAGGGAAACACAGCCACCGCCAAGGCTACCGTTCCCAGGGCCAGAGCTTGCGGGCAAAAGGGGCTCCTCCGGCCCACATCCAAGCCGGGGAGCAGGTTACTGGTGAGAACACATTGGAACCGTTACACTACATAGGTGCAGGGAAAGGCAGTCACCATCAACCTGCCGGGAGAAACAACACTGCAGCCATCTGTGGGACCCGTCCATCCAGCCGTGTGTTTTACCGAGAACTGTGTCCTCATCATTGGCTGAGTGAGTACCACTGTGCCGTGTGGCACAGCGCTGCCCCCGCGAGCCTGCACCTCACGAGGCCCCGTAACCCGCCTGCCATCCATCCCTACCCCATCACCGGGCCCCGGGACAACCAACCCCCCTACCTATGGAGGGGAGAACTAACATCAAAGCTGCTCCCTGTCACCGCTTCTGTGATCCCTGTCCAGAGCAGCGGTGGTGTCATCAACTTCACCACAACCGTGGGTGGCGTCACGGACAATAACCAAATCCCCACCATCCAATCCCCACCCCTTTTCACTCACGGGCGAGGAGCGCCGCTCGAGTCCCCGGGATCCGGCCCACCGCTCGAGCCACCACCGAGCAGCCGCAGCCGCAGCAGCAGCGGCCGGACCCGAGCAGTGGGAGAGCACAGCGTCCCCTCCTCCGCCCGCGACAACTTGGCGTCACGAACAGGATCTTACCGCTCTGCCGTCTGGTAGAGGTGCGCCTTGTTAGAGGTGTCCGGCCGAAAAATTTGAGAAGCCGCCATCTTGGGCGCGAAAAATTCCCGCTCGAGCGTCTCCTCGAGTAGTGGAGGCGCGAAGGCCAAAACCCCTCCCTTGTAGAGGAGGAGCCGGAAAGAGACTAAGGGGGACGAAATGGCGACTGGTCGCATGTGAGCGCGGCTATAAAAGCAGAGACGCCAGGACTCTGCGGCAATACTGGGTTCCTGGAAGAACTCATTGCCAAGATGCACAGTCCGACTACCGACAATGACGCTCCCGCGCCCGGCACGGCGATGTGGCTGAGAGACCGGACCGCCCCGCTGAGTAACCGTCTGCAAATCCACATGCAGCTCCTCCTGGAGGAGTGGGAGACCGACATGGCGGACGTGGTGGCTGCTATGCGGAGATGCGAGGTGGAAGAGGATTTGGAGGAGCGGGTAAGGGACCCACACCCCTGTATTCCCGAGGGATCGGCCACTGCGTCTGAGGAGCCCGGCCTGCACCTACTCACCCTGCCTCCCTCCCTGCTACACGCGTTAGCTGCTGCCGCCCCGCCACTAGGCCCGCTACCTGTCCAACTGGTAGCGATACCCTGCCAACCCGCCCCGGCGAATCAGCCGGCTGCAGACGCTCAGGACCCCCCTGAACCGCTCCTGTGGGAGCCGCTGGGACCACGGCCCCTTAACGAAAATGTGCCAGAAGTCCCGGCAGCGATTGTGCCAGACCCCGAGCCCGGGACCGTGGCATGGATGAAGGCCCGAGTGATGGAGTTCCACCAACGCCAGCAAAGTCAGATCTTCCTCATGATGGAGCAGTGGACCAATGAAGTGGAAACGCTGGTTATAACTGCCCCAATGTATAGGAAGGGAGTAGATGTGACGGAGTGGATGGGTAGCCCACGTCCCCATGTCCTACCAGGACCGTCCACTGCGGCTGGGGGGCCCGGCCCTATCTCTGCCCTCGTATCATCCCTACCATTATTCCTGGGGCGCCTCAGCGTTAACCAACCTGACTTACTACCCCACGCTACCGCAGAAGAATCTGATGTGCTGGAGGCCAGGAGGCTGCGGCAGCTGGCGGCAACCCGCCTGACGCAGAGACAAGTGATAGTAACTCCAGTGACTCCAGCTCCGGTGCTGAGCCCACCCCTGGAAATGAGGCGGCAAGTGAGCATCTCCGCTACGTGGGACAACCGGTGGTTTATTACACCCCGTGCAATGGTGGAAACGGATACCGGGCACCCCTTTCACAGCAGGCCTGTCACTGCATGTTTGATATGCTGGTGGTGGAGGATGAGGCCGACTCAGAAGAATCAGAGTGACGGCAGCGGAGTCCCGTTGCAATTGTCCCCCGTTGGGACCACCAGTGTTAAAAGTACCATTTGAAAGAATGATAAGTGAATGATCAACCGAAGATTTACCTGATAGTCAGCCTGATTGAGACCGGTCGTTGCCGGCACCGTTGTCCCCGTGGGGACTGTCTACAAGTTTTGCATAAGGGACTCCTTATGGACAAGCCTGAGAACTAGCAAGGCAAGCACGAACTTGTGGCTTGTAAATAATTATGTTTGTGGCTTTCACCGTTGCCGCCTCCAGAGAGGCAGATTGGAGGAAGGGCCCGCAGTGGAGCAGGCTGGGGCCCAGCCACCACCGGTGGCGATCCTCTTGGGGTTTCAGGGGTTCCCCACGGATGTGGGTCCCCTGAAAAGGACAGAACCCGCTCAGGTAACTTGTGCTGGACTGGGGTCAAGGGGTGCTGCCTGTTTGCTTAGGGGCAGCACTAGGGCCAGGTTACTTGGGTGGGAGAGAGCGGAAGCCGTTACCATTTGCAATGTTAAGTAAGAGTACCTCCCGATGTGGGAAGATTTTATTATACTTGTAACTGTTTTACCATTTACTTTTCCAGTTTGTGAAAATAAAACCGGTGATTGACGGGCAGCCCGCAGAGGGTCTGCATTTTACTAAGGGGGAATGTGGCGCCCTGGACAAGCCAGGGGCCACAGAGAACAACACCTACACACCCCACACTCCCGGTCAGGCACACCGAAGTCAGATGCAAACCCTTGTTGCCTTCCTCCAGGGGCTGATGTCCACACCAGGGGGGTGGGCCAGGCGGTTGGCCCCGCCCACAAAGGATTTCACAGTCCTGGAGGCGGGAAAAGTAAGGCAGTTTAGTTTTGGAGGTGAAAGTAGAAGGAGGAAAGTGGCAGTTAAGCAGCCTGAAGTTGGTCCGGGTGTGTGGCCCGGACGGATCAGCAAGGTTGGCAGACGGTGGTGACCGTCTGCAGGAGTCGCCTATCGGAGTTTACCGTAAGGACCGTGGACGGGCAGTGGCCCGGCGGTACCGGACCGGTACGCAAAGAGAAGCCAGCACCATCCGGCAGGGGCTTACGGACCCCGGCAAGGCTAGGAGTCGCCGTGAATTTGCCAAATCCGTTAGCGAAGGGAACCTCCTGGGTTTCCCAGCAGCCAAGTCCCGACAGAAGGCAACCGTCCAACCGAGAGAGGGAAACACAGCCACCGCCAAGGCTACCGTTCCCAGGGCCAGAGCCTGCAGGCAAAAGGGGCTCCTCCGGCCCACATCCAAGCCAGGGAGCGGGTTACCGGTGGGAACCCATTGGAACCGTTACACTACATAGGTGCAGGGAAAGGCAGTCACCATCAAGCTGCCGGGAGAAACAACACCGCAGCCGTCTGTGGGACCCGTCCATCCAGCCGTGTGTTTTTCCGAGAACTGTGTCCTCATCATTGGCTGAATGAGTACCACCGTGCCGTGCGGCACAGCGCTGCCCCCGTGACACTGCACCTCACCAGGCCCCGTAACCCGCCTGCCATCCATCCCTACCCCATCACCGGGCCCCGGGACAACCAACCCCCTACCCATGGAGGGGAGAACTAACATCAAAGCTTCTCCCTGTCACCGCTCCCGGGATCCCCGTCCAGAGCAGCGGTGGTGTCACCAACTTCACCACAACCGTGGGTGGCGTCACGGACAATAACCAAATCCCCACCATCCAATCCCCACCCCTTTTCACTCACGGGCGAGGAGCGCCGCTCGAGTCCCCGGGATCCGGCCCACCGCTTGAGCCACCACCGAGCAGCAGCAGCCGCAGCAGCCGCGGCCGGACCCGAGCAGTGGGAGAGCACAGCGTCCCCTCCTCCGCCCGCGACACAAGTAAGGAACTACGTGTTGTTGTAGAAGGTTCTAATACACACTTGCATTCACTCTGCCATGTAGCTGTATAAGAGGTCCAACTCCAGCTGCAGAAACCAAACCATGACACTTCCTCCACCACGTTTCACTGACTACTTAACATACTTTAGGTTCATTCTTTCCCTAGTTTGTCAACAAATATAATGTTTCCCATCAGACCCAAATAAAGTAAACTTGTTTTCATCACTAAAATGAACTGTGGACCACTTCTCCTCTGTCCACACAACATGCTTCTCACAAAAGGTGAGTCTAGCCTTTTGATTCTTTCTGATAATCAGAATTTTGGTCACTGCAGAATGGGCTGTCAGTCAAAAATCTCTTAAACGTCATGACACTGTAGCACGAGACAGATCCTTACCCTGTTCAGAGCTGAACTGTAGAGCAATTCCAGCTGTAGTGTTGAAATGGTTATCCATGGAGATTCTCCACATTATCCTGTCCTCTGTCCATCCTTTTTGGGGGACTTGAAATTGTTTGTGGCGTTGTAAAGATGCAATATTCTTGAAATCACAGACTTGGAACGACCAACTTCTCTTGCTATGGCTGATAGGGTCAACCCTTTGGCCTTCATCTGGACAACCTACTGCCGGAGGGTTTCGGTTACTTTGGAACGGCACACCATTTTTGCAGTCAGTGCAAACTGGAAAGTTAGGCTGCAAGTTACATAAAGTTTGTTAGATAATTAAGGAAATTAGCACCAGATGCCAGATTAACACCAATAACTTGCAGGTATCTAATTATGATCAGTGTTCTTTTTCATTTATCTCATTTACATTTTTATTATGTGCTTTAGAAATAAATTTAATTTATGAACTAAGCTTAAAATACTCCTAGTTTACTCATGTTAGGATATAATCACATAGGACTGCACAATGACCTTAACATTTAGGAAAATGTGTGTTTTCTAATTTTGATCTCCAGTGTATTCTTATATAGATTAATTAAAAACAAGTGCAACCATACTATTATTTGATTAAAGGAAAATAAGAAAAACGAAAATGAAAAACATAGTTTATGTGGTAAATACATGATGATAAATTAAATAAAGAAAGAAAGAAAGAAATGCATTAATAGTATTGCCGGCTCCACAGCGAATAGTGAAGGAGCCAGGAACTGCAAGGGTTAAAGGTTAGATTCCGATGTTGTGGTTTGAATGTGGTTTAAATAAATGGATTGGTGGAGAGGACAGAGGAAGGGTCAGGAGAGGTATAAAGGTTTGAGGCAGGAAACACTCTCCCTCTTTCTTACCTTTTTCCCGGAGAAAAACACCCACCCTTCCCTTTGGAGTTGTATCTGCATTTTTCATTTTTGTTTTTTCCTCCCTTTTTTCATTTTTCTGTAAATATAGTCATATGATGGCTATTTTTTTGCAGGACAAGTTGTACTTTTGAATGACACCTTTCATTTTAACATATCGTGTACTGAAAAACAGGAAAAAAAATCCAACTGTTGAGAAATAGTGAAAAATGTGAAATTACACAATGGTTTTGGGAGGTTTTTATTCACCATGTTCACTGTACAGTAAAACTGATGTGTCAGTGTGATGCTCCAGGTCGGTACAAATTCATAGATCCCAACTGTTTACTTTCACTTTCATCTAAGTGGTGAAAAAAAAATTCAGATGTTTGTCCAAAAAATGAATAATGTGTTGTCACCATTTTCCATTTTCTTGTAGATGGGATGTTTTGATTGCCTGATATTGAATTTTAATGCAATGTTGAGACAACCAAAAAATGTAATTTTGGCGCTTGTAATTTTATTCTTGCCACGCCGTGTACCGATCAGATATTTTGATGGATTGGGCACTTCTGAAAACGGCGATACCAAATATGTGTGTTTTATTTATTTTTTTAATTATTTTATTTTCAATGGGGCAAAAGGGTGGTGATTTGAACTGTTAGGTTTTTTTTATTTTTTTAAATTTTTTTTTGCATTTTTTACCAGTTTTACAGTTAGTTAAGGTAAATAATTCTTTGTTTCTGTAGAATCAAACTCATAGAACATTAGAGTGCCCCAAAGATTGAGAGTGAAGAATAGTAGTCAACCACTCGAGGACAAGTGAATGAGCTATGGACATTTTCACCACATCAAGGGACCTTTATGACGTATTAAATTATGTGCTGGGCTTTTAATTTTATATATGGATTGATTTATTCTATGTTGTAAGTGAATAATTTTTTGTACAGTGAAAAAAGATTTAAACAAATGTCTATGTTTAAATTCAATTGTTATAGAATAGTGATTAAATATATTTGTATCTTCTCTAAAAATAAAACAATGAAAATAAAGGATGCATGAAAGTTTATATGTGATATAAATTGTCAGAGGGAAAAAAAAATATTAATATTATTAGCGTGTTGTTCCTCTTGATACAGCAGAGGTGGAACGAAGCGGTTGGATGTAGGGAAAATATACTGTAACTGAAGCTGAAATGACCTGGAGAAATCCAGCAGGAGATTGAGAAGAAAGACTGCTCCGTGGGAAAGGAGATCCACTGCTTTCGCTTGTTTAGACAGGGCACTTGCTCGTGACCGCAGGAAACTCCATTGGCTTGAGTGACAGTAACCGTGGGGAAAAAAGGGAAAAATGATCTGGGGGAGGAAAAAAAAACATGTTTTAAAGAGACGAAATATGGTGAGAACATTGCCATATGTTATTGTGTAGTATGTAGAGTGTAGTTTTAATAGAATTAGATGGGTAAAGGAAAAAAAAATTGAGTTATAAGTGATAAGTTTATGAATTATATGGTGTAGTAAACATATTGTATTGGTGATGAAACTACTTACGTGTCTAAGAAATGAAAATCAATTATTTTAATTATATGATTGTGGAACTTAATCTATTGAAGGAAAATGAATGAAGAAACCAGTTTTTTCGGACTATAAGACGTACCGGACCACAGGACGCACCCTGGTTTTAGAGGAGGAAAATAGGAAAATAAAATTTTAAGCAAAAAATGTGGTCATGACACACAGTTATGGTGCGAGGATCTGCTGCTGACACTATTATGGGGGTAATGTCCCCAAATTCTCTACTAAGGTACCCCATCCTGGTAATGATCCTCCTGCCTTGTATATATGTTCCCCATCACATAAAAACATAAATGTTTAGGCTATGCGTGCACGCTGCATTTTTTACAGCATTTTTGTGCGTTTTTTGGGTGCAGTTTTGGTCTCAAAACTGCATGAATCTCCTTCCCCAGCAAAGTCTATGAGATTTTTTTTTTTGCTGTCCGCACATTGCAGTTCTTTTTGGCTGCGTCTTTGTGGTGATCACGGCAGCATGTCATTTCTTTTTTTGTTTTGTCCCTGCATTTCGGAGGGCTGGTATTTGGCCAGATACTGCTCCCCATATAAAGTCTATGGGGACTAGAATCGGGCACAAAGGGGTAAGAGCAAGCGCTATATACTCACTGATCACCAGTCGGCTGTCACACTGCTGCCGCAGCAGCTCTTTCATCTTCGTGAGGCGGCCGCTCATTAGGCTCATATCATATTCACTCCTTCCCTGGTCACCAGTGGCAGGGATTGCTTGCAGGCAGACCCGCACCCATGCTGGCTGACAGCTGTCTGACTACAGCCAATCACAGATGCCGGTGGGTGGGTCTATATGTACAGTAAATTAAATAAATAATTAAAAAAAAACAATGTGCGTGTTACGAATCGACGCCGCCATAGCCGCAAGCAGCCTGCTGCGGTTCCTGTTGCGCCCAGGCGCCGGCTGCCATGTTTGGCTGTGCCTCGGGTCGTCCAGCTGGATGCTTCCTCCTCCACGTCTAAGTGTGGATGTTGCGGGCGGGGAGGAGGGTGTCGGCACTGCGCTCACCCCTCTGCTCGGGTCCGGCTGCTGCTGCTGCTCAGTGGTGGCTCGAGCGGTGGGCCGGATCCCGGGGGTTCTCGAGCGGCGCTCCTCGCCCGTGAGTGAAAGGGGTTTGGGTTTTGGGATAGAGTATATTGTCCGTGACGCCACCCACGGTTGTGGTGATTTGTTAGCACCACCGCTGCTCGATATGGTGATCCCGGGAGTGGTGACGTGGAGCAGTCAGTTGTTGTGTTGCCCCTTCGTGGGTAGGGGTTGGTGATCCCGGGGCCCAGTGAGGAGGTGGGAGATGCAGGGCCTGGTGGGCGCAGGGACGCGGGGGGGCAGCGCTGTGCCTTCCGGCACTGTGGTACTCACTCAGCCTGAGACGGTGACACAGTTCTCGGTAAAACACACGGCTGGAAAGATGGTTCCCACGGACGGCTGCACTTGCTCTCCCAGTAGGTAACGGTGATGTCCCTCTGTCCTGCACCTAATGTTCCTGTGTTGGTAGCAATGGGTTCCCACCGGTAACCCGCTCCCCGGCTTGGATATGGGCCGGAGGAGCCCTACTTTGCCCCCAGGGCGTCACATTCCCCCTTAGCAAAATGCAGACCGTCCGCAGGCTGCCCGTCCAACACCGGTTTTATTTTCTGTAAATGTATAAAAGTAAACGGTAACATAAATATAAATTATGGCATCATCCCACAGCGGGAGGTTCATTTCTTAAACGTTACTGAACGGTTTTACGGGTACGGTTTCCGCTCTCTCCCACCCAAGCAACCTGGCCCTGATGCTGCCCCTAAAACCCAGGCAGCACCCCTTTACCCAAGTCCAGCACAAGTCACCCGAGCGGGATCTGTCCTTCCCCTCCAGAGGGTAGCCACCGGTTCCTGTGGTGGCTGGGCCCCAACCTGCTCTGCTGAGGGCCCTCCCTCCAACCTGCCTCTCCGGAGGCGGCAATGTGGAAACGGTATGGTAAAACAACTTATTTACAAGCCACTTAACGTTTGTGGTTGCCCTGCAAGTTCACGGGCTTGTCCATGGATAGTTCCCATGCTAACTTTTTAAACGGTCCCCACGGGGACAACGGTGCTGGCTCCGGTCGGTTCAATCACTGTTAATCAGGTGAGGTACACGGTAATCATTTTTTTCATTTTCATCATCTGTAAACTTTTCAACTTTTTTAAACATGGGGTCCCAACGGGGACTGGACAACGGTGCTCCGCTGCCCTTACTCAGATTCTTCGGCTTCATCTGAGGGAGGGGGTGCAGGACTCACTCTGCTCTCCTGGCTGCCACACAGTTTGGCATCTAGGGCAAACCACCCCCTCTCTCCACAGTGCCGGGTATACTGGACAATATCCCCCGGCATCAGATTACGGCCGGGGTGCTCTTCAGGCAGGTGGGCATTCACATCCCGCCGGGCTATAAACACTTCGGCCTCCAGGCCCGGTTCATATATAAACCCATAGCCCCGGCGGACATCAAACCGCCTCACCTGCCCCTCGTACAACGGGCCCCGGACACGGAACGTGGCCTGGCGGAGATTTTCCTTCTCCCTTATCGCTTGGGCCACCAGCTCGGCCTTCTTCCTCTCCCGTTCACCGATCTCCAGGCCCAGCGGTACCGACTCCCTATCCCAATACGGGGCTGCTGTGAGCTCCGGCGCGGTGTCTTGGCCTTGGGCGCCGCCTTACAGCGACAACCCGGCGCCACCTCAGCCGAGGTGTGGGGGATGGGCACAGGGGCTTTCCGCGGTTGGGCCTTCGGCTCGGAACGGGTCACCAGCTCCAGCTCGGGGAACTTCTCAGGGACTGCCTCCGGTGCAGACTTCGGGGCCTTCCATGGCAGCACCTCTGACTTGCCACGGGCTCTGGCTGCAGGTCGGTCCGCGAGGGCGGACGGGCTGGGTATCGCTACCGGTTGCGGTGGTAGCAGGTCTAGTGGCGGGGTCACGGCCTCCGGGACGGGTGGCGAAGGAGGCAGCGGAGGGAGAGGGCTTGGACCGAGTCCCTCAGCCGCAGCGACCGGTCCCTCGGGGACATAGGGGCGTGGGTCACTCACCCTCCCTTCCTCCGCCTCCTCCTCGCGTCTCCGCATGGTGGCTATAACGTCCGCCATGTCGGTCTCCCACTGCTCCATGAGGAGCTGCATCTTGACCTGCAGCCTCAGGTAGAGCTGCGCGGTACGGATTTCCACCCACGCCGCGGTTCCCGGCGCGGGGGCTACGGTGCTTCGGGACGGCATCCACATTCTGCTGGCAACTCCTTCCAGGAACAGGGTGACTGCAGAGTCCTGATGTCCCTGCTTTTATAGCTGCGCTCACATGCAGCCAGCCGCCATCGCGTCCCCCTTAGCTTCTTTTCGGCCCCTCCTTTATTGGGGCGGAGTTTTGGCCTTCGCGCCTCTGCTACTCGAGAAGACGCTCGAGCGGGAACTTTTCGCACCAAAGATGGCGACTTCTGGAAATTTTCAGCCGGATACCTCCGGCGGTCACAAGGCGCACCTCTACCCAACGGCAGAGCGGTAAGATCCTGTTCGTGACGCCAAGTTGTCGCGGGCGGGGAGGAGGGTGTCGGCACTGCGCTCACCCCTCTGCTCGGGTCCGGCTGCTGCTGCTGCTCAGTGGTGGCTCGAGCGGTGGGCCGGATCCCGGGGGTTCTCGAGCGGCGCTCCTCGCCCGTGAGTGAAAGGGGTTTGGGTTTTGGGATAGAGTATATTGTCCGTGACGCCACCCACGGTTGTGGTGATTTGTTAGCACCACCGCTGCTCGATATGGGGATCCCGGGAGTGGTGACGTGGAGCAGCCAGTTGTTGTGTTGCCCCTCCGTGGGTAGGGGTTGGTGATCCCGGGGGACCAGTGAGGAGGTGGGAGATGCAGGGCCTGGTGGGCGCAGGGACGCGGGGGGGGCAGCGCTGTGCCTTCCGGCACTGTGGTACTCACTCAGCCTGAGACGGTGACACAGTTCTCGGTAAAACACACGGCTGGAAAGACGGTTCCCACGGACGGCTGCACTTGCTCTCCCAGTAGGTAACGGTGATGTCCCTCTGTCCTGCACCTAATGTTCCTGTGTTGGTAGCGATGGGTTCCCACCGGTAACCCGCTCCCCGGCTTGGATATGGGCCGGAGGAGCCCTACTTTGCCCGCAGACGCTGGCCCCGAGGAACTGGTGCCCTGGCGGTGGCGGTGTTCCTCCTTAATGGTTGGACTGTTGCCTTCAATCGGGACTTGGTTGTTTGGAGACAGACGTCCCCTTCACTGACGGATTTGGCAAATTATGGCGACTCCTAGCCTTGCCGGGGTCCGAGAGGCCCCTGCCCTGGTGCTGACTGTCCTTCGTATACTGCTCCAAACCGCCGGGCCACTACCCGTCCGCGGTCCTTCCAGCAACCTCCGAGCAGTCCCCCTCCAGACAATCACCGCTGTTGCTGACCTTGCTGACACTGTCCTGCACTTAGCCGGACCAACTTCAGGCCTTTCTACTCTCACTTTTTCTCTTCTCTTCTTTGCTCCACTACTACTTCACTTTCACTTCACTTAGCTTCTGCCTGGTTCCTCCCGCCTCCAGGGCTGTGTACTCCTTGGTGGGCGGAGCCAACCGCCTGGCCCACCCCCTGGTGTGAACATCAGCCCCTGGAGGAAGGCAACAAGGATTTTGGTAGCCTTGGTGTTCCTAACTGGGATGTAGGGTGTGGTGATGTGATGACCTGTGACCCCTGGCTTGCCCAGGGCGTCACATGGAGAAGCGGCTAGTGCGCATGCGCTCGCTGATTTACCCCAGCCGGAGCCTAAGTCCAGTATTTCACCTGGTGAGCATGCTCAGCCTGATAGTGCCATTTCTGAGGCTAAGTCCTCGGTTCAGGCTACTGAGCATGCTCCTACACTTAGTGCGAAAAGCGTCTTCGCCCAGGTACTTGGACATCATGCCATGTCTAAGTCCTGTGTTGTGCCTACTGAGCATGCTCAGGCAGATAGTCTGATTTCTGAGACTGTTGTTCAGGCTACTGAGCATGCTCAGGCACTTAGTGCATCAGACGCTAGGTCCGGTAAGGACCTCACTGGGCATGTCCTTGAGGTGGCAGGCTCTCATAGGCCGACACATCAGGTGTCCTGATGATATGGCCACTCCGGACTGGCTCGCGGAGTCCCGCCCCTATGACACAGCACCTCACCATGGGTCATCAGAAGATGACTGGTGTGGTGTTTGGGGCGTGGCAGCCATGAGGTCATCAGTGACGTGGCGGTTCCAGATAGGCTGCTGGTGATGTTGCTGATGACATGGCACTCCGCTATTGGACCCTGGAGGTGTCATTGTGGTCCACCCTGGGTTTGAGGGCGGACCCAGGTTATAAAAGTGGCTGGAGACAACATGGAGGTGCGCAGTCTTCTCATATACTTGTTGTGAGCACACCTCCATGTATAGAGCCCATTGTGGCATAAGCTTTTGTTTAGAAGCGGTAGGTAGGGTTAGACGTCCGGTGCTTGTCACGCCATGACACCCGTGGCTCGGCACGTTAGGGTCAGGCACCGGGCTTCCACCTTCTACTGTCCAGTCCTGTTTGTGCAGCCCAGTGGAGTTAACTAGGCTGCGGCTGCTGCCCCATCTGTCCGGTTGTGCCCCCTACGCACACGGACAGTGTACCCTAGGACCCCTGTGGTGTTAACAGGGAGTTCCTGGCCTGGGTGTGTGGACCCTGTTCCCCTCGTATCAGCTTCTCAGTCAACGCTATCAGTGTGACCACCTGGTCTGACGTGTCCTGTACACAAGTGGCTAATTGAGAGCCCTGGTGGCCAGAACCGCTAATCGGGGGACCGCTCAGTCTGACATGTCATACACACGTGGCTGACAAGGCGCTTTCGCGGCGGTCTTCCGGTCAACGCTACCTGGTCACCACCTGGCCTGACGTGTTCTCTGCACACGTGGTCGGTGTGGCGCCATAGGTACACTGAAACGCTAACTGGGTTGTCGTCTGGTCTGATGTGTCCCTACACACGTGACCGATTCCCAGGTCTCCTGGGTTATGTCAGAGCCACCCAGCTCTGTATTCTCTGCCTAACCTTCGGGTTGCCAGCAGCTCCTTTGTCATCTGGAGCACGGTGGGCCCCGACTGGCGATTGGGATATTTACCACCTTATCCTGATCTGCCAGTCCCCCCGTAACAGTGCGGTCTCCCCCAAAATTTTGATAGCCAGCCAAGATAAAGTCTCACAGCTGGGGTCTGGTGTTCTCAGGTTGGGGAGACCCACGTTATTGGGAGCCCCCCAAGCCTAAAAATATCAGCCAGCAACTGCCCAGAAATGCCGCAACCATTAGATGCCACAGTCCTGGGACTTTTCCCGGCTCATCCCGATTGCCCTGATGAGGTGGCAATTGGGGTAATAAGGAGTTAATGGCAGCAGCCCATAGTTGCCACTAAGTCTTAGCTTAGTGATGGTAGGCATCTAGAAGAAACCCTCCATCACTAAGCTGTAAGTGAAAAGTGAAAGTAAATAAACACAATAACTCAAAAAATACTTAATTTGAGATAAAACAAAAACAGCCCCCTCTTTCACCACTTTATTAATCCCTAAAACACCCATCCAGGTTTAATGTAATCCACACTAGGTCCCACGTCGCATCTAGCTCTGCTACATCTGACAATCACAGAGAGCGGCTATAGAGCACGACCGCTCTTCGTGAGGGTCAGGCCGCAAGTGAAGTGAGCCACGCGGGATCAGCGGTAACTTCAGCTGTCACCACACATCATCTGACTGAAGTCACCGCTGATCCCGCGCTTACTTCAGCTGCGGCCTGATATGCGGTCATAAGTAGAGATGAGCGAACCGGTCCCGGTTCGGCTCGAGGTCGGTTCGCCGAACGGGGGTCCCGTTCGAGTTCGGCTCGTCGAACGTTCGACGAACCGAACTCGAACTGCATAGGAAACAATGGCAGGCAATCACAAACACAGAAAAACACCTAGAAAACACCCTCAAAGGTGTCCAAAAGGTGACAAACAACTCACAACACATGGGAAAGTGACAAGGACATATACTCATGTGAAAACAAAAGAGCTGGACAAGGAAAAAGAGGAGGACACACAGATATATGAGTATATGCAAGGAAACATCGATTCCATTATTGTGCAACTTGAGCCCTGCTCATTTTAGGCTTCCAATCTTGATAAATTGCCTGAGCTCGCCACGTACGCCTTGGGGATCTTGTCGTGTCCTGCAGCCAGCGTTCTCTCGGAACCTGTCTTCAGTGCTGCTGGGGGTCTGCTGGCAGATAAGCACACATGTCTGTCCACTGACAATGTGGACATGGCTCTCAGAGGACTTTTCTTCCCCTGGGTCAGCCAGGGGACGGGAAAGGCACGCGTATTTTTGAGAGTGCTTCATGCAAAGCATCTTTTTCTTTTTCAAAAGGGGCTCAACCGATGCCAGTCAAGTGGGGTGTGCGTGGCCCAGTTAGTGGAAACGAGGGAGACTGTGGTTGGAGTCCCCTCGCTGTGTCTCTAAAAGAACCAAGATGAACAAGTCATGGCTCTCAGAGGACTTTTCTTCCCCTGGGTCAGCCAGGGGACGGGAAAGGCACGCGTATTTTTGAGAGTGCTTCATGCAAAGCATCTTTTTCTTTTTCAAAAGGGGGCTCAACCGATGCCAGTCAAGTGGGGTGTGTGTGGCCCAGTTAGTGGAAACGAGGGAGACTGTGGTTGGAGTCCCCTCGCTGTGTCTCTAAAAGAACCAAGATGAACAAGTCATGGCTCTCAGAGGACTTTTCTTCCCCTGGGTCAGCCAGGGGACGGGAAAGGCACGCGTATTTTTGAGAGTGCTTCATGCCAAGCATCTTTTTCTTTTTCAAAAGGGGGCTCAACCGATGCCAGTCAAGTGGGGTGTGTGTGGCCCAGTTAGTGGAAACGAGGGAGACTGTGGTTGGAGTCCCCTCGCTGTGTCTCTAAAAGAACCAAGATGAACAAGTCATGGCTCTCAGAGGACTTTTCTTCCCCTGGGTCAGCCAGGGGACGGGAAAGGCACGCGTATTTTTGAGAGTGCTTCATGCAAAGCATCTTTTTCTTTTTCAAAAGGGGGCTCAACCGATGCCAGTCAAGTGGGGTGTGTGTGGCCCAGTTAGTGGAAACGAGGGAGACTGTGGTTGGAGTCCCCTCGCTGTGTCTCTAAAAGAACCAAGATGAACAAGTCATGGCTCTCAGAGGACTTTTCTTCCCCTGGGTCAGCCAGGGGACGGGAAAGGCACGCGTATTTTTGAGAGTGCTTCATGCCAAGCATCTTTTTCTTTTTCAAAAGGGGGCTCAACCGATGCCAGTCAAGTGGGGTGTGTGTGGCCCAGTTAGTGGAAACGAGGGAGACTGTGGTTGGAGTCCCCTCGCTGTGTCTCTAAAAGAACCAAGATTAACAAGTCATGGCTCTCAGAGGACTTTTCTTCCCCTGGGTCAGCCAGGGGACGGGAAAGGCACGCGTATTTTTGAGAGTGCTTCATGCCAAGCATCTTTTTCTTTTTCAAAAGGGGGCTCAACCGATGCCAGTCAAGTGGGGTGTGTGTGGCCCAGTTAGTGGAAACGAGGGAGACTGTGGTTGGAGTCCCCTCGCTGTGTCTCTAAAAGAACCAAGATGAACAAGTCATGGCTCTCAGAGGACTTTTCTTCCCCTGGGTCAGCCAGGGGACGGGAAAGGCACGCGTATTTTTGAGAGTGCTTCATGCCAAGCATCTTTTTCTTATTCAAAAGGGGGCTCAACCGATGCCAGTCAAGTGGGGTGTGTGTGGCCCAGTTAGTGGAAACGAGGGAGACTGTGGTTGGAGTCCCCTCGCTGTGTCTCTAAAAGAACCAAGATGAACAAGTCATGGCTCTCAGAGGACTTTTCGGGAAAGGCACGCGTATTTTTGAGAGTGCTTCATGCCAAGCATCTTTTTCTTTTTCAAAAGAGGCCTCAACCGATGCCAGTCAAGTGGGGTGTGTGTGGCCCAGTTAGTGGAAACGAGGGAGACTGTGGTTGGAGTCCCCTCGCTGTGTCTCTAAAAGAACCAAGATGAACAAGTCATGGCTCTCAGAGGACTTTTCTTCCCCTGGGTCAGCCAGGGGACGGGAAAGGCACGCGTATTTTTGAGAGTGCTTCATGCCAAGCATCTTTTTCTTTTTCAAAAGGGGGCTCAACCGATGCCAGTCAAGTGGGGTGTGTGTGGCCCAGTTAGTGGAAACGAGGGAGACTGTGGTTGGAGTCCCCTCGCTGTGTCTCTAAAAGAACCAAGATGAACAAGTCATGGCTCTCAGAGGACTTTTCTTCCCCTGGGTCAGCCAGGGGACGGGAAAGGCACGCGTATTTTTGAGAGTGCTTCATGCAAAGCATCTTTTTCTTTTTCAAAAGGGGGCTCAACCGATGCCAGTCAAGTAGGGTGTGTGTGGCCCAGTTAGTGGAAACGAGGGAGACTGTGGTTGGAGTCCCCTCGCTGTGTTTTACATGCTTTTAGAAGGTCATGACATGGCTTGGAGGTTGACTTTCATCATCTGCAAACTGTTGGCTACCAAAATGCTGCCTTTCCAACAACTGTGGTTATAGAGAATGAGGAACATACTGATGAAGATGAGACGCAGATACCCGATTGGGATGACAACTTAAATATTCGGTCAGGGCAAGAAGAGGCTCGGTCTGAGGGGGAGGGGAGTGCAAACACAACAATTGATGATGAAGTTCTAGATCCCACCTACTGTCAACCCACAGTCAGACACTCGAGGAGGTCAACAGAGGCGGTGGAGGAGGATGCAACCGACGTCGAAGTAACCTTGCGCCTTCCTGGACACAGTCGGAGCACTGGTAGCACGTCTACAACTGCATCCTCAGCCACCACTCTGCCTCTGAGCATTATTCGGGGTGGATCAACAGGTCGCATGGCCTCTAAGCCTTGCCTAGCCTGGTCCTTTTTTGACATAAAAAAAGATCGCCCAAATTATGTGATCTGTAACATTTGGCATGGTTATCTTACTAGAGGTCAAAACCTCAGCAGTTTGACAACTTCTTCCATGAATCGTCACATGAATAAATATCATATGGCCTGGTGGGAAGCTCACCGTGCTGCAATGCGGCCTAGCGGAGCCAACCATCCACCGCCTGCCCCTTCCAGTGCATCCGCGCGCTCGTTATCTTCTAGGACTGTGGGGACAGCTGTCACACCTGTTTTTCCACCCACAACTTCCACCACTGTAACCGCAACAGGCAGTTTGCTTGGTAGGTCGTCAGTTGGTTTGGAAGGGGAAACAAGTGATTGTGTACAGCTCTCTCAAACATCGATAGCACCAACGTTGGATGAAGGCAACATCATGTCTCCGCCTGCACTTTCCTCACAAACCTGCATTTTTCAAGGGACACCCTACTCAACACCGTCTACACACAGCAGCCAGATCTCTGTCCCTCAGATGTGGTCAAATAAAAGGCCACTTCCTGCGACCCATGACAAAGCTAAGAGGTTGACTCTTAGGTTGACTCAGAGGTATCCCTCTGTAAGCTGTTGGCTACCGAAATGCTGCCTTTCCGCCTAGTGGACACACAGGATTTTAGAGACCTTATGTCTGTCGCTGTGCCCCAGTACCAGATGCCTAGTCGCCACTACTTCTCTAAGAAAGGTGTGCCCGCGCTACACCAGCATGTCACACACAACATCACCGCTTCCTTGAGAAACTCTGTGTGTGAACGGGTGCATTTCACCACCGATACTTGGACCAGTAAGCATGGACAGGGACGTTACATGTCGCTGACTGGCCACTGGGTAACTATGGTGATTGATGGTGAAGGGTCTGCTGCACAAGTCTTGCCGTCCCCACGACTTGTGTGTCAATCCTCTGTCTGTCCAAGTTCCGCCACTGCTTCTGCATCCTCCACCTCATCTGGGTCCTCCACCTCCGCCCCAAGCCTGCCTGGTCAGGCCACCAGCGTTCTCATTGCGCAGAAGGAATCACGCACCCCTCATTACTATGCTGGCAGCAGAGCGCAATGGCATCAGGCGGTCTTTAGCTTGACATGTCTTGGGAATAAGAGTCACACAGCTGAGGAGTTGTGGTCAGCTCTGCGGTCCGAGTTTAATAAATGGTTGTCTCCACTCAACCTGCAGCCTGGTAAGGCCGTGTGCGACAATGCTGCAAACCTGGGTGCGGCCCTTCGCCTGGGCAAGGTGACACACGTACCTTGTATGGCTCACGTGTTGAACCTTGTTGTCCAGCAATTTTTAACACACTATCCCGGCCTAGATGGCCATCTGAACAGGGCACGAAAACTGTCTGCTCACTTCCGCCGTTCAAGCGCCGCAGCTGAGCGACTTGCATCGCTCCAGAAGTCTTTCGGCCTGCCGGTTCATCGCCTGAAATGCGATGTGGCGACACGCTGGAATTCAACTCTCCACATGTTACAGCGACTGTGGCAGCACCGCAGAGCCCTGGTGCAATACGTCATGACGTATAGCCTGGGCCAACGAGATGCAGAGGTGGGGCAGATCACCCTGATGGAGTGGTCTCAGATCAAGGACCTATGCACCCTTCTGCACAGTTTCGACATGGCGACGAATATGTTTAGCGCTGACAATGCCATTATCAGCATGACGATTCCAGTCATTTACATGCTGGAGCACACGCTAAACACTATTCGGAGTCAGGGGGTGGGACAACAGGAAGGGGAGGAACTACAGGAGGATTCATATGCGCAAGACACAACAACATCACCAAGGTCCAGACGTTCATCATCACCAACGTGGCAGGCATGGGACCATGGGGGACAGGGATCAACAAGGGCGCATGGTAGCAGGCGAGATGTTGAGGAAGGTGCAGGAGGACATGAAGATATGGAGGACGAACTGTCCATGAACATGGAAGACTCAGCAGATGAGGGGGACCTTGGTCAAATTTCAGTTGAAAGAGGTTGGGGGGAGATGTCAGAGGAAGAAAGAACGGTTAGCACCTCTATGCCACAAACACAGCGTGGACTTGGTCCGCATGACTGCGCAAGACACATGAGTGCCTTCTTGTTGCACTACCTCCAACATGACCCTCGTATTGTCAAAATTAGAAGTGATGATGACTACTGGCTTGCCACACTATTAGGTCCCCGGTACAAGTCCAAATTTTGTGACATAATTCCAGCCATAGAAAGGTACGCACTTATGCAGGAGTATCAGCAGAAGCTGTTACTCGATCTTAGATCGGCTTTTCCACCAAACAACCGTGCAGGTGCAGGGAGGGAATCTCCCAGTTGTAACTTGACAAACATGGGACGGTCTCGTCATCTTCAACAGTCTACACGTACCAGTAGGACCGTATCTGGTGCTGGTAACAGCAATTTAATGGAATCTTTTCATAATTTTTTTAGACCCTCCTTTGCAAGGCCACCAGAGACAACAAGTCTGACACATAGTCAACGGCTGGAGAGGATGATACAGGAGTATCTACAAATGAACATCGATGCCATGACTTTGCAAATAGAGCCTTGCTCATTTTGGGCTTCAAATCTAGAAAAATGGCCAGAGCTATCCAGTTACGCCTTGGAGATTTTGTCGTGTACAGCTGCCAGCGTTGTCTCTGAACGTGTCTTCAGTGCTGCTGGGTGTGTGCTGACAGATAAGCGCACGCGTCTGTCCAGTGACAATGTGGACAGACTGACGTTCATCCAAATTAACAAGTCATGGATCCAGAAGGAATTTACAACCCCTGTGTCATCCTGGGGAGAGTAAATGCTTGTGGATTTGGAATGTGCTTGATGCAAATCTAGCTGTGAAGTGTACAACTATGGCACAACTGCTGCCACTGAATGGGTGGGTGTGTGTGGGGCCCAATTTTTGGAAAAAAGGGAGGCTCCGCTTTGAGTAACCCTTGCTTACATTGTTTTTAAAAGGAGCCAAGATGACCAAGTCATGGTTCAGCAAAGACTTTATCTACCTACCCTGGTGTCATGCTGGGGACGGTTAATTATGGCGTATTTTTGAATGTGCTTGATGCAAATCAAAACATCCTGTTTGCAAGTAGGGCACAAGTGCTGCCACTGATGGGGTGTCTGTGTGCCCAATTTTTGGAAAAAAGGTAGACTCCGCTTGGAGTAACCCTTGCTTGCTGTGTTTTTTAAAAATGATACAAGATGAACAGATCTGAAGGCAAGATGAAGGCAACATCATGGTTCCGCCTGCACTTTCCTCACAAACCTGCATTTTTCCAGGGACACCCTACTCAACACCGTCTACAGACAGCAGCCAGATCTCTGTCGCTCAGATGTGGTCAAATAAAAGGCCACTTACTGCGACCCATGACAAAGCTAAGTGGTTGACTCTATCCCTCTGTAAGCTGTTGGCTACCGAAATGCTGCCTTTACGCCTAGTGGACACACAGGATTTTACAGACCTTATGTCTGTCGCTGTGCCCCAGTACCAGATGCCCAATCACCACTGCTTCTCCAAGAAAAGCATGCCCGCGCTACACCAGCATGTCGCACACAACATCACCACTTCCTTGAGAAAATCTGTGTGCGACAGGGTGCATTTCAACACAGATACTTGGACCAGTAAGCATAGACAGGGTCATTACATGTCACTGACTGGGCACTGGCAAACTATGGTGAGAGATGGAGAAGGGTCTGCTGTACAAGTCTTGCCGTCCCCACGAGTTGTTTCAATCCTTCTTCTGTATGTAGAAGTTAATACACTGCTTCTGCCTCTTCAACCTCGTGTGGGTCCTCCACCTTGGCGCAAACCCTGTGTGGTCAGGCCACCCTTCCTTGCAACTGCGCACAAGGACTACCACACACCTCCTTACTATGCTGGCAGCAGAGCTCAATGCCATCAGGCGGTCAAAGTTTTACTTTGAAATGTATGGGAAATGTGAGTCACACCGCTATTCCAGAGAATAGTAGTCAGGCAGGGTCAAAACATTAATTGAGGAACAGGAACACAATGGGACGGCCAGGACTTAATCAGAAAACAAGCAGAGGTGAAATGCGGATCGGCCAACAAGGTACATAAACAGCAAGCAGGAAAAGTAATCAGATAACAAGCACACAAAATCCTAAAACTGAACTGGGGGTAAAATTAACCAGAGGTTCATAGCTATGTCTGGCAGTGGTCTGCAGACAGGATGGGCATAAAAAAGGGTGTGGTGTCTTCCCATTGGTTGTAGCTGAATGATGGTATTTCATCTGTGAGATACCCACCAGCTACATTCAGCCAGAGATTCTGCATCTGTCAAGGTAATGCAGCCCAGTGGGTGAGCATAACCTGCGTCCACCTGCGCCGCTGGCATCGACTACTCTCCCATCATCAGCACTATTCATGAAAGGAACACGTTGTCACCTGGCGACCGGAGTACAAATTGACGGAGCGGACTCCGTTGGTGACTTAACAGCCGTGTGCGGCAAGGATGCAAACCTGGCTGCGGGCCATCCTCAGGGCAATGTGACACACGTGCCTTGTATGGCTCACGTGTTGAACCGAATTATCCAGCAATTTTTAAAACACCATCACGGCCTACATGGCCTTGTGCAGCGGGCACGCTCGCTATGTGCTCACTTCCATCGTGCGCACACAGCAGCTCAACAACTTTCATCACTCCGGAAGTCTTAGGGTCTGGCAGTTAAACGCCGGAAATGCGATGTTCCGACACGCAGGAATTGGAATCTGCACATGTTGCAGCATGTGTGGCAGCACCGCAGAGCCCTGCTGAAATACGGTATGACATATATCCTGGGATAACTTGATCAAGAGGTGGTGCAGATCACGCTGCTGGAGTGGTGTCAGATCAAGGACCTATGCACCCTGCTACACAGTTCACAAATGTCGACGAAGATGTTTTGCACTGGCAATGCCATTCTCAGCGTGACAATTCTGGTCATCTACATGATGGAGCACACTGTAATTATTCGGAGTCAGGTGTTGGGACAAGAGGAAGGGGAGGAAGTACAGGAGGAGTCATATGCGGAAGGGATAACAAGATCTACGAGGTCCAGATGGTCAGCGGCACCTATGCGGCAGTCATGGTGAGGGAGAGGGATTAACAAGGGCGCATAGTATCAGCAAAAAGTGTTGATGAAAGTGCAGGAGCCCATGAAGAAATGGAGGACGAACTGGCGATGGGCATGGAAGACTCAGCAGATGAGTGAGAGCTTGCTCACATTTCGGTTGTGCGAGGTTGTGGGGAGAGGGCAGAGGAAGGATGCACGATTCTCACCTCTCTGCCACCAACACACCAAGGACTTGGTCCTCCTGGATGCACAAGACACATGAGCGCCTTCTTGCTGCACTACCTACATGACCCTCGGATTGTATGAATTTGAAGTAATCCTGAATACTGGGTTGCCACACTGTTAGATCCCCGGTACAAGACAAAATTTGGCGAACTAATTCCTGCCATAGAAATGGACGCACGTATACAGGAGTATCTGCAGAATGTGGTACGCAATCTTAGATCTACTTTTCCACTAAACACCAGTGCTGCACAGAGTGAATCTCAACGCTTTGTCATGGATAGGAGGAAATGGTCTTTTACTTGTCCACATCGGAGGGACCGAGGGATGGCTGCTGTGCTGAGATGGCGTTGAGTACGGTGTCCCTGCACAGTTGCACTTTTGGTCATATCCCAAAATGAGTTTAAAAAGGACAGATGCTGTTGGAAAGGGGAACAGGTGTGTTGGAAAGGGGAAAAAAGTTTTGGTCCGTGGATTTGGTGGTTAAGCAACTGTAACATTTGCTGAAGAAACACCATCTGTTACAGTGGGACTGGCAGATTTGGATAAAGTGGTATATAATCTGTGACCGCTATATAACGAAAATTAATAAGAAAAGAAAGAGAAAGGTATATATCCCCATCAGCAGTCAGTGTCCACCGTGCTCCCAGTTGGAAAAGGAGAGGTTGGCAACTGGAAGGTTTGGTGGAGGATACAGAGCTGTGTGGCTATGAAACTAATAGTAGCCTGAACCGAGTTAGACGCCATTCGGATCTGGAGACTGGGAGCCCTGTTAGCGTCACAGGGTCCACATGCCCACCCAGCCCAGGAACTCCCTGTTAACAACACAGGGGCCATTGAGTACGCTGACCGTGTGCGTAGGGGCCACACCTGTGGACAGCAGGCGCATTAGCAGCAGCAGGCCTGTTAATGCCACTGGGCTGCACAAGCAGGACTGGTAGGACAGGAGCTGGTCTTAACCGTTCTGCGTTACCAACTGTGGTGGTGGCCTGCATCCACCACCCAATCCCTGCCTACCTCTGGCCTAAAGCCGCAATGGGTTCAACACATGGAGGTGTGCTCTTTCGGAGCATAATAGAAGACTGCGCACTTCCTTGTTGGCTCCAGCCCCTTTTATAACCTGGGTCCGCCCCAAACCAGGGTGAACCACAATGCACCTCCTGGAGACAAAAGTAGAGTGACACGTCATGAGTGGCATAACTAGCGTCCTATTTGGAAACGCAACTTCAATGATGACCTCATGGCTGCCATGACCCAAACACCTCACCAGTCATCGTCTGACCATCAATAATGCGGTGACAAGTCATAGGTGTGGGCCTCTGCAAGCCATTTGGGAGGACACCTGATGCCCTGTGGTCTATATGGGACCCCCACATCAGGGCCAGGGCCAAAGAGTTCATTACCGGACCTAGTCTCTGATGCAGGAAGTGCCTGAGCATGCTCAGTAGCATGAAATACAGTCTCTGAAAAAAGACTATCAGCTTTAGCATGGTGTCTAGGCACAAAACAGGACTTAGACCCGGCACGGAATGCAAGCACCTGTGCAAAGAGGCTTTTCACACTTAGTGTGGGAGCATGCGCTGTATCCCGAAAAGAAGACTTAGCGTCAGGAATAACACAGTCAGGCTGAGCATACTCACTACGCGAAACACTGTAATTATGCTGCGGCTGGGGTACATCGGCACACGCATGCGCACTAGCTGCCTCTCCACACTTAGACGTGGAGGGGAAATTGCTCTTGGAGATGCTGTCTATGAACAGAAGGAAAAGCTAAAGGAAGCCTGACTTTCTATCCCTCCGAATTATGAAATGCAGCAATGAATTCCATGAGTTTGCTATAACATTAGCGTAGCAAAATGTGCATGAGGGTGTGATGTAGAGGTGCTAGAAATAGCTTGTCACCAGTGGGGCACTAATGGAATACAACAGCCAGTTTTATGATGCCACTAAATGGCAGTATTTTGTGCTATCATTATAGCTTATTAAAAACAGAGCAGGAGGTTGTCATGCAGAGGTGCTGCACATAGATTTGCAGTAGTGTGAATAGACAAAAGTCCAATAGCCACGTTTAGGATGCCACTAGGTACACTGAGTGTTTGCTAGTATAATGGCTGAATTTAAAAAAGTTTGAGTGTGCAATGCAGGCAGACGTGCTGCAAATATCGTTCCAATAGTGTGAATAGACAAAAGTCCAATAGCCACCTTTAGGATGCCACTAGGTACACTGAGTGTTTGCTAGTATAATGGCTGAATTTAAAAAAGTTTGAGTGTACAATGCAGGCAGACGTGCTGCAAATATCGTTCCAATAGTGTGAATAGACAAAAGTACAATAGCCACGTTTAGGATGCCACTAGGTACACTGAGTGTTTGCTAGTATAATGGCTGAGTTTAAAAAAGTTTGAGTGTGCATTGCAGGCAGACGTGCTGCAAATATCGTTCCAATAGTGTGAATACACAAAAGTACAATAGCCACGTTTAGGATGCCACTAGGTACACTGAGTGTTTGCTAGTATAATGGCTGAATTTAAAAAAGTTTGAGTGTGCAATGCAGGCAGACGTGCTGCAAATATCGTTCCAATAGTGTGAATAGACAAAAGTACAATAGCCACGTTTAGGATGCCACTAGGTACACTGAGTGTTTGCTAGTATAATGGCTGAATTTAAAAAAGTTTGAGTGTGCAATGCAGGCAGACGTGCTGCAAATATCGTTCCAATAGTGTGAATAGACAAAAGTACAATAGCCACGTTTAGGATGCCACTAGGTACACTGAGTGTTTGCTAGTATAATGGCTGAGTTTAAAAAAGTTTGAGTGTGCAATGCAGGCAGACGTGCTGCAAATATCGTTCCAATAGTGTGAATAGACAAAAGTACAATAGCCACGTTTAGGATGCCACTAGGTACACTGAGTGTTTGCTAGTATAATGGCTGAGTTTAAAAAAGTTTGAGTGTGCAATGCAGGCAGACGTGCTGCAAATATCGTTCCAATAGTGTGAATAGACAAAAGTACAATAGCCACGTTTAGGATGCCACTAGGTACACTGAGTGTTTGCTAGTATAATGGCTGAATTTAAAAAAGTTTGAGTGTGCAATGCAGGCAGACGTGCTGCAAATATCGTTCCAATAGTGTGAATAGACAAAAGTACAATAGCCACGTTTAGGATGCCACTAGGTACACTGAGTGTTTGCTAGTATAATGGCTGAATTTAAAAAAGTTTGAGTGTGCAATGCAGGCAGACGTGCTGCAAATATCGTTCCAATAGTGTGAATAGACAAAAGTACAATAGCCACGTTTAGGATGCCACTAGGTACACTGAGTGTTTGCTAGTATAATGGCTGAGTTTAAAAAAGTTTGAGTGTGCAATGCAGGCAGACGTGCTGCAAATATCGTTCCAATAGTGTGAATACACAAAAGTACAATAGCCACGTTTAGGATGCCAGTAGGTACACTGAGTGTTTGCTAGTATAATGGCTGAATTTAAAAAAGTTTGAGTGTGCAATGCAGGCAGACGTGCTGCAAATATCGTTCCAATAGTGTGAATAGACAAAAGTACAATAGCCACGTTTAGGATGCCACTAGGTACACTGAGTGTTTGCTAGTATAATGGCTGAATTTAAAAAAGTTTGAGTGTGCAATGCAGGCAGACGTGCTGCAAATATCGTTCCAATAGTGTGAATAGACAAAAGTACAATAGCCACGTTTAGGATGCCACTAGGTACACTGAGTGTTTGCTAGTATAATAGCTGAGTTTAAAAAAGTTTGAGTGTGCAATGCAGGCAGACGTGCTGCAAATATCGTTCCAATAGTGTGAATAGACAAAAGTACAATAGCCACGTTTAGGATGCCACTAGGTACACTGAGTGTTTGCTAGTATAATGGCTGAATTTAAAAAAGTTTGAGTGTGCAATGCAGGCAGACGTGCTGCAAATATCGTTCCAATAGTGTGAATAGACAAAAGTACAATAGCCACGTTTAGGATGCCAGTAAGTACACTGAGTGTTTGCTAGTATAATGGCTGAATTTAAAAAAGTTTGAGTGTGCAATGCAGGCAGACGTGCTGCAAATATCGTTCCAATAGTGTGAATAGACAAAAGTACAATAACCACGTTTAGGATGCCACTAGGTACACTGAGTGTTTGCTAGTATAATGGCTGAGTTTAAAAAAGTTTGAGTGTGCAATGCAGGCAGACGTGCTGCAAATATCGTTCCAATAGTGTGAATAGACAAAAGTACAATAGCCACGTTTAGGATGCCAGTAGGTACACTGAGTGTTTGCTAGTATAATGGCTGAGTTTAAAAAAGTTTGAGTGTGCAATGCAGGCAGACGTGCTGCAAATATGTTTACAATAGTGTGAATAGACAAAAGTCCAATAGCCACGTTTAGGATGCCACTAGGTACACAGAGTGTTTGCTAGTAAAATGGCTTAGTTTAAAAAAGTTTGAGTGTGCAATGCAGGCAGACGTGCTATGCAAATGTCTTTGCACTAGTGGGACTATAGCAAAGTCCAATAGCCACGTTTAGGATGCCACTAGGTACACTGAGTGTTTGCTAGTATAATGGCTTAGTTTAAAAAAGTTTGAGTGTGCAATGCAGGCAGACGTGCTCTGCAAATGTCTTTGCACTAGTGGGACTATAGCAAAGTCCAATAGCCACGTTTAGGATGCCACTAGGTACACTGACTGTTTGCTAGTATAATGGCTTAGTTAAAAAGAGTTGGAGTGTGCAATGCAGGCAGACGTGCTCTGCAAATGTCTTTGCACTAGTGGGACTATAGCAAAGTCCAATAGCCACGTTTAGGATGCCACTAGGTACACTGAGTGTTTGCTAGTATAATGGCTTAGTTATAATGAGTTGGAGTGTGCAGAGGACAAGAGGGTACAGTGGCAGGATTGTGGTGCTCTGAGTAGAGGAATGGAAGCCTGCCTTTCTATTCCCTCCTAATGGTGAAATGCAGGGAGGAAATCCCTGACCTTGGCTACACAGACGCTGGCGCTGTTTTCAGGACCTGTCACCTATGGCTCTCTGACCCTGCCGGTTTGAGCCCTTAAAAGGACTGCTATAAAGTGCTCTCCCTAAGCTGTCTAACGCTGTGTATGCAGCGCATACAGTTGTATCGGCGATAGGACTCAGGAGGACGGAGCTGCGACAGTGATGTCTGACACCAAAGACGCAGAAGGCAGATAATGGCGTCCTGGAAGAAAATGTCCGGTTTTATAATGCAGGGACATGTGACATGGACATCCTATCACACATGCCGTTGCTTCTCTGGCTCAAAGTCCACTTAGCTGCGTGTGTGTCTGGGATTGGCTGACATGCTGGCCCGCCCCACAAGACGCGCGCGCTTAGAGAAGGAAGACAAGAAAAAAAAAAAAAAAATGGCGATCGCCATTATAGAAACAGCAGTGATCTGAAGGCGCTGTTCACGCACACTATACACTGAAATGTCATAATAGTGTGATTCACAGAGTGACTTACACTATTACAGCAGAAACCAAGCTAGGATTTAGCTGTTTTTTTGCTGCTAGAACCGTTCTCGAACGTTTCTAGAACTATCGAGCTTTTGCAAAAAGCTCGAGTTCTAGTTCGATCTAGAACATGCCCCAAAATCACTCGAGCCTAGAACTGGAGAACCACGAACCACGAACCGCGCTCAACTCTAGTCATAAGTGGAGGACTCCCGCTGTATACTCACCTTTCCTCACTCCACGCAGCATTGCTCGTCTTCCTATTTGTGCCAGCAGCAGCGCCGCTGACCTGTGTGGAGCCGTGTGCACCGCAATGACGTCATCGCTATGCGCACCACTCTCCACACACATCAGTGGGCAAGCAGACAAGAGGTCATTGTGATGCTGCAGGGAATAGTGACCGGTGAGTATACTTATTCACTGCCCCCCGCGCTGATGATGATACGTGGGGGGCAGTGAATATAGCCACACATGTTCACTCAAGGCTATAGGAGCCAGGGATGATCACGCGGGCTGGCTGTTTAGTATGCACGCACCACCCCGCCCATCAACCCACCCACCTGTCAGCGCTGGCTTCAGGCCTGAGAGATGATGGGCGTCTGGATGCAGTGCATATGAAAATGAGGCTAATGAGCGGGCCCATATGGTCACGGTAGGCGCTGCTACAGCCTACTCCTGTCTCTGATGACCCGCTCCACCACCACCGCACCCCCCTCCACCGCAGCCATCGGACTATAAAAAAAATTTTGGGGGAAAAAAGTGCGTCTTATAGTTTGAAAAATACGATAAGCACTTATAAGGAATTAACATTATTCACATAAAAGACACATACACAGTATGTATATGGAAAAAACATAAAAGCACATCAAACTGTTAATTTAAACTATTTTAAAAAGTTATTTGCCTATTTTTAAAATTTGGCGTGCTTCAATTGATTAAAAAAACAAAACTGTTACTTAATTTAGACCATGAGATTTGAGGCTGATAAGCTTGCACTTCCAAAATACTCTTTTTTAATAAGTAAATCATTTTGATTTTCAATCCAATTGGGGATCCATTCAATCAGTGGGACCCATATCTGTTTAATGTCTTTATTATGATGAATGGTATCGGAAGGGGTCATCATTTGGGAAACATTTAGGATGTTATGTCTCTTGATAATTTCTCCCTTTTTTCCCACAGTAAGGCTATGTGCGTACGTTGCGTATTTGCATGCAGTTATGCTGCGTTCTGCACCGCAGCGTAACTGCATGCGTCCTGCGTCCCCAGCATAATCTATGAAGATTGTGCATAAAACGTGTGCACGTGGAGTATTAGAGTGCAGCGCTTCGGCTGCTGCCCGAAGCACGTGTTCTAAGAAGTGACATGTCACTTATTCCGTGCGCTCTGCATGCATCCCCCGCTCTGTCTTTGGGAGGGGCTGCACTCAGAGCGCATGAAATCGGCTTTTTTTTTTATTACGGACTCTTTCTACAGCAATTTGAAGCGCACATGTGCTGTTCAAATCGCTGCAGAAATTTCTGCAGGGACAGAACGCTACGTGCGCACATAGCCTTACTGTCACTCAAGCTAACCAGGGGCTCTTAAGGTCATGCACAAATGCCCCTTTTAATCAAGCGAAAGCAGAGGATCTCCCTTCTCACGGAGCAGTCTTGGTTCTTAACTTGGGGATCCACTGCTGGGTTTCTCCAAGTTATTTCAGCTTCAGTTATATTTCCCCTTCTTCCAGCTGCATCGTTCTGTCTCTACTAGTGATGAGCGAACCTGAACTGTAAAATTCGGGGTAAGTACCGGACACCTAGTGTTCGGTTCACAAAGTCAAAAATGGACTTTTCATGGAAGTACGTATCCGAATTTGAGTTCAGATGCCAAACAAAGATTGTTGAAAGGCTGCAGTGCAGCCAATCAGCAAGCTTCTCGGCTGTGGGCACTTCCACAGTCATCACAGCAACGCCAAGTAGTAGCATGGCTGTGATTATGTGACGCCCTGGACAAGCCAGGGGTCACAGGTAATGACATCACCACACCCTACACCCCGGTTAGGCACATCAAAGCTAGACCAGAAATCCTTGTTGCCTTCCCCAGGGGCTGATGTCCACACCAGGGGTGGAGCCAGGCGGTTGGTCTCCACCCACCAAGGAGTTCACAGTCCTGGAGGAGGGAAAACACAGACAGTTAGAGGGAGAGTTTAGCTCAGGCAGAGCTTGAGTGCAGAAGAGTTAGAGTGAAGCTAGGGAAGTGAGAGGAGAGACAAAGTTTGGAGGAGGAAGTGAAAAGAGGAAAGTGACAGCTTAAGAGCCTGAAGTTGGTCCGGGTGTGTGCCCCGGACAGAGACAGCAAGGTTAGCAGACGGCGGTGACCGTCTGCAGGAGTGGCCTATCGGAGGTGCCGTGAGGACCGTGGACAGGTGGTGACCAGGCGGTACCGGACCGGTATACAAGGAGAAGCCAGCACCATTGGCAGGGGCCTTTCGGATCCCGGCAAGGCTAGGAGTCGCCGTAAATTTGCCAAATCCGTCAGTGAAGGGGACCTCCGGGTTTCCAAACAACTAAGTCCCGATTGAAGGCAACAGTCCAACCGTATGAGAGAGACACCGCCACCGCCAAGGCACCAGTTTCTCAGGGCCAGCACCTGCGGGCAAAGAGGGGCTCCTCCGGCCCATATCCAAGTCGGGGAGCGGGTTATCGGTGGGAACCCATCGCTACCAACATTACACAAGGTGCAGGAAAAGAGACAGTCACCGTTAACTACCGGGGAAAAGCAACAGCAGCCGTCCGTGGGAACCGTCTTTCCAGCCGTGTGTTTTACCAAGAACTGTGTCACCGTCTCAGGCTGAGTGAGTACCACCGTGCCGTGAGGCACAGCGCTGCCCCCCGCAACCCTGCACCTCACCAGGCCCTGCACCTGGCCTGCCATCCCTCATCCTCCACCCCATCACTGGGCCCCGGGACAACCAACCCCTACCCACGGAGGGGAGAACTAACAACTCTGCTGCTCCCTGTCACCGCTCCCGGGATCCCCATACAGAGCAGCGGTGGTGTTACCAAAAATCACCACAACCATGAATGGCGTCACGGAAAATAAATCCCCAAACCAAACCCCTTTTCACTCACGGGCAAGGAGCGCCGCTCGAGTCCCCGGGATCTGGCCCTTCGCTCGAGCCACCAAGCAGCAGCGGCCGCAGCAGCAGCGGCAACCGGACCCGAGCAGTGGGAGAGCGCAGCGTCCCCTCCTCCGCTCGCGACAACTTGGCATTACGAACAGGATCTTACCGCTCTGCCATCTGGTAGAGGTGCGCCTTGTTACCGCCGGAGGTGTCCGTCCAGAAAATTTCAGAAGCCGCCATCTTTGGCGCGAAAAGTTCCCGCTCGAGCGTCTCCTCAAGTAGTGGAGGCGCGAAGGCAAAAAACCCCGCCCCGATAGAGGAGCCGGAAAGAGGCTAAGGGGGACGAAATGGCGGCGGGCCGCATGTGAGCGCGGCTATGAAAGCAGAGACGCCAGGACTCTGCAACAATACTGGGTTCCTGGAAGGCTCGATTGCCAAGATGCGCAGTCCGACCGCCAACGAGGACGCTCTTGCACCCGGCACGGCGGTGTGGCTGAGAGACCGGACTGCCCCGTTGAATAACCGCCTGCAAGCCCATATGCAGCTCCTCCTAGAGGAATGGGAGACCGACATGGCGGATGTAGTGGCTGCTATGCGGAGACGCGAGGTGGAAGAGGATTTGGAGGAGCGGGTAAGAGACCCACGCCCCTGTATTCCCGAGGGATTGGCCACTGAGGCTGAGGAGCCCGGCCTGCATCTGCTCACCCTGCCTCTCTCCCCGCTACCCGTGTTAGCTGCTGCCGCCCCGCCACTAGGCCCGCTACCTGCCCAACCGGTAGCGATACCCTGCCAATCCGCCCCGGCGGACGAACCGGCTGCAGATGCTCCGGACGTCCCTGAATCACTCCTGGGGGAACCGCTAGGACCGCGGCCACTTAATAAAAATGTGCCAGAAGTCCCGGCAGTGATTGCGCCAGACCCCGAGCCCGGGACCGTGGCATGGATGAAGGCCCGGGTGATTGAGTTCCACCAACGTCAACAGGATCAGATCTTCCGGATGATGGAGCAGTGGACCGACGAGGTGGAGATGCTGATTGCAACTGCCCCGATGTACGGGAGGGGAACAGATGTAACAGAGCCGACTGGTGACCCACGTCCCTAAGTGATACCAGGACCGGCCACTGCGGCTGAGGGGCCCGGCCTAGTCTCGACCTATGCATCACCCTTGCCGTTACTTATGGGGCGCCTCAGTGTAAACTCGCCTGACCTGCTACCCCGTGCTACTGCAGAAGGATCTGATGTGCTGGATGCTGGAGGCCAGGAAGCTGCGGCAGCTGGCGGCAACCCGCCTGACGCAGATGCAAGTGATGGTGACTCCAGCGACTCCAGCTCTGGTGCTAAACCCGCCCTTGAAGGTGAAGAGGCAAGTGAGCGTCTCCGCTATGTGGGGGAACCGGTAGTTTATTTATTACACCGCGCGTAATGGTGGGAATGGATACCGGGCGCCCATGTCACAGCAAGCCTGTCACTGCATGTTTGATATGCTGGTGGCAGAGGACCCAGCAGACACAAAAGAGTCACAGTAAGGGCAGCGGAGGACCGTTGCACTGTCCCCGTTGGGACCACCTGTGTGTTTAAAGGTTCTGCAAGTTTGAAAATGAAAATGATTAACCGAAGTTAACCTGATTGTCTGCTTGATTGAACCGGTCGTTGCCGGCACTGTTGTCCCCGTGGGGACCGTTTAAAGTTACGTAAGGGACTCCTTACGGACAAGCCCGTGAACTTGCAGGGCAACCACAAACTGGTGGCTTGTAAATAAAGTTGTTGTTGCAGCTTCCACCGTTGCCACCTCCAGAGAGGCAGATTGGAGGAAGGGCCCGCAGTGGAGCAGGCTGGGGCCCAGCCACCACCGGAACCGGTGGCTACCCTCTGGGGGTTCCAGGGGCTCCCCATGGACGTGGGTCCCCTGGAAAGGACAGATCCCGCTCGGGTACCTTGGTGCAGGACTGGGGTCAAGGGGTGCTGCCTGTTTTCTTAGGGGCAGCATCAGGGCCAGGTTACTTGGGTGGGTGAGAGCGGAAGCCGTAACCGTTTAAAACCGTTTGAAACGTTTAAGAAAGTGCCTCCCGATGTGGGATGATGTTAATATGCATGTATGTCTGTTACCGTTTTACATTTTTATATCTTCTACAGTTTAAAAAAAAAAATAAAACCGGTGTTAAACGGGCAGCCCGCGGACGGTCTGCATTTTGCTAAGGGGGAATGTGACGCCCTGGACAAGCCAGGGGTCACAGGTAATGACATCACCACACCCTACACCCCGGTTAGGCACATCAAAGCTAGACCAGAAATCCTTGTTTCCTTCCCCAGGGGCTGATGTCCACACCAGGGGGTGGAGCCAGGCGGTTGGTCTCCACCCACCAAGGAGTTCACAGTCCTGGAGGAGGGAAAACACAGGCAGTTAGAGGGAGAGTTTAGCTCAGGCAGAGCTTGAGTGCAGAAGAGTTAGAGTGAAGCTAGGGAAGTGAGAGGAGAGACAGAGTTTGGAGGAGGAAGTGAAAAGAGGAAAGTGACAGCTTAAGAGCCTGAAGTTGGTCCGGGTGTGTGCCGGTACACAAGGAGAAGCCAGCACCATTGGCAGGGGCCTTTCGGATCCCAGCAAGGCTAGGAGTCGCCGTAAATTTGCCAAATCCGTCAGTGAAGGGGATTTCCGGGTTTCCAAACAACTAAGTCCCGATTGAAGGCAACAGTCCAACCGTATGAGAGAGACACCGCCACCGCCAAGGCACCAGTTTCCCAGGGCCAGCGCCTGCGGGCAAAGAGGGGCTCCTTCGGCCCATATCCAAGTCGGGGAGCGGGTTACCGGTGGGAACCCATCGCTACCAACATTACACAAGGTGCAGGGAAAGAGACAGTCACCGTTAACTACCGGGGAAAAGCAACAGCAGCCGTCCGTGGGAATCGTCTTTCCAGCCGTGTGTTTTACCGAGAACTGTGTCACCGTCTCAGGCTGAGTGAGTACCACCGTGCCGTGAGGCACAGCGCTGCCCCCCGCGACCCTGCACCTCACCAGGCCCCGCACCTGGCCTGCCATCCCTCATCCTCCACCCCATCACTGGGCCCTGGGACAACCAACCCCTACCCACGGAGGGGAGAACTAACAACTCTGCTGCTCCCTGTCACCGCTCCCGGGATCCCCATACAGAGCAGCGGTGGTGTTACTGTCGCGGGCGGAGGAGGAGACGCTGCGCTCTCCCACTGCTCGGGTCCGGCTGCCGCTGCTGCTGCGGCCTGCTGCTGCTCGGTGGTTCGAGCGATGGGCCGGATCCCGGGGACTCGAGCGGTGCTCCTCGCCCGTGAGTGAAAAGGTGATTGGTTTTTGGGATTGTTTATTGTCCGTGACGCCACCCAAGGTTGTGGTGATTGTGTGGACACCACTGCTGCTCTGTATGGGGATCCCGGGAGCGGTGACAGGGAGCAGCAAAGTTGTTGGTTCTCCCCTCCGTGGGTAGGGGGTAGTTCATAGTATCATAGTATCATAGTTTTTAAGGTTGAAGGGAGACTCTAAGTCCATCTAGTTCAACCCGTAGCCTAACATGTTGATCCAGAGGAAGGCAAAAAAAAAACCCAATGTGGCAAACAGGTTCCAATGGGGAAAAATTTCCTTCCTGACTCCACATCCGGCAATCAGACTAGTTCCCTGGATCAATACCCTGTCATAAAATCTAATATACATAACTGGTAATATTAAATTTTTCAAGAAAGGCATCCAGGCTCTGCTTAAATGTTAGTAGTGAATCACTCATTATAACATCATGCGGCAGAGAGTTCCATAGTCTCACTGCTCGTACAGTAAAGAATCCTCGTCTGTGATTATGATTAAACCTTCTTTCCTCAAGACGTAGCGGATGCCCCCGTGTTCCAGTCGCAGGCCTAGGTGTAAAAAGATCTTTGGAAAGGTCTCTGTACTGTCCCCTCATATATTTATACATTGTGATTAGATCCCCCCTAAGCCTTCGTTTTTCCAAACTAAATAACCCCAAGTTTAATAACCTATCTTGGTATTGCAGCCCACCCATTCCTCTAATAATCTTGGTCGCTCTTCTCTGCACCCTCTCCAGTTCAGCTATGTCCTTCTTATATATCGGTGACCAGAATTGTACACAGTATTCTAAGTGCGGTCGCACTAGTGACTTGTACAGAGGTAGAACTATATTTTTTTCATGAACACTTATACCTCTTTTAATACATCCCATTATTTTATTAGCCCTGGCAGCAGCTGCCTGACACTGTCCACTAAAGTGAAGTTTACCATCCACCCATACACCCAAGTCTTTTTCTGTGTCTGTTTTACCCAGTGTTCTACAATTAAGTACATAATCATAAATGTTATTTCCTCTACCCAAGTGCATGACCTTACATTTATCTACATTAAACTTCAATTGCCACTTCTCAGCCCAATCCTCCAATTTACATAAATCTCCCTGTAATATAAAATTATCCTCCTCTGTATTGATTACCCTGCAGAGTTTAGTATCATCTGCAAATATTGAAATTCTACTCCGCATGCCCCCAACAAGGTCATTTATAAATATGTTGAAAAGAAGCGGGCCCAATACTGACCCCTGTGGTACCCCACTATGAACTGAGACCCAGTCCGAGTACGTACCATTAATAACCACCCTTTGTTTCCTATCACTGAGCCAGTTTTTAACCCAGTTACACATATTTTCCCCTATCCCCATTATTCTCATTTTATGTACCAACCTTTTGTGTGGCACCGTATCAAAAGCTTTTGAAAAGTCCATATACACAACATCCACTGCATTTCCCTGGTCCAGACTTGAACTTACCTCTTCATAGAAGCTGATCAAATTAGTTGTCCCGGGGCCCAGTGATGAGGTGTTTGATGAGGGATGGCGGGGCCGGTGCAGGGCTTGGTGGGGTGCAGGGACGCGGGGGCAGCGCTGTGCCTCACGGCACTGTGGTACTCACTCAGCCTGAGACGGGGACACAGTTCTCGGTAAAACACACGGCTGGAAAGACGGTTCCCAGTAGTTGACGGTGACGGTCTCTTTTCCTGCACCTAAGATGATGTTGGAAGCGATGGGTTCCCACTGGTAACCCGCTCCCCGGCTTGGATATGGGCCGGAGGAGCCCCTCTTTGCCCGCAGGCGCTGGTCCTGAGAAACTGGTGCCTTGGCGGTGGCGGTGTCTCTCTCTAACGGTTGGACTGTTGCCTTCAATCGGGACTTGGTTGTTGGGAGACCCTGAGGTCCCCTTCACTAACGGACTTGGCAAATTCACGGCGACTCCTAGCCTTGCCGGGATCCGAAAGGCCCCTGCCAATGGTGCTGGCTTCTCTTCGTATACCGCTCCGGTACCGCCGGGCCACCACCCGTCCACGGTCCTTTCGGCAACCTCCAAGCAGCCTCTTCTGCAGACAGTTACCGCTGTCTGCTAACCTTGCTGTCCTCAGTCCGGGGGACACACCTGGACCAACTTCAGGCTTTCTCAACTGTCACTCTCATTTGCTCCTCTACCACTTCACTTCACTTCAGCTCTCACTAAACTGATCTCTTCACTCCTTCACTTCCCTAGCTTAACTGTCACTCCATCTGATCTGTTCTGCCTGGTTTTCCCGCCTCCAGGGCTGTGAACTCCTCGGTGGGCGGAGCCAACCGCCTTGCCCACCCCCTGGTGTGGACATCAGCCCCTGGAGGAAGGCAACAAGGATTTTTGGTGTAGCTATGGTGTACCTATCTGGGGTGTAGGGTGTGGTGGTGTCATGACCTGTGACCCCTGGCTTGCCCAGGGCGTCACATTCCCCCTTAGCAAAATTCAGATCGTCCGTGGGCTGCCCGTCCAACACCGGTTTTATTTTTCTGAAAAAAAGATAAAAAAACAACACATACAAGTATAATAACTTCATCCCACAGTGGGAGGCACTTTTCTTAAACGTTACGTAACATTTTAACCGGTTGCTGCTGCCGCTCTCTCCCACCCAAGTAACCTGGCCCTGATGCTGCCTCTAAGAAACAGGCAGCACCCCTTGACCCCAGTCCTGAACAAGTTACCCGAGCGGGATCTGTCCTTCCCCTCCAGAGGGTAGCCACCAGTTCCTGTGGTGGCTGGGCCCCAGCCTGCTCCACTGCGGGCCCTCCCTCCAACCTGCCTCTCCGGAGGCGGTAACGTTAGCTGCAACAAACATATTTTATTTACATGCCAATAATGTTTGTGGTTGCCCTGCAAGTTCTCGGGCCTGTTCATAGAGAGTTCCCTATGCAACTTTTCAAGCGGTCCCCACGGGGACAACAATGCCGGCAACGGCCGGTTCCAAATCACGGTAATCAGGTGAGGCTTCGGTAATTATTCTCTTTCCATTTTCAAAAACTTTCAACTTTTAAACACACACTGGTGGTCCCAACGGGGACTGTGCAACAGTGCTCCGCTGCCCTTAATGTGCACTTTCGTCCTCCTCACCCGGCTCTGGGTGGAAGAACACGGGCACCAGCCCCTCCAGCGCATAGCAAGCGCGGCGAGGAAGGGCCGCCCGATACCCGTTGTTCCCACTCCGGGGGATGTAAGTGGCCTCCGTGCCCTGCAGAGCAACGACTCCTTCATCTTCTTCCGAAACGGGCTCGGTGTCAGGCCCAGAGTCACTATCGTCCGTCTCTGCGCCAGGCGGGTGACCGCCAGCTGCCGCAGCCTCCGGGCTCGCGACTCTCTCAGCCACTGTGACAAAGGGATGTACGCCTGATGGGCCAGGTGCAGCGCGGTGCGCGGGCAGGGAGGACGGAGGCGGCATGGGGGCCAGAGGTAGACTGGGTCCCTTAGCTGCAACGGCCGGTCCCTCGGGGACACAGGGGCATGGGTCACTCACCAGCTCCTCCATCATAGCCTCCATTCCATACACCCGTGCAACTGCAGCTACGTCCTCCACCTCTACGGTCCACTGCTCCATCAGCCTGCAGATCTGGGTCCGGTAGTGTCAGCAGATCCCCGCCGTTCGGGCTCTCAGCCATGCCGCTGTTCCGGGCACCGGTTCGGTAGCCTCCGCATAGCTAGGTGGAGCGGACATTCTTTGCACGGGTCAGCGGATCGTGGGGTCCCGGCGTCCCTATCTGTATAGCCGCGGCTACATGCGACCAGTCGCCATTTCATCCCCCTTAGCCTCTTTCCGGCCCCTCCTCTATTGGGGCGGGGTTTTGGCCTTCGCGCCTCCGCTACTCGAGAAGACGCTCGAGCGGGAACTCTTCGCGCCAAAGATGGCGGCTTCTGAAATTTTCTGGCCGGACACCTCCGGCGGTAACAAGGCGCACCTCTATCCAATGGCAGAGCGGTAAGATCCTGTTCGTGACGCCAAGTTGTCGCGGGCGGAGGAGGGGACGCTGCGCTCTCCCACTGCTCGAGTCCGGCTGCAGCCTGCTGCTGCTCGGTGGCTCGAGCGATGGGCCAGATCCCGGGGACTCGAGCGGCGCTCCTCGCCCGTGAGTGAAAAGGGGATTGGTTTTTGGGATTGTTTATTGTCCGTGACGCCACCCAAGGTTGTGGTGATTGTGTGGACACCACCGCTGCTCTGTATGGGGATCCCGGGAGCGGTGACAGGGAGCAGCAAAGTTGTTGGTTCTCCCCTCCGTGGGTAGGGGGTAGTTGTCCCGGGGCCCAGTGATGAGGTGTTTGATGAGAATGGCGGGGCCGGTGCAGGGCTTGGTGGGGTGCAGGGACGCGGGGGCAGCGCTGTGCCTCACGGCACTGTGGTACTCACTCAGCCTGAGACGGGGACACAGTTCTCGGTAAAACACACGGCTGGAAAGACGGTTCCCAGTAGTTGACGGTGACGGTCTCTTTTCCTGCACCTAAGATGATGTTGGAAGCGATGGGTTCCCACTGGTAACCCGCTCCCCGGCTTGGATATGGGCCGGAGGAGCCCCTCTTTGCCCGCAGGCGCTGGCCCTGAGAAACTGGTGCCTTGGCGGTGGCGGTGTCTCTCTTTAACGGTTGGACTGTTGCCTTCAATCGGGACTTGGTTGTTGGGAGACCCAGAGGTCCCCTTCACTAACGGACTTGGCAAATTCACGGCGACTCCTAGCCTTGCCGGGATCCGAAAGGCCCCTGCCAATGGTGCTGGCTTCTCTTCGTATACCGCTCCGGTACCGCCGGGCCACCACCCGTCCACGGTCCTTTCGGCAACATCCAAGCAGCCTCTTCTGCAGACAGTCACCGCCGTCTGCTAACCTTGCTGTCCTCAGTCCGGGGCACACACCCGGACCAACTTCAGGCTTTCTCAACTGTCACTCTCTTTTGCTCCTCTACCACTTCACTTCACTTCAGCTCTCACTAAACTGATCTCTTCACTCCTTCACTTCCCTAGCTTAACTCTCACTCCATCTGATCTGTTCTGCCTGGTTTTCCCGCCTCCAGGGCTGTGAACTCCTCGGTGGGCGGACCCAACCGCCTGGCCCACCCCCTGGTGTGGACATCAGTCCCTGGAGGAAGGCAACAAGGATTTTTGGTGTAGCTTTGGTGTACTTATCTGGGGTGTAGGGTGTGGTGGTGTCATGACCTGTGACCCCTGGCTTGCCCAGGGCGTCACATTACCAAAAATCACCACAACCGTGGGTGGCGTCACGGACAATAAATCCCCAAAACCAAACCCCTTTTCACTCACGGGCGAGGAGCGCCGCTCGAGTCCCTGGGATCCGGCCCATCGCTCGAGCCACCGAGCAGCATCGGCCGCGGTAGCGGCCGCAGCAGCAGCGGCAGTCGGACCCGAGCAGTGGGAGAGCGCAGCGTCCCCTCCTCCGCCCGCGACAATTGCTTGGTGCATCATGTGACAAGTCCTATATAAAGGTTGGATCATTGTCAAACCATGAAAAAAATTGGAGTAACACATCCACTAAAATATTCTCTTTATTGAAAATCATTTTATAAATAGTTCAACATACAGTACATACGTCAAATTTTAAAGAGGCATTTTCAGACATAAACCCCACTAGTAGGGGAGGGAAAATCCCGGGAATAAACCCATCCCAATCAATGGGTAAGTACCAGACTATATAAATCAGTCTCTGAGTGGGGTAAGACAGCGAGCACAAGTATCATTGCACCACTGGAATAGCTATAATGAAAATACCCCATCTCTACAAAACACAAAACAACATATACAATATTATTGCATCAGCATACCCATACCCATAATGGATGAGGAGAATCTCCCTGGAGACCCCAGCAACTTGACACATGCTTCACCTAAGGTGGCTTTCTCAAGGGAATATGCCTAATGTTTCTGACCCTGAAGTTTGGTGCATGATGAATTGTGTATTTCTAAAGGCCAGATCATTGGTAGCCCTGCCATTCTATTCCTAGCTTGGTGCAGAGTACGAAAACAGAGCCTGGTGCACAATACCCTAATTTAGCTTGGTGCAGAGTGCCCAAACAGAGCCTGGCGCATATTGACTTAACAAAGACTGGTGTATACTTCCCTAATAAGCAGAGTGCCCTAATAATGCTTGATGCAGAGTACCCGAGCAGAGCCTTTTGCAGAGTGCCCTATCTGAGCCTGGTGCAGAGTGCTGTAACAGAGCCTGGTGCACAGTATCCTAATTGAGCCTGGTGTAGAATGCCAAAATAGAGCCTGGAGCAGGTTGCCCTAACAAAGCCTGGTGCACTCTACCCTAATAAGAAGGTTGCAGAGTCCCCACATAGTGCCTGGTGCAGAGTGCCTTTACAGAGGCTTGTGCTGGGTGCGCTAATAGAGCCTGGTACAGAGTGGCCTAATAGTGCCTGATGCAATGTACCCTAATAGAGCCCGGTGAAGACTGCCCTAATAGAGTCTGGTTCAGAGTGCCATTACAGAGCCTGGTGAACAGCACCCTTGTGCACAGTACCCTAATTGAGCCTGGTACAAAGTGACCTAATTGAGCCTGGTGCAGAGTGCCCTAATAAGGCCTGCTGTAGGGTGCACTTGAGTCGCTCACTACAGCGCTGCAGCGGTCGCCTGCGGGACACTGTGGGGACTTCTCTGTAGGGACCCTTCCGGCAACAGGTATGTCAAGTTCACTTTCATAGGAGTCGTGACGCCACTCTCGGTTTTGCGGTCAGGTTGAGGGGTGACCCTGCAGTTTAACGAACGTCTGGGGCCGATGGTGTCTGCAGTCTGATGGTATAGCCTCCCGAGAGTGAGGCTGGCCCCAGGGGCTCTGGTGTAAGTGCGTAGTACAATAGGTCACAGAAGAACTCACACACAGTCCGGAATGTCTTTCACGGTTTTTACTCACTTTCAGTTGTTTTCTGTCAGGTAACCCAGGAGATACTGAGATAGACCAGAGTGAACCAGGTATCCTTCAGGCTGGTATAGGGGTGACTGTAAGCTCGCCTTCCTAGCACTTCTTGTTTCGGATAACCCCCTACTTGAAGTATATGGGATTCATCCAGGGAAGTCGCAGCTGCCTTTTCTCCCCTTTCTGGCCCGTTTGCTGGCAGCGTGGACCAAGTAAAGATGGCTTCTGGCCCTATCTCACTTATGGGCTGCCTCGTTGCTGCTGATGCTGCGGACTCTGTGTTGGTTGGTGAGACACGTGGAGTGCCCTCACCGGCAGGTTTTAGCAGACCACCAAATAGATGTCTGGCTCTAGGGACCTGTTCCCCGTGCGTGCCTGGTCTACCAGGAATCCCCGTACTCAACCACCTTGCTTCTTCCTGAGGTGTTTTTCAGGCTGACTGTGTGGCAACCGAAAACCAAAAACCTGGTGTAGGTGTCCTAACAGAGCCTAGTGCACAGTGTACCGCCCCGTGCTCGGCGGCAGCCGAGCCACTCGGATCCGGACCTTCTGTGGGTGGCTCGAGGGTCTCCAGAATCAGGGGTCCTGTGGTCCCTCCAACTGAAAAAGGGGGGGATTTGTGGTATGGGGACGTAGGTGTACGGCCGGAGCCGTGTTTTGAGTTTGTGACGCCACCCACGGGATGTGGTGAAGGTGGACACCACCGCTGCAGTTACAGTGCACCCGGGGGAGATGGTATGCAGCAAGTTGTTAACCCCTCCGTGGGCAGGGTTGGTGGCCCCGGGACCCGTTGGGGGTGTTTTTGTGGTGCAGGGAGATGGGCGGCCGGAGTGCACTGGTGTACTCACTAGTAGAATGAAACACTCGAGTCTCTGGTAAACCAAGATGATGGTGGTTGGTGCCAGCAGCCGGCTGCAGTCGGGTTCCCCCACCCGGTTGGTGGTCTCTGCCCTTCTCCTGCACCTGTTTGAGATGTTGGACTACCTGCACCTGCAACGATAGGAGTCCGCTCCCCGGCTTGTGGATGTCAGAAGAGCCTGTTTGCCCGCAGATGCTGGCCCGTGGGATCCGTGGCGGTGGCTGCTTATCCCCCTCGTTGGGCTGTTATCTTCTATGAGGGACTTTGGGTGGGAAAGGACCTCAAGTCCAGACCGCAATCAGTTATTTAACTCAGTCCAGTAGTTTCTAGACCTCGTTTCAGGGTCTGAGTACCCCCTCTTGTGCTCCGGTTTCCGAGTCGGTTCCCCGGGTCGGTATCGGCGGGCCACTACCCTTGTCCAGGTCCACCACGGTTCCACCGAGCCGTCTTCCTGGCTCCTGCAGCCAGAGGCCTCCATATGCCTCCAAGCCAGAGGTACCAGGGCTCCTACCCTGGCACCTGTCAGACAGTTGCAGACCTGACACACAGGCCTGCTTCCACTCAACTCTCCCTCCAAACTCATCTGCCTACTTTTCCCGCCTCAGGCTGTCTGAACTCCTCGGTAGGCGTGTCCAACCACCTGGCTCCGCCCCTTGGTGTGTCCATCCAGCCCTGAGGGAGGTGACTAGGGTTTAAATGGTTGGCTGCTGACACCTTGTTAGGGGACTGGTGTTGTGCGGGGCTCTAACTGTGACTACCTGGCTGGTCCAGGGCGTCACACACAGCAACCTACTAGTGCGCCTGGTGCACAGTACCCGAATTGAGCCTGGTGCAGAGTGACCGAATAGATCCTCCTGTAGTGTGTCCTAACAGAGCTTAATACACAGTACCCTAATAAAGCCTAGTGCAGATTACCCTAATAAAGTCTGGTGCAGAGTGCCTTAACAGAGCCTAGTTCACAGTACCCTAATAGAGCCTGGTACACAGCATGCTTTCAGAGTCTGGTGCAGAGTGCTTTAACAGAGCCTGTTGCAGGATGCCCTAACAGAATCTGGGGCACAATATTTTAATAGAGCCTGGTGCAAAGTGCCCTAATAGAGATTGGAGCAGAGTGCCCTAATAGGGCCTAGTGCAAGGTGCTCTACCAGAGCCTTGTTCACAGTACCATAATAGATCCTGGTGTACAGTGCCATATCAGAGCCTAGTGCAGAGTACCCTAACAGTACAATACTCTGCTAGGCACTCTTTCTCCTTTACTGTGCACTTTTTGAGGTAAAAAAATGGAGAGCATCAAATAGGTGACATAGACGTTGCTATACTGCTGCTGCTGATGGTGGTGTGGCTGCTGCAGGGACAGGACATGGTCGATTTGTGCCTGCTACATGCCCAAATGAAATACCTTCTTCTTGTACACGCAGGTGACAGGACATTCCGGGTAATTTCGTAGGACCAAGTATTGCTGCACAAATGATCAGGCCAGTACCAGTAGAGGTGGTTTTAGATTGCATGGCTGAGAGTACCTCCGGTTTCTTTGCTTTGTCTTCCAAGCTGTTCTCTGCTGAAAGCACAGTTTGCACATGCAGCCCATGGGTCTTCCACCTCATCCCCTTGCAAATCAGCAAAGTAGTATGAGCCTCAAGTCATGCAGCAGTCACTTCAGCTTTTTGATGACTCCGCTGGCTGGGTTCTGGCTCTGACCCAGTAGAAGAACAGATTGAGTGCATTGATGCCCAACCACTTGTTGTGTTTGTATAATGTCTTTATTTATAACAACAGGGAAAAGGGAAAGGGGAAATATAAAGTGAGGTGTAGCAAGAATTGAAATTACTTATTTTACAATTTTTGACATTTTTTAACAATCAATAGGCTTTAGATATAATTTGAAAGGTAAAATTAAAAAACAAACAAACACTTTTTGTGTTTGAAGATGAGTACATAGGAGAGCTAATACACATGGTCAGTAGACCACCGCAACATATCTCTGATTATGATGAAACACAAGTGCCAGGAGGTGACACAGGTGATAGGCAAGGAGGGAAGGGGTAAGGATTTGGGGGAAGATGATGCAGGGGATGATGAGGTCCCTGACCCCACATGGACTGAAGGCCATCTGTCTGATGTACGCAGTTCGGAGGAAGAGGAGGTGGTCACGCTGCTCAAGGGAGCACAGCGGTTGGCCCCCTAGCCAGTACGTCGGCTGCTAGTGCCCACCACGCCAATGAAGTGAGCACATTAAAGCCAGCTAAAAGGAGCTCCCTGCTGAATAAAGGGCGACAATTTTTTTTTTTTTTTTACAAAGTTCTGAATTTTTTTCACTATTTAAGTTAATATAAAACTATACATGTTTGTGTGCCGCCCCCTTGCCAGCAGCCTGCCGCTGCTCGGGTCTGGACCTTCCGGTGGGTGGCTCGAGGGTCTCTGGACCCGGGGGATCCCGCGGACACTCCGAATGAAAAGGGGGGTTTGGTGGACGTATAGGTACGGGCTGGGACATACTAGGTTCGTGACCCCGCCCACGGTATGTGGTGATATTGAACACCACCGCTGCAGTTACGGGACACCCAGGGGTGATGCTGTGCAGCAAGTTGTTAACCCCTCCGTGGGAAGGGATGGTGGCCCCAGGACCCGTTGGGGTTTGGTGGTACAGAGAGATGGGCGACCGCAGGGTGCTGGTGTACTCACTATTAAGAAAACACACGAGTCTCTGGTAAACCAAGGTGATGGTGGTCGGTGCCCGCAGCCGGCTGCGTTCTGGTTCCCCCACCCAGCTGGTGGTCTCTGTTTTTCTCCTGCAGCTGTTTTAGAACGGTGGATTGCCTGTGCTTGCAACTCCAGGAGTCCGCTCCCGGCTGGATGTGGCCTAAGGAGCCCTTGCCCGCAGACGACGGCCCGTGGGATCTCTGAGTCATGGCGGTGGCCTTTTATCCCCCTCGGTGGGCTGTTGCCTTCAATCAGGACTTTGGGTGGGACAGGACCTCTAGTCCTGGCCTCAATCAGTTAATTAACCAGTTCCAGTCGCTTCTGGACCTAGCTTCAGTGTCTGAGTACCCCCCTGTGTGCTCCGGTTTCCGAGTCCGTTCCCCGGGTCGGTACCGGCGGGCTACAACCCTGTCCCGGTCCACCTCGGTTCCACTGAGCCGTCTTCCCGGCCCTTGTAGACGGAGAATGCCGTCTGCCTCCTAGCCAAAGGCACCAGGGCTCCTACCCTGGTACCTGTCAGTTTTCCTTCAGGCCTGAGACACAGGCCTGACCTCCACTCTCCTTGAACTCTAAAACTCAACTGACTGTACTGAACTGAACTGTTTACTTTCCCCGCCCCGGGCTGTCTAGACTCCTTGGTGGGCATCTTCCAACCGCCTGGTTCCGCCCCCTGGTGTGTCTATCAAGCGCCGAGGGGGGTGACTAGGGTTTTGAGGTTGGCTGATGTCACCTGTGAGGGAAGGGTGTTGTGTGGGGCCCTATTTGTGACTTCCAGGCCCGGCCAGGGCGTCACAATCCCCCTTGGTTAAACACAGACCGTCCGCGGGCTGTCCTACCACCACCGGTTTATTTTGTTTAACTGGAAAAGATAAAAAGATTTTAGAACACATACAATTATAATAACATATTTACAGAGTATGAATGCTTTGGTTTCTTCCCTTAACGAGAGGCAGGTCACTTAAACATTGCATAAAACAATTTTATTAACCGGGATGGGACCGGGTCCTTTTCACCTTAACCCACCCAAGCAAACCTAGCACTAGTGCTGCCTCTAAAAAACCAGGTCAGCACCCCTTTTCCCCAGTCCAGGAAACAGGTTCGGGTGTTGGCCAAACGGGCAGGTAATAAGTTCCTTACCCGGCAGTCTCTCTCAGAGGCCCCACGTCCAGGGGACCCCTGACCCGGAGGGTAGTCACCGGTTTCCTTGGTGACGGGACCTCGCCCTACTCTGCCGCAGGCCCTTCCTCTCCGGAGACTGCAGGATGATTAAAAGGGTGGTCTGGGGCTATTTACAAGACCCAATAGTTTTTGGGTTGGCCTGCAAGTTCTCAGCCATGTCTTTTTGTATGAACAGGTAATAAAACAACGGGAACAGAACAGAGTCCCAATGGGGACTTGCAGAAAGGTAGCCGGTAACCACTACCACTTAATACTCTTCATTTTCGGGACTGGAGGGAGGCGGAGAGGGGTGGCTGCACTGTGGGGCACTTTGGGCTACCCTCCTCCGGACATCCAGGGCAAACACCCCCTCTCTCTGCAGTGCTGGGTGTACGTCTCCAGCTTTCCGGGTTCCAGGTCCTGGTCGGGATGGCCGATAGCGAGATGCGGGTACACGTCTCTCCGGGACACAAAAATCTCAGCCTCCAGGCCCGGCTCGAAGATAAAACCCCATCCTCGTCGGGGGTCAAAGTGCCAGACCTGGCCTTCGTATGTCAGGCCCCTCACCTGGTAGGTGGCGTTCCGTAGGTTGTCTTTCTCCTGAATGGTCCGGGATAAGACCTCCGCCTTCCTCTTTTCACGGGCTGCGATTTCCCAGCCCAGCTGGCACTGTTGCTCCCAATATGGAGCGTCTGCGGCCTGCTCCAACTCGCTCTGTGCTGGGGTCAGACCCAGCCGGAGTTTCCCCGTGCCGGCCACAACCGGCACTTTCTGCACTGGGGGACCCTGCTGTGTCATGGCATGCTCGGCTGCTTGACAGCTGCAGCCCCGCGACGCCTCAGCCAAGGCTTGGAACCTGGGAGCGGCCAGCTTTGCCCGCTGGGCTGGCTTCCGGTCAGGGATCACCTCCACCTTGGCTGGGCGGGCTGCTGAAGCCATTGTTGTCTAAGGCGCGGCCTCTCCCGGGGTCAGTAATGGGTCTTGAGCAAGTCGGGGCACCTTCTGGGTGTGGATGATACATGGAGCCAGGATCGGTGTCGGGGCGGTGACAGGCTGGCAGTTGGCGGCTTCCTCAGGCTGGTCCTCGCGGGCCAGTGGGATGGACTCCACTGCCGGTGTTGATGGCAGCAGACCGAGCGGGGGGTCAGCAGCAACCGGTATGGAAAGTGAGGGAGGCAATATAAAGGGCAGGGGCAGACCGGGTCCCTCAGCCTGATCGGCGGTCCCTCGGGGACATAGGAGCGTGGGTCGCTTACCCGCTCCTCTATGGTTGCCTCCACTTCGCGTGCCCGCATGGCCGCAGCCATCTCTTCCATCTCGGCCATCCACCACTCCAGCATAAAGCGCGCCTGCGCCTGGATCCGGCGACACATCCGTGCAGTCTGGGCTTCCACCCACGCCGCGGTCCCGGGCACGAGCTCCTGCATTCCGGGCTTGTTGGATGAGTCGGCCATGTTACTCTCACCGGGTCCAGGAACCAGAAGGGTGGCAGGGTCCTGCAGTCCCTGCCCTTTATCTGCTCGGTCACATGTCGCAGAATTTTCACCCGCCCGCCTTGGTCTTTTCCTGGCACTCCTCTCTCTGGCCGGTAAGTTTCGTTTTGCGACTTCCGGCTTTGCTTTTCAGCTGTGTTCCCAGGGGGTGGGGCCTCAGCTATCACGCTCTTTTCGCAGGGAAGAAGACCCTGGGCGGGAATCTTCGCGCCAAAAGATGGAGGCAAGATGCCGTTTTCTGGAAATTTTTCAAAGGATCACCGCTGACTTCAATACAAGGCGCACTTCCACAAGGTAAGTGCATGGGTAAGTATCCTGTTCATGACGTTAAAGCTTCAGGGTGTGCCGCCCCCGTGCCAGCAGCCTGCCGTGGACACTCTGAATGAAAAGGGGGCTTTGGTGGACGTTTAGGTACAGGCTGGGCCATACTGGGTTCGTGACGCCACCCACGGTATGTGGTGATATTGAACACCACCGCTGCAGTTACGGGGCACCTGGAAGAGATGTTGTGCAGCAAGTTGTTAACCCCTCTATGGGCAGGGATGGTGGCCCCAGGACCTGTTGGGGTTTGGTGGTGCAGGGAGATGGGCGACCGCAGGGTGCTGGTGTGCTCACTATTAAGAAAACACACGAGTCTCTGGTAAACCAAAGTGATGGTGGTCGGTGCCCGCAGTCGGCTGCGTTCTGGTTCCCCCATCCTGCTGGTGGTCTCTGTTTTTCACCTGCACCTGTTTTAGAACAGTGGACTGCCTGTGCTTGCAACTCCAGGAGTCTGCTCCCAGCTGGATGTGGCCTAAGGAGCCCTGTTCCGCAAACGCTGACCCGTGGGATCTCTGAGTCATGGCGGTGGCCTTTTATCCCCCTTGGTGGGCTGTTGCCTTCAATCGGGACTTTGGGTGGGGCAGGACCTCTAGTCCTGGCCTCAATCAGTTAATTAACCAGTTCCAGTCGCTTCTGGACCTAGCTTCAGTATCTAAGTACCCCCCTGTGTGCTCTGGTTTCCGAGTCGGTTCCCCGGGTCGGTACCGACGGGCTACAACCCTGTCCCGGTCCACCTCGGTTCCACCGAGCCGTCTTCCCGGCTCCTGTAGGCGGAGACCGCCGTCTGCCTCATAGCCAAAAGAACCAGGGTTCCTACCCTGGTACCTGTCAGTTTTCCTTCAGGCCTGAGACACAGGCCTGACCTCCACTCTCCTTGAACTCTAAAACTCAATTGACTGCACTGAACTGAACTGTTTACTTTCCCCGCCCCGGGCTGTCTAGACTCCTTGGTGGTTGTCTTCCAGCCGCCTGGTTCCGCCCCCTGGTGTGTCTATCAAGCCCCGAGGGGGGTGACTAGGGTTTTGAGGTTGGCTGATGCCACCTGTGAGGGAAGGGTGTTGTGTGGGGCCCTATTTGTGACTACATGGCCTGGCCAGGGCATCACATTTGGTATCTAAAAATTCATACTGACCTAAGGAATTGTCATGGGCGGAGGAGGGGACGCTGCGCTCACCCACTGCTCGGGTCCGGCTGCTGCTGCTCGGCGGTGGCTTGAGCAGTGGGCCGGATCCCGTGGACTCGAGCGGCGCTCCTCGCCCGTGAGTGAAAGGGGGTGGTTTGGTTTTAGGGATATTGTCCGTAACGCCACCCACAGTTGTGGTGAGATTGGTGACACCACCGCTGCTCTGGACGGGGATCCCGGGAGCGATGACAGGGAGCAGCTTGGATGTTGGTTCTCCCCTCCGTGGGTAGGGGGTTGGTTGTCCCGGGGCCCGGTGATGGGGTAGGGAAGTATGGCAGGCGGGTTACGGGGCCGGGTCGCGGGGGCAGCGCTGTGCCGCACGGCACGGTGGTACTCACTCAGCCAATCATGAACACAGAGTCTCCGGTAAAACAAACGGCTGGATGGACGGGTCCCACAGACGGCTGCGGTGTTTCTCCTCCCAGCAGGTTGATGGTGACTGCCTTTCCCTGCACCTGTGTAGTGTAGATGGTTCCAATGGGTTCCCATCGGTAACCCGCTCCCCAGCTTGGATATGTGCTGAAGGAGCCCCTTTTGCCCGCAGGCTCTGGCCCTGGGAACTGTAGCCTTGGCAGTAACTATATTTCCCTCTAACGGTTGGACTGTTGCCTTCTGTCGGGACTTGGCTGCTGGGAAACCCCGGAGGTTCCCTTTGCTAACGGATTTGACAATTTCAGCGGCGACTCCTAGCCTTGTCGGGGTCCGTAAGCCCTGCCGGTTGGTGCTGGCTTCTCTTTGCGTACCGGTCCGGTACCGCCGGCCCATCGCCCGTCCACGGTCCTTACGGCTAGCTCCAATAGGCCTCTCCTGCAGACGGTCACCACCGTCTGCCAACCTTGCTGTTCCGTCCGGGCCACACACCCGGACCAACTTCAGACTGCTCTTTTGCCACCTCACTGCTCCACTTCCAAAACTAAACTGCTCTGCTTTTCCCGCCTCCAGGACTGTGAACTCCTCGGTGGGCGGGACCAACCGCCTGGCCCACCCCCTGGTGTGAACATCAGCCCCTGGAGGGAGGCAACAAGGATTTTTGTTTGACTTAGGTGTGCCTGACCTGGGTGTGGGGTGTGTTGGTGTAGTACCTGTGATGTCCTGGCTTGTCCAGGGCGCCACAGAATCATACTTTCCTGGTCAGTTTTACCAAACATGGTAAATAAAAAAAATACAATATTGCACTTTTTTGTGCAATTTCAATTTTTTTTCCATTTTCCAGTACAATATAGCTGGGTGGTGAATAGGTTAATAAATGATAAATTTGCAGAAAATTACAGCAGTGTAACAGTTTAGGCATGATACATAAGAGTCACATGTGTAATCTGTTCCAGACTGCTCAAACATTTTATTCATCCTGACGGTCAACACTTTACTTTACATTGACATTCAAAAATGTCTTTGCAGAGTAAGGTACCGTCACACTAAGCAACTTACCAGCGATCCCAACAATGATAGGGATCGCTGGTAAGTTGCTAGGAGGTTGCTGGTGAGATGTCACATTGCGACGCTCCAGCGATCCCACCAGCAACCTGACCTGGCAGGGATCGCTGGAGCGTCGCTACACAAGTTGCTGGTGAGCTCACCAGCAACCAGTGACAAGCCCCCAGCGCCGCGTGGAAGATGCTGCGCTTGGTAACTAAGGTAAATATCGGTAACCAACCCGATATTTACCTTGGTTACCACCGCACGGAGCTACACGTGCAGAGAGCAGGGAGCAGCGCACACTGAGCGCTGGCTCCTTGCTCTCCTAGCTACAGCACACATCGGGTTAATTACCCGATGTATGCTGCAGCTAAATGTGCACAGAGCAGGGAGCAGTGCACACCGCTTAGCGCTGGCTCCCTGCTCTCCTAGTTACAGCACACATCGGGTTAATTACCCGATGTGTGCTGCAGCTAAATGTGCACAGAGCAGGGAGCAGTGCACACTGCTTAGCGCTGGCTCCCTGCTCTCCTAGCTACAGCACACATCGGGTTAATTAACCCGATGTGTCCTGCAGCTAGCTACATGTGCACAGAGCAGGAGCCGGCACTGACAGTGAGAACGGAGGAGGCTGGTAACAAAGGTAAATATCGGGTAACCAAGGACAGGGCTTCTTGGTTACCCGATGTTTACATTGGTTACCAGCCTCCGCAGGAGCCGGCTCCTGCTGCCTGCACATTTAGTTGTTGCTGTCTCGCTGTCACACACAGCGATGTTGTCACGCTCCCCGGGTCCTTACCCCCGTTCCCCGGCTCACCTGCCACGCTCTCCGCTCCCCAGTCACCGGATTCCGTCCGTCCCAGGGCTCCGGGCCCCCGATCCCGGCGCCCGACAGCTTCCCTGGACCTGGCCGGCTCCCCTGCGTCCTCCTCGCAGCCTCCTTCCCTGGCTTCTGGCACCCGGGCGGCGCGCATGCGCATTAGGGCGCGCGCGCGGTCACTGACCCTTTCTTAAAGGGCCAGCGTCCATTAACAGGAAATGAGGTTGCACAGGTACAGGGTATATAGGGGGTCATTGTCCAAGGGGGCGGGGCCTGATCTTCGTGTTCCCTGAGCTAGGAGTCAGGTCTCTTGGTGTTTATGTGCCTGTACTCACCTATCTGTCTTTGTAGAGCCGTACCTGCCTCGCCATCCAGTCTGCCGTGTCCTGATCCCCGCACGCTGTCCGTCTGCCATCTGACAGTCCGTACCATCCCGGATCCCTGCGGTGACCCGTCATCTTGCTCCAGAGGTTCCGGACCCCGCCTGATATCACCTCGGCCTCCGAACCTGAGCTACGTCACCAAGACCACCTTCTGTGACTCCGTGGTCCCTGGGACTCCTCCGCTGCCTTCACTTGCACGGACTGTTCTACTGCCCATCAGTGCTTCAGCTGCCGGACTCCCTACCACCATCTCAGAGAGTTCGGTCCAGTGGATCCACCTCCTGGGTCTGCCCGACCGCCCGGCCGTGACAGTAAGATCAGGCCATGGATCCCGCTGCAGCACTCATGGCTCTGCAAGAGGAACTCCAACGCCAGCATGAAGTCCAGACCCGCATGCTGCAATTCATGACCTCCGTGGACACCCGCCTGTACACATTACAAGCATCAATGACGCCTGCGGCACCCAGGTCCCCCGCCAGGCAAGCCATGGCCCCCGCACCAGTGGCAACCTCGTCAGATGCTTCCCGACTCCGATTGGCGTCACCTCCTCGTTATGCTGGAGATCCCAAGACCTGCAGGGGCTTCATAAATCAATGTTCCCTTCATTTCACGCAGCTGCCACATCTGTTCGCCTCCGACCAAGCCAAGGTCGCCTTTATAATGTCCCACCTAGAGGGCGAGGCGCTGGCGTGGATGAACCCCTTGTGGGAGAAGGAGGACCCCATGACCAAGGATCTTCAACAGTTCCTGCAGGCATTCCGCAGCACCTTTGACGAGCCGGGACGCGCTTCTGCCTCTGCTTCATCACTCCTCCGCCTACGTCAAGGAACACTGACGGTGGGCCAATACGCCATCCGTTTTCGCACTTTGGCTTCAGAACTCGGGTGGAATAATGAGGCCCTAACAGCCGCCTTCTGGGAGGGACTCTCGAGTCGCATCAAGGATGAGTTGGCGGGTCGGGACGTGCCCTCCACCCTAGATGCCCTGATTGCCCTAGCAACTCGTGTGGACATACGTTTTCAGGAGCGCTCCAAAGAGCTATCTCGTGAGAGACGCCCGTTACGGCATTCATCTCCTCCTCAGAAGCCCTCCGTACCTCAGTCATCAACAGCTGGGAGTCCCGTCCACGAGCCCATGCAGATTGACCGAGTGCGTCAGTCTGCACAACGTAGAGCAGAGCGGCTTGCCCAGGGTCTCTGCTTTTACTGCGGTGAGGGCACACACCTCCTCCGTTCCTGTCCGGAAAGGCCGGGAAACTCCAAAGCCTAGGGTTGGTAGGAGAGGCCACCCTAGGTGCTGGGACTCTCTCTGATCCGGTCACATGGACCGTGCAAGTGACAACGGGAGAGACGCGGTTCACGGCTGAGGCCTATCTTGATTCCGGGGCAGCAGGCAATTTCATCCAGCAAGCCACCGTGGACAAATACCAGGTGCCTGTTATCCCACTCAACAAGCCCCTGGTGATTGCCTCTGTGGATGGGAGACCCCTTTCTGACACCATCTCCTGGACCACCAGGCCGGTTGAACTGCGCATCGGTGCTCTTCACACCGAGAACATCGCCTTCTACGTCCTTCCGCACATGTCCCATCAGATCCTGCTGGGCCTTCCATGTTGTTTACGGACTCCAGCCCGCCGTCCCATTGCCTATATCCCCTTCATCGGATGTCCCGGCTGCTGATACTGCAGTTCGTGACTTTGCTACCATCTGGGACTCTGTCAAAGCGTCCCTTGGGCGCGCTTCCCAGCGGATGAAGAAACACGCTGACAAGAGACGTCTGGATCCTCCGTGTTTCTCTCCTGGTGACCTGGTCTGGCTTGCTTCCCAGTACATCCGATTGAAGATACCTTCCTACAAGCTGGGTCCTCGCTACATCGGGCCGTTTAAGGTCCTCAGCAAGATCAATGAGGTATCCTACAAGCTACAGCTCCCGGCCACGATGAGGATACCCAACTCCTTCCACGTCTCTCTGCTCAAGCCGGTTGTCCTTGGTCCCTTCTCCGCTGCTGCCAGTCCGGCCCCTCCTCCTATTGCCGATGATGACATCTATGCGGTAAGGGATATCGTGGCCATGAAGACCGTACGAGGTCGACAGTACTTCCTGGTGGACTGGGAAGGGTATGGTCCTGAGGATAGGTCTTGGGAGCCCAGGGAGAACGTGGGCACTCCTCTTATCCGTGCCTTCATGTCCCGGTTGCGGGGAGGGGGGCGTGGGGGGGGGGGTACTGTCACGCTCCCCGGGTCCTTACCCCCGTTCCCCGGCTCACCTGCCACGCTCTCCGCTCCCCAGTCACCGGATTCCGTCCGTCCCAGGGCTCCGGGCCCCCGATCCCGGCGCCCGACAGCTTCCCTGGACCTGGCCGGCTCCCCTGCGTCCTCCTCGCAGCCTCCTTCCCTGGCTTCTGGCACCCGGGCGGCGCGCATGCGCATTAGGGCGCGCGCGCGGTCACTGACCCTTTCTTAAAGGGCCAGCGTCCATTAACAGGAAATGAGGTTGCACAGGTACAGGGTATATAGGGGGTCATTGTCCAAGGGGGCGGGGCCTGATCTTCGTGTTCCCTGAGCTAGGAGTCAGGTCTCTTGGTGTTTATGTGCCTGTACTCACCTATCTGTCTTTGTAGAGCCGTACCTGCCTCGCCATCCAGTCTGCCGTGTCCTGATCCCCGCACGCTGTCCGTCTGCCATCTGACAGTCCGTACCATCCCGGATCCCTGCGGTGACCCGTCATCTTGCTCCAGAGGTTCCGGACCCCGCCTGATATCACCTCGGCCTCCGAACCTGAGCTACGTCACCAAGACCACCTTCTGTGACTCCGTGGTCCCTGGGACTCCTCCGCTGCCTTCACTTGCACGGACTGTTCTACTGCCCATCAGTGCTTCAGCTGCCGGACTCCCTACCACCATCTCAGAGAGTTCGGTCCAGTGGATCCACCTCCTGGGTCTGCCCGACCGCCCGGCCGTGACAGATGTGCGCTTCACAGCGGGACAGCAACAACTAAAAAATGGCCCAGGACATTCAGCAACAACCAACGACCTCACAGCAGGGGCCAGGTTGTTGCTGGATGTCACACACAGCAACATCGCTAGCAACGTCACAAAAGTTGTTCGTTAGCAGCGATGTTGCTAGCGATGTTGCTTAGTGTGACGGGGCCTTAAAGGCCCGCTGTTTCCATGTACATCTGCTACAGCATGAAACCTGCTCCCAAAGATGACCAAAATCCCCACAGGGAAGGTAGACATGGTTTGTTGCCATCTCTGCCTTTTTGATTGCAATATAAACAGTTTTGAACAAGCTCTATGTTTACAGTAAAGTAAGTGCTGACAGCTCTTCCCCCTCCAGACCTAGTGATCCTGTGATCCTTGGATGTAGGTAGAGCTGCTGGGTCCTAGGTAACCAACTAAGCTCTGCTATACAGGCAGGTGTCTAAATTTCCACTCTAAAACTGGGGCTATTAAAGCTTCCTCAATGTAATTAAATGGGGAAATCAACAATGAAAATATTTTTTAATTATGCTAAAGGGAATCTGTCACCACATTTGACCTATCAAAGCTATTAATGTATAAATACAAGTTCTAGAATGCTGAAAAAAGTCCTACCTGTCTGTCTTATATAAGATGTCTTGATGTGGATAAATCATCTTTTATCACATTATGTAAATGAGCTCTTCTAGGCTATGGGGCAGATACTGTCCGGAAGATAACTCCACCTCCAGAGATGATTTAAATAAAAGAGGCATTACCAGTGTCAGACAAATAAGGCTGCTTTCACACATCCGGTTTTAGCAGAGCCGGCCAATCCGGCTCTAAAACCTATGCAACGGATGCGGCGACAATACTGCATCCTTTGCATAAGTTTTTGACATGCAGCCCGTCCGGGTTTTGCCGCTTGCGACACGCTACTGAGCATTCGCAGTGGAAAAAACCTCATGCAGTGGCCGGATGCGGTGTTTGCCGCAGGACGCCACATGCGGCGTCCATAGCCATGCATTGCAAATCGCGCCACATCGACCGGATGCGGCGCGATGCAGTTTTTTTTGCCGGACAAAAAAACTTGCCAGGCAGCGTTTTATCCAGCCACCGCATCGGCTAAATCTGCCGCATGCGGCAAAAACCGGACCGAACGCAAGCTCATGCGGCACAATCCGGCACTAATGAAAGTCTATGCAAAAAACCCTGCAACCGGCGCGCAAAAAAAAACGGTTGCATTTTTTCTGCAAAGCGCTGGATTGTGCCGCACAGGAAAAAACAGAGGTGTGAAAGCAGCCTAACATACTGAACAGGAGAAATAAAATTTGTTTTCTTCCAAACACATTTTTTACTGCTCACTGAGCTCTGCTTTATTGTAACAATATTGCAACACTGTCTGCCTGTGAGATGGAGGCTGAAGCTGAGAGGAACCTGCAGAAGTGTCAGTTAGGCTGGACTCACATGAATGTATGGCATCCGATGCGAGAGCATTGGATGTGATATGCTAATGACCCCCGGCTTAGGCTCTGCTGAGGACGGGTGCTGTCGAGGAGAGGGAGGGGTTAATCTCCCCATCTCCTCAATTGTCAACCTGTAATTATTTCGCACTGCACTGGGATAACATCCAAGTGCAATCCAATGTTTCTCTTGCACCGATTCACTTGAATGGATGCGAGTGATACGGTTCTCGCAGAAAATCCTAGCATGTTGCGACTTTTCTCGCATCCAGAATTTGGATGTGAGAAAAGCTGATCAACTGCTCTGCCTCATTGACTAACATTGGTCAGAGTGCAATGCGAGATTTTCTCTCATTGCACTCGTCCATTTTTCACGCTCGTGTGAGCGTTCCCTTTCAATCACATACAGCTCTGCAGCGAGAACAGAGAACAGCTGTCACACATCACACTGGTAATGCCCCGTTTATTTTATATAAACTCTGGAGGCGGAGTTATCTTCCAGCAGCATCTGCCCCCTAGCCTGGAAGAGCTTATTTACATAAAGTGATAAAAAATGATTTATCCACAAAAAGGCATCTGATATAAGACATACATTTATGGCTTTTTTCAGCGTTCTATAACCTGTATGTCCATATGAATAGGTTAGATAGGTCAAATATCATGACTGATTCCCTTTAAATTGCCCCACCACCTTTTTTTATGAGAAAAAAAATAAATAAAACTAAAAAAGACATCACACAGTCTGATTCATTGTTTCTATGCCTGCTGCCGACAATATAAAAATATATGTAAGGCCTGTTTCACACGTTAGGGAAAAACAAACACGATTTTCACTGACGTATTAAAGATACATATGGCCCTCCGTGTGCTGTGATTTTGGCACAGGTGTGTTCTCCGTGTGCTATCCATGATAGCACACATAGATCAGGCACTTATACTCACCTGTCCACGCTCCCGCTGTCCAGGGTTCTGATGTCTCCCGCGCTACTGTCTCTGGCCGCTGCTGTCTCACTGCTGCTGTTACTTCCGGGTTGCGGTGCAGTGAATATTCATTAGCATATAAAAAATCATTTTATTTCAAAGGTACTTGTTTTTTCTGCTACGTGTTACACAGATCACACCACTGTGTAATCCATGGGACATCAGTGATGCCGGAGAAAAATGGTCTTATCTCTAAATCTCTGATGTATGCACAGACCCATTTATTTTAATGGGTCTGTGTATGTCCGTGATTCTATGTATAAAAACCGTAACATACTGTTTCGTCACCGCCGGAGTCTGCTCCAGGGACTTCTGCTCCGATCTCCAGGCGATGCCATGTTCCTATCGTGGATGGTGCTGGTGATGGGAGAGGAGTCGATGCCAGCGGCACCAATGGGCGCAGGCTCCGATCATCCACTGGGCTGGGATATCTTGGGATCTGCAGTACCGCTGGCTGACTGTGGGTGGCATGTGTCTTCCAGCTGAATTTGCCAGCGTTCAGCTACAGCCAATGGGAAGACACCACACCCTTTTTATTCCCCCTCCTGTCACATGACCACTGCCAGAGATAGTTCTGATTTTCCTGGCTCCTGTTACGTCCTATTCTGTTTAGTTATTCCTGTGTGCTGACTTCTGCATGTTTTCTGACTACCCTCCTGCCTACTGTTTTTGTACCTCATTGCCCGATCCGGATTTGACCTCTGCTACGTTTGCTGACTACGTCATTGCCTGACGATTCTGTCCCTGTTCCGCAATTCCTGGTTTGACCCTGCCTGACTACTACTCTCATTGGACTGCAGCCTTCCACAGGTAGTGATCACCCGGGCCCTGTGTAATTCCAAATCCCTGTATAGGGGTTAAAGGGTTTCAGGGTTCTGGGGGTCCTTCTTGGTGAGTGGCTTCCCTCTAGCCTCCCCATTACAGTCCATCTGAGTCTGTGGATCCAGGCAGGCGTTACACATACATACCAGAATCACTGACGTGTGAAAGAGTCCTAAGGGGGATTGCAATTCAAAATGTTATTTGAGCCATCCTAAAAAAAAAGTTGAAAAATGAAATATATGATAAGAAATAATAAAAATATAAAGATTAAGCCACATGTACGGAAAAAAAAAGGCAAAAATTATTTGAATATCTTGCCAAGAAACATTTTTTGAGCATATTAGCCTGATAGTGAACTAATTAAAAATATTTGCAACATAATTTTTTTTATTCCACTTATTTTTAAAGACAACTGTGACATGTCTAGAATATGTGAGGTTTGTTGCTGCTTTTAATGTAAAACTGTAAGAATAAATATGTTCTACTTTACGTTAAAAGTTTAAGGATGCTCTTATTACTTGTCATCTTTAAATTTTGACATAGATAAAAAAAGAGTAATAAAAATAAATCATAAAAAAATAATAAAAAAAAATAAAACCCAAAAACTAATGATCAAATTGCATTTTCTTCAATATTTAATAGCACTTGCAGTTTTTTACCATTGCACAAAATATTGTATGGAAAAATATATAGTGCAAACTCCTGCGAAAATCAAACCCTCGCGTGGATGGAAAATAAAAAAAAGTTATGGAATTTTGGAAGAAGGTGAGCAAATAGCAAAAATGAAAGTTGATTGTGGCGAGTACAGGATAAATATGCTAAATACAAAATTGAAGAATGTATAATTGGGATGGGTCTGCAGCATAACAGGGGCTGTGTAGGTGTAAATTGAAGGACAATAATTAACATTTAATACTTTTTAGTCTATATAATGTGTATAACCCCTTGTAGAACCATTATGTGGAACAGAATTAGGTGGTCTCTACCCTACACTGCCGCTTACTTTTTTCCAGGATGCTGCTGCGTAACTTCTAAAAACTGTTCATCTCTTGGTTTCCGGAGAATATCTGATTGATTTGTGTGTATTATATAATCTGTTACATAGGTATTACCTTACAGTAATTAAATTACTGCACTACTCAGAGTTATTGCTCTTTTTTGCTTCATGTGCTCTTTCTCCCACAGTGTTTTATAGTGTCACGGCCAATTAAAATAAAACCTTGGAGTGGTTAATGAGTTGATTCTTGGTAAAAGTCGGCTACATAAAACCAACAGCACCCTTGCTGAAAATGCAATTATGTAAATTTCCTCCCAGCATTATTTTCTTCCTTATTACACTGTAAATGATACCATAACAATGAAATAAACTGTGAACGTGATCTTCCTTTGATGTCTTTTCCCTAAACTATTTCCGAAAAAAACATCATCTGTGAGATAATCACTGAATACTTCATAGAATTACATTTTATGCCTAAGTGACTGCTTGTGCACAAGATTTTCTGAATTGTAAAAAGTTTAACTGCCGGATATTTTTACTGTTATAATTATGACCTAAAAATTATTTGTGTTGCAAATTAGTATTGTACTGCTGTCCTTCCTGATGTTATTAGTCAGCAATCACACTGAGGCTCGTTATTACAGAAAACAATGTCTCACTTCCTTCACATAGCTTCTTATGAGCCAGATCAGTTACCCACAGTTTGCACTGACGAGGGGCAATCACCCCAAAACACAGTGTCTGCAAATTCGGATTCTGATCCGGCTGATATCCTAGGTCACATGAAAAGGCTTTTTAAAAGGCCACGTTTGACTTTTAGGATTGCTACTTCCAATAGGTGGTGCTAGAGTTTGCCTCCTTTCCTGGAGAGACAATTTGAATAATTCCCAGAGGGGCATTGCAGCTATAATTCCCATCACCACTGACAGCCAGACTGGTTTGTCAGGTCTCCGTAAGGAGAATAGTCTTCCCCCGTGGTCACCACACAGCTTCTCATGAGCCAGATCAGTTACCCACACTTTGCACTGACGAGGGGCAATCACCCCGAAACACCGTGTCTGCAAATTGGGATTCTGCTCTGGCACATATCCTAGGTCATATGAAAAAGGCTTGTTAAAAGGCCACTTTTGACTTTTAGCATTGCTACTTCCAATAGGTGGTGCTAGAGTTTGTCTCCTTTCCTGGAGAGACAATTTGAATAATTCCCAGAGGGGCATTGCAGCTATAATTCCCATCACCACTGACAGCCAGACTGGTTTGTCAGGTCACCGTAAGGAGAATAGTCTTCCCCCATGGTCACCACACAGCTTCTCATGAGCCAGATCAGTTACCCACACTTTGCACTGACGAGGGGCAATCACCCCGAAACACCGTGTCTGCAAATTGGGATTCTGCTCTGGCACATATCCTAGGTCATATGAAAAAGGCTTGTTAAAAGGCCACTTTTGACTTTTAGCATTGCTACTTCCAATAGGTGGTGCTAGAGTTTGTCTGCTTTCCTGGAGAGACAATTTGAATCACTTCCTTGGGAAATTTTGAACCCTAGAACCGTTGGGGGAAGAACACTTTTGAAACTATTGTTTGTTTCCTAAAGTCAATAAAACAACAGTACCTAGTGTAAAAATGTGAATCCTTTATTGAATCATCATTAAAAAGACATTAGTTCTTGTTATTGTTATTATTTATTTTAAAGGAACATAAATTCCAAGTTTTTAAAGAGGACCTGTCATGTGCACAGAATATTGAGTGAAATACCTTCTAAAAATCCCTAAGTTTCCTTTTTTGGAGTTCTTTCCTGTTTTGTGCTTTGCCCCCGCCCCCACCAGCTGCTGATTGGCAGATTTCTGCCAATGCACAGAGTACATAGAAAGCTGCCAATCTGTGGTGTGGGCGGAGTTATACACAGCTAAGCATTCAGAGAACTTACAGATCTTCAGCAGATAAAAGTGTGATTTTAACAAAGCTACAGCAAGCAGCCCAGTGAGTGAAACATCAGTGGGATCAGGCACTCTCTGCCTAGATCATGCTGCTCTCAGATGGGCTAGGAAAAACATGGTGACTTATCCCTTTAACTCTTTTTTTATACAGGAAGAATGCAGCAGACTTGAACAATGGAAAAGAAACAGGTTACATATAAGTACTCTCAGCATGTGTATTTGGGCAGTCTCTATCCTATTTACAGCAATGGCAATATTGGGTTATAGCTAAATATACTTAATCCAATTTGATGGCAAAAGGTTAAAGAAGATTCTGTATAAGAAATTAATCTCTTCTGTAATAAATACCTCTGTATAACAGGTTCCCTTTTTCTTTAGTCTTAACATGGGGCAGCAGTGACTTAGTGGTTAGCATTATTGTTTTTCAACGCTGCGTTCCTGGGTTAAAGAGTTAGTATGTTCTCCCTGTGTTTGGGTGGGTTTCCCTGGGGTACTCTGGTTACAACCTAAACTCAAAATATGTCCTGATATGGAATTTATATTGTGAGCCTCAATGTCTATGGTGATGATTAATGGTGCTATATAAGCTATTCATAATAAAATAAATGAGTAAGCATCACTGTAGGCTAATTTTGGACTCTTCTAATGGTTTCCCCAATTCCTAATTTTGTCTGGCTTGACTCTTGTAACATGGCTCCAGAAGCACCAGAATCACACCTTGAACTCTTCAAGGGATGTCTGCACCGCTCCGGTGTTGGTTGGGCTGCTCAGATCCGGGATCGTGGTGGCTCGAGGGGCCCGGAGCCGGGTTGGCGGACACTTTGATCCGTTTAAAGGGGGTATTTACAGGGGAGAAGTTTATGACGCCACCTGTGGGTTGCGGTAATGGGAGTACCGCCGCTGATGTAAGGGGTACTGGGGCAGATGGAGTTAAGCAGCCTGATGTTAGTCCCTCCACAGGTAGGGATGGCCCCGGGCTCAGGGGTTTTGGTGGTTATTTGGGAGAGCAGGGTGCAGGGGATCAGGGTAATCACTGTGGGTAGTCGTGATGCTGGATGAGGATTATAAAGGAGACACACACTCTGCAAGTAAACCAAATTCTCTGTGCACCACAGTCACTGCGGGGAGCCTGTCCAGGTATCCACTCCCTCCGGTGTCACTTGGCAGTCCGGAGCCTACCTCCGTGCACAATTTAGTTGTCTGTTTGTGGCCCTGTGGCTTGAAGCTGTTTGGGCCCCGCTCACTATGTGAAGTGTAGCTGTGCTCTTGAGGGCTGGCACTTGGGACTTCAGTGGGCTGCTTTTTGTCTGGAAAACCATGTCCGCCACGTTGTGCTGATGCCCCCAATCTCCGAGCTCTGTGGGAAGGTCCCTGTAGGTCTCCTTCCTCTGCAGGTTAATTGCCAGGATGTTGAATCGGCTCCTGACCTAGGGTCCTGTACCCCATTGTTCTCGGTTCTGGTCAGTTCTTTTGGCTTGCTGGTGCCAACAGTCCTCCTAGACTATGTCCGCCGCACCCTTTTCCAATGTCACTGCTACCGGTCCCCAACTCCTCTGGTCCTGGACCACTGTCTGTGACCCAACCTCGGTCTAGCTCCCCGGGAGCTCCCTTTCCCCAGCTCCTCTCTCTGTCAGGGCTCTCACTACTCTCTTGCTTCCTCCCTTCCACCAGTCTGCCTGACCGCTAGGTGGGTGGCCCTTTTCAAGCTAGACCAACCCACTGGTGTGTCTGACAGATCATGATGTGAGGTGTTGATTGGGATTTGTGGTGCTGATAGTAGTGACACCAATTTCTTAGAAACCTGGAACCATGGGGGGTAGGCCCTGCACGCTGGGTAGGGATGCAGTACCCCATGGCACCCTGATGTACTCAGGGGCGCCACATGTCTATATCAGAAGGACCACATACAGTAGCTATTGTCTTTTCTTGCTTGTATATAGGTCTCTTATTGGGCGATTTCTGTAGCTAAATTCTGAGCTGACTGCAGCCTCTCAAAGGACCAATACAGCCTGCTGATGTGAGTGCAGGTTCATTAACAGCTTCTGACTACATACAAACACAAACAAGGCATACAGCAGCTCTCTGTAAGCGCCAAGACATATGCAAACATAGAATATATGAAATTTAAACAACAATAATGCTATATAAAATATACTTTGCAAAATGAAAGTTCATTGAGTAAAAATTGGAAAATTCTTGTATGCCCATCAACCGCTGCAAGGTGACCTCTTTTTGATGTTGAATCTTTCATGCAGTTTTAGCAGTCAACACTAGTGATGGGCTGATGGACTGTAAAGTTCAGGGTTCGTACCGACCACATAGTGATCGTGTACACGATCCCGAACACGAGTTTTCCTGGGAAGATCGTGTTACAGGAAGAAAAAAAAAGTACATTATTAAAAAACATTATGATCATGCTTATAGGTGCCGCGATGCGTCCTGCAGACTATGTTTCCTGGCCACTTCTGCTTCCACATCCAATCATTATCCCCCAATGTTCGGGATCAGGACCCTCGCCCAAACGTTTTGTAAAAATTGAGACATCTGCCTGGCTTTACATTGGTTGGCAATCAAAATACAGGGAAGCCCATTTTTTTAATTATGTTAAAAAATAATGTGAGAAGCAGGCCAGAGGCCAGAGTTCTACTTGCATATGACTTGCGCAGTCTCGCATCGGCATCACCCCGCATAGACTGACACTCTCCGGGCATGAGTGCCTTAGCTGCATGGAAATACATGCAGCCAACCACTCTTGTCAGGAGAGTATGCTGCCGTACTGGGAGATGCCGGTGCGACACTCGCACAGTGACAAAGTTCAGTTAACAGGACCTTTGATGATGTCGTAGTCATATGACCAGTCTGTAAGTCAATGTCTGTACAACATTCACACCAAACTGGCCACATGGCTATGACGTCATGGAAGGTCCTTTAGGCAGTGATGCTTACCAGGGGGCACAGCAATGATCGGACGCGGAAGCAGAAGCAGCCAGGAGACAGAGTCTGCACGACGCGTTGCGGGACTTGTAAGCATAATGACAATGTTTATTAATAACTATATTCTTTATTTTACAGTCCCCCCATCCCATAACTATAAAACCCGAGTTTGGTGTTCAGACCCAAGTTCGCGTTATCTCGATCCAGATCTCAATCTTTACAAAACGTTTGAGCAAGGCTCCCGATCCCAAACATTGGGAGATATTGCCCATCACTAGTCAACACCTGTTCACACTTGCTATATTTGGAGATGCAGTTTGTTGGGGTTTTTTAAAGTATATATTGGATGTGTAGACAGCCTCTTATTCTGATTGTGATATCCATACGTCAGCCGCAGGGTGATTTTAATTAGTGCTAGAACCTATTTGCCCATATATTGTCAATTTTAAGTCCAGAAGATGCATGACACTAAGATCGGGTCCCATCAAAGAAAGATCACCTTGCCACGGTTGTTAGGCATACAAGAATTGGCAAATTTTTGGCAAAGAACCTTGACTTTGCTAAGCATATTAATTAAAGCATTAATGTTGTTTATATTTGATATATTCTATGTTTGCATATATATTGGTACTTTTGGTACTTACAGAGTGCTGCTGTATCCCTTGTTTGTGTTTCGTGCAGTTTTAGCAGTTAGCACCTGTTCACACTTGCTATATTTGGAGATGCATTTTTTTTTCTGACTACATTTGTAGAGTAAATGCCATTACTTTACCTTACATACGTATTGTGGGATACCCGTCCCCGAGAACAAATTCCTCATGTTTGAATATTATTAAAGATCTCAGTACAATTTATAATGAGAAAACCTACCTGGGCCGAGCTATCTTTTTATCATTTCGTTTCTCTAAGAAAACTGTCACAGGTTTCACACATGGTTGTATTAAAGCTCTTTGAAGTATAAGTCACATAAATGAATATAATTGAAAGAAACATAAGGCACATTGTATTAATTAAATTTCAGCATGCGCATTCTCTCCATTAGTTATTCACAGACAAGTGTTACATCTACTGACTAATTCAGTACAAAGATATATTTTTCCTGTATGAGTCACTGTCATTTATCACATTCTGTCATCTCACATTTTTTAAATTTGCTTATTTCTATGTAGAATGATCATTACTTATGTTAATAATAAATCAATAAAGGTGAAGTTCTAAGAATTTTTGGATGGTGAAAAATTGTAATTTTTTTGTCCTGTGGACAATTGTATTCTACATTTAGATTAGGCCATATCATCATATTTTTGTATTATTCATTTACTTGAGAAGAACGACTTCACTCTGACAACTGGGGAAGAAGTAACCCATACTGCATACTGTCATACTGCATACTGCAAAAGCAATCCAGGAGTTTTTTAAGGCAAAGAAGGGGAATATAATGCAATGGCCAAGTCAGTCACCAGATCTCAAGCTCCTTAGAGCTGTATTTGACATGCTGAAGACAAAACTTATGTCAGAAAGACCCACAAACAAGCAACAACTGAAGTCAGCTGCAGAAAAGTCCTGACAAAGCATGACAAGGGGGAAACCCAGCATTTGGTGACATCCATGGCTTCCACATTTCAGGCAGTCAATGCCTGTAAAGAATTCTATTCAAACGTATTAAAAATGAACATTTTATTTATGATAAAGTTAATTTGTCCAATACTTTTGAGCTTCTGAAAGGAGAAAGCTTTGTAAAAAAATGGTTGCAATTACTAAACGTTTCACAGGATATTGTTGCTCAACATCTTCACAACTTTGGATATTTCATCTTCAAAAACATCATTGACATCTCAATTTTTTTTACGTGCAACTCACAACAAATTGTCCTATTTTTTTACATTCCTCAAATTTTTGGACTGTTGGTAGCTTAGGTGCGCACCCTAAAACTGCGTAATGGCGCCTTCGCTACATAGGTTAAGGCCTATTATTTCTTAATAAGGCACCTAAAGGCTAGAAAAAGCAAGATTCCCAGGTTACCTATGCATTTATACAGAATCCCTTCTAACTTAAGCTGTTTTATTTATATAAATTTACAGTTATGGCCAAAAAAGTGTTGGCACCCTTGAAATTGTTCAAGAAAAAGAAGTTTTTCTCCCAAGAAAGTTATAGCAATTACACATTTTATTATACACATGTTTATATCCTTTGCATGTATTGGAACAACACAAAAAAAAAAAAACAAGAGAAAAAGTGGCAAATTGGACAAAATTTCACACAAAATCCCAAAAGTGGACTGGACAAAATTGTTGGTATCTTTTCAAAATTATGGGTAAACAACTTTGTTTTTAAGCATGTGATGCTTGTTGAAACTCATCTTTGTCAAGTAAAAGTTCTGGACAATATGAAAATCAGGGACTAACATGTAATCTCAACCCTATTTTAAAATGTGCAATTTTTATTAAATATTCATTAAAATGTACCCACAAACAGACACACAAACATATAAATGAGAATGGATCACGTTATCCTTGTAAATAACCAAGGAGTTTTATATACACACTCACTTTAGGAAAGGGAAGGGAAACTAATATAGCCCTATAAGGGTAGTGTATCCCTACCTAACAACGGAGGGTATGACACCATAAGTTACCGGGCGCCCCCCGTTCAACGTCGGCTCTCCCTCTCCCTGACCCTGATATAGGGATGGGATGGAAAGCCCTATAGTGGTGCTTGCACAGTACAATATATATATGAGTTCCCAAATGGTAATACTCCTCCCTGTATTGTTTTCCTTAGATCAAGAAGGTATCAATTTACTGATCTATAACCAGGAATTCCTATTCATGATACTAGCACTGTACAAGACGTATAGACTTCTATTCCTAATAAATTATCTTTATGCAAGGTAGTGATCCATAAGAGTTATTTACAACCACATATGTTAAAGGGTGGTATACCCCAAAAGTATATTACAGTCACCTAGAGTCATATCACAAGGGGCTCAGATAATCTCCCCATTATACCCCAGGAGCTGAAAGAAAAATGGGATACAGACACCCCTGCAAATTACTGCAAAATAGACAAGGTTGCTCCAATCATATTCTATATAATATAGTATAACAGGGAGAAAAGATGAATTACTTCCCTGAGAAGCAGGAATCCAGGCCTGCCAGGCCTCAACGCGTTTCTCCTCTCCCTTCAGAGGTTCATCAGGAGGCTAAGGGGAGACGGCAGCGGGTCCTGTTCAATAACAATCCATGGCTGTAAGCTGTAAGGAATTCCTGGTTATAGATCAGTAAATTGATACCTTCTTGATCTAAGGAAAACAATACAGGAAGGAGTATTATCATTTGGGAACTCATATATATTGTACTGTGCAAGCACCACTATAGGGCTTTCCATCCCATCCCTATATCAGGGTCAGGGAGAGGGAGAGCCAACGTGGAACAGGGGCGCCCGGTAACTTATGGTTTCATACCCTCCGTTGTTAGGTAGGGATACACTACCCTTATAGGGCTATATTAGTTTCCCTTTCCTAAAGTGAGTGTGTATATAAAACTCCTTGGTTATTTACAAGGATAACGTGATCCATTCTCATTTATATGTTTGTGTGTCTGTTTGTGGGTACATTTTAATGAATATTAATAAAAATTGCACATTTTAAAATAGGGTTGAGATTACATGTTAGTCCCTTTTTGAGCACTCTACCCATCTATTTAACTCTGTTAGTTCAATATGAAAATCACACCTGAAACCAGATAAGAAGGGGAGAAGTTGACTCAGTCTTTGCACTGTGTGTCTGGCACGCCCCTTTAAGTATGGAGAACAGAAGGAGAATAAGAGAACTGTATGAAGACTTGAGAACCAAGATTGTTGTAAAATTTCAACAATCTCAATATTACAAGTCTATCTCCAGATATGTTCATATTCCTTTGTCTATGGTGCACATCAAGAAGTTTACAACCCATGGAACTGTAGGTATTTGGGATTTTTTTTATGCTTTTCCATTTTTTTTTCTTTTTTTAACTTTTTTACCTAGTCCCTTTATAGGACATTACTTTTTATCCCTTTGATCATTCACACAATCCTTTGCACTGACAGTTCACCTCTCACACCATGCATCTGGAAAGGGTTGTGGGGCTTTATATAGCTGGGTGACCCTGGCGTCGACATGATGATGGCCCCTGGTTACCATGGCAGCAATCAGGTCCCCATGATCATGTCACAGGGTTCCCGATCGCTTGGGAGTAGAGAGCAATCCTTTCCCAGCCACCTAAATGCTGAGATTTCTATTTATCACAGTATTTTGGGGTTCAGCTGCCATGAATGGTGCGACACCACTCCTGGCAGTGACAGATGGGTCTTGGCTTTAACATAAGCCGGAGACCCAGCGGCGGTCATGCAGGCAGAGCTGCTGTGCCCGCAAAATCACCATGATGTACTGGGTACATCCATGGTTGTTAAGGCACTGACAGCCAGGACGTACCCAGTACATCCAATGTCGGTAAGGGGTTACTGGGGAAAGGCAGCCATCAAAATAGAGAGATCTGGTGCAGTTCGCAAAAGAAGAGTGTTCCAATATTCCAGTTGAGAGGTGTAAGAAGCTGGTTGATGGTTATAGAAAGGGATTGATAGCACATATCCATTCCAAAGAGTGTGCAACCAAATCTTAAGTTGAGGATGCCAACAAGTTTGTCCGGGCCCGTTTTAGGAGTTTTGTGTAAAACTATGTGCTTTTTGTCTTTTTGTGTTTTTTTTTTGTGCGCTTTCCAATACACATAAAGGAAATAAACAAGTGTATAACAAAACGTGTAATTGTAATAATTTTCTGTGAGAAATACTTCATTTACTTGAACAATTTTAAGGGTACCAACTCTTTCGGCCATAATTGTGTATGTTAAGCAATTTCTGTACAGTTGTGTCCTTTACTGTGTAACCGGAGATCTGCTTAAATGCCCTATCATCTATCATTTTTTATGAAAATCTTATCTAAAAAAAATGTACATCTCAAGGATTAAATTATTCTTTTATATGAAAGTTATGTTGAAGTAGCACAATATGAGGCAAAGTGATATTTAAATCCCCTAAAGCAGATCAAGCCATGCGAGAGCAGGAGTCATTAGCTTGGAAATTTACCAAGTTAAAGTGCCTCAGTAATGAAATGTACAGTATCCCTCTATTCTGTGCATACTTATAAAACTGAATTGAATTACTTCAACTAACATTTTGCGTTAAAGGTAGAAAGCCATGTATTTTTTTTCTAGAGGAAAATTGCCCAAAATATATATGACCTTGAAGAAAAGAAAGCAATTTTGGATGGGCAGAAGCAGTTGTCAAATTAAAACTGACATTATGGGCAGCCAAATGCATAAGAGACGCAGCTCTCACATAAAAATGCAAGAAAATAAGAGCATTACTTTTGGAGGAATGCTGCATTGTTTTAAAAGACAACTTTTAGCAAAGGTTGCTGCTTTTCCTGAATCAGGTACTGGCAGTTTCTTTTCCACTATATACAGTAACAAACAAAAGTTTAGCTTTTTTTTACAAGAGAAATTACCGTATTTTGCGTTGTATAAGGTGCACCAGATTATAAGACGCGCCCCAAATTTAGAAATAAGAAAGGTAAAAAAAAATGGGGTTCGTCTTATACTCCGGTGGTGTCTTACCAGAGGGCGGCAGCAGTGGTGGTGGAGTAGGGTCACAGGAGGCGGGGGGGGCTGGAGTAAGGTGGTGCTTGCTGCATTGCTGGCTGCTGTACTGACTGTGGTGCTGACTGCGGTGGGGGCGGCTGTGTTGGCTGCGACGGGGTGACTATGCTGGCTTTGGTGGGGGTGGTTGTGCTGGCAGCGGTGGGGTGGCCTTTCTGGCAGTGGTGGTGGCTGTGCTGGCTGTGTGGAGCAGGGCATTGCAGCCGGTGTATTAGATGCTCTGTTGGCGGTGTGGGCTTCAAAGAAATGGCGTCCGGAATCGGTATGTGCACAGATTTAGCTCTCAGCTCTAAGACAAACCCAGATCTCCTCTGTGCACGCGCCACCTCCGAGCACCATTTTCCTTAAGTCCACTGCTGGGAGATCAATGGGTTGGAGGAGGCTCATGCGCAGATGAGTTCTTGAGCTAAGAGCTCCATCTGCAAACGCGCCGACTTCGGGTTGCATTACTTGAATCCCACACCACCGACAGACCATCTGGGACACCTGCCGCACCGCCCTGCTCCACCGCAGTCCCCACCACAGCCTGCACAGCCATCCCCACTGCAGCCAGCACTGCGCTCATTCTCCTGTCGCGGGCGGGGAGGATGCCGCCGCTGCGCTCGCTAACGCTCGGGTCTGGCGCTGCTGTGGCTGCTGCTGCTTGGTGGCTCGAGCGGTGGGCCAGATCCTGGGACTCGAGCGGCGCTCCTCGCCCGTGAGTGAAAGGGGTGGTTGGTTTGGGGGGGTTAGTCTGCGACACCACCCACGGGTTGTGGTGTAGGTAGGCACCACCGCTGCTGGTGACGGGGATCCCGGGAGCGATGGTATGGAGCAGCTGGGATGTTGTTTTCCCCCTCCGTGGCTAGGGGTCAGTGGTCCCGGGGCCCGGTGGTGTGATGGGGAGGCTGGGTTGGTGAGGGGCAGGGTTGTAGGGGCAGCGCGGCGCGGTGCCAGATGGCACGGGTGTACTCAGTAAGAGATGCACAAAGTCCTCGGTAAACCAAATGGCTGGATGGACGGGTCACGCAGCCGGCTGCAGTGTCTCTCCCCGGACAGGTGATGGCGGCTGTCTTTCCCTGCACCTTTGTGTACTCTTTTGACTATGGTGGATCCCCAACGGTAGTCCGCTCCCCGGTGTATGGATGCCGGAGGAGCCCGTTTGCCCGCAGGCGCTGGCCCTTAGGTCTCTAGCCTTGGGCGGTAGCTGTATACCTTCACGGTGTGGGCGGTTGCCTTCTATCGGGTCTTTGGCTGCTAGGAAACCCCTGGGGTTCCTGTCACACTCGGATTTGACTGTTGACGGCGACTCCAAGCCTAGTCGGGGTCCGATGGCCCTGCCTGTGTGTGCTGGCTTCACTTCGCCCCCCGGTCAGTACCGGCGGGCCAACGCCCGACCCCGGTCCTACGGTTCCGCGTTGATTCACCACTCCTGCAGACAGCCACCACCGTCTGCCAACCTTGTTGTTAGTGCCTGGGCCCCAAACCCAGACACTCTTCACTTCAACCTCCTCCACTGAACTCCTGAACTAAACTGTCAGCTTTTCCCACCTCCAGGCCTGTGAACTCCTCGGTGGGTGGGGCCAACCGCTTGGCTCCTCCCCACCTGGTGTGGACATCAGACCCTGGAGGAAGGCAACAAGGGTTTTGTGTTTGGCTAATGTTACTGTCTAATGGGGGTGTGTGTGTGTGTTACCTGTGACGACCTGGCTAGTCCAGGGCGCCACACTCCATCTCCCGATAAGCTACTTTCAGATGTTAAGATGCACCGCTCATTTTCCTCCAAATTTTTGGAAGGAAAAGTGTGTCTTATAATCTGAAAAATACGGTGCTTCTGTCTGGTTGTTGTGATGCCATTTTCCTTGTGAGTTTAGTTAAACGGAAGAAAATGGTTGTCAGTTCTAAGGATAAAAATTGTGTTTGACATTGTTTTATCCCTTTATGTAATAATAATAATAATAATAATAAAAAAGTTTATTTATATAGCGCCAACATATTCCGCAGCACTTTACAATCCGGTGGGGGGTTGTATAGACAAAAACAAAACAAAATAGTACAAAATTTAACAGCTACAGTAGGATTGAGGGCCCTGCTCGAAAGCTTACAATCTATGGGGAAATAGGGGGACACAAGATGTGAAGCACACTTGTAGATCTGGCCGGCCATCGTTATGCTAGTGTATTGGTTACACATAAAGATGAATGATCTGGTATTTAGACAGTAAACTTTTGGGTGCCCTTACGTGCTATTGGTTGTATGTAGAATGTGAGGACCGAAATAGGAGAGAGAAGGTTACGAGTAGCATTTAGAAGGTGGGACGGGGGGGGAGTCAGGTTAGTAAGTTATTATGATAAGCTTGTCTAAAGAGATGTGTTTTTAATGTACGCTTAAAAACGTGGGGGCTGGATATTAGTCGCATTCTTTGGGGTAGTGCATTCCAGAAAACTGGAGCAGCACGAGAAAAGTCTTGGAGATTGAGGTGTGAGGTTCGTATTATGGAGGATGTTAGTCTAAGATCATTTGTGGAACGAAGGGGGCGGGTAGGATGATAGACAGAGATGAGGGATGAGATATATGGTGGTGGAGAGCTGTGGAGAGCTTTGAGGGTGAGGGATATGCGTTTGTATTGTATTCTGTAGCTGATAGGTAGCCAGTGTAGTGACTGGCACAAGGTGGAGGCATCGGTGAAGCGGCTGGACAGGAATATGACCCTGGCTGCTGCATTCAAGATAGATTGGAGAGTGGAGAGTTTGGTCCGAGAGAGACCAATCAATAAAGAGTTGCAGTAATCCAGGCGGGAATGAATAAGAGCGACAGTAAGGGTTTTTGCCGTTTCGAAAGGAAGAAATGGTCGGATTCTGGAGATGTTTTTGAGATGTAGGTGACATGTGTGAGTGAGTGATTGTATATGGGGAATGAAGGAGAGTTCTGAGTCAAATATGACCCCAAGACAGCGAGCATGCTGCTTGGGAATAATGATTAAATCATCGAAGGTAATTGAGATGTCGGGTGTAGGTTGGTTGGTAGAGGGAGGAAACACAAGAAACTCAGTTTTGGAGAGATTCAGTTTCAGATAGAGCGAGGACATGCTTTGAGAGGCAGCAGACAGACAATCTCTGGTATTTCGTAACAAAGCAGGGGTGATGATTGGAGATGATGTAAATAACACTAGAACTACTGAGGTAGTCATTTTGACTACTTTGCACCATGCATTTCTATATAGGTGTCACGAGTCCAGTAGTTCTAGTGATAATTATGTGTCATCAGCATAGAAATGGTATTGGAAACCGAATCTGCTGATGGTTTGTCCAATAGGGGCGGTATATAGAGAGAAAAGGAGAGGGCCCAATACTGAGCCTTGAGGAACCCCGAAGGTGACGGGGAGAGGAGTGGAGTAAGAGCCAGCAAAGGAAACAGTGAAGGAGCGGTTGCAGAGATAGGAGGAGAACCAGGCGAGAGCTTTATGTGTTAGTTTTCCACATTTGCTAGGCCAAATGTTTTGCATATTCTGTCATAGAGTACAACAGCCTCTTTATGCAATTACAATAGCCTGGAAACTTACTTGATATCACTAGTACACAATTTTACTCACACAAGTATTAGGCTAAAAAGTTATATATTTTATTGAAAAAATTTTTTTGACATACAAGGAAAAAACATTTATATTAAAAACAAACACAGAGCTGCTAATATCCACGTGTGGTGGTTAGATTAATTATGCATATAAATGTGGCCAGTTATAATGAGAATGATAATATGTAAAAACATTAAAATTAATACATCTAGTTATCAAATATTTTATAGTAGGACATATAAGTTCACAGTTCTGTTTATGTTGGAGGGCATAGGTTATTAGTAAAGTTTTTATAAGGAATAAATATTAAAATGCCCATATTGAATATACTTGAGTACTGACATGGAAGGATATATATAAATCTTCTGGTAGCTTCTAGAAGATTATGTCATATGGAACTATGTTCAACTAAAACACCCTATATGGACTGGACAGTTGTCATATAACACACGATGGAGGGGGCTCCTGGCTCGCTCCTACATGTTGTCAGCTGCTCAGAAGGCGCGAGGCTGCAAGATGAACACATGCTGTCCAGCCTACGGTATATCCCCTGCCTTGCCATTCAGAACCCAAGGAGAGATGGATGAAGAATTCCCATTGATCAGTATGGACTAAATGAACTCTTTTTACGTAAGCTGACAAAGTATATTATTTTTCCTTTCTGTAACTGAACCTTGGCAACCATTTTTAAATAGATAAAATACATTTATTTTTTTACATTTTTGAAGTCCTTTCTTTCATGCGCTTTTACGTATTTGAAGAAAAATATATTTAAGAGTATATTTTTAACATTTTGGCGAGCTCAGTCATTCGTGTTTTTTTTTATTCATTTTTGTGCTTCTTCCTTCACTTTGCATAAGGGGGGACAGACAGAGACATCAGAGATATATGCCTCCGCAAAGTGATAGGGAATCGACAATTTATAAAAATCACGCAGAACCTAGGAAATACGTATAAGTCAAGTTGCATGAAAGTTTTTTAAATGAACTTTAAAGACTTTATAAAGCCACAGAAGTTAACTTTTGACGTATTTTTGAGCAAGAAAGATAAAGTCAGTCCATAAGAAGTATTGGACGTGCTGAGCAAGGTGAATCAAGTCTTAGAGGATCATCCATGAGATCATCTGATCATTTCAGGTAAGAAAATGGATTTTATCTCTTCATATGTTAAGCAAAGTAAACTTCAGTTCACTTATTCAGATATTTCTAATGTGGAAGAGATTTGGTTACGCTTTTATGAGGAGTGTGAACTTGAGAATTCACGTGTAGAATGTGCAAGGTCTTTTAATAGAGAGAAACAGAAAATCAGAAATGTCTGTCATTTAGTCTATGATTTTCACAAGTTAATCGTAGAAAAATGTAAAAATGTTGGAAATAGACAGCCTGAATTGTCAGGAAAGTCAGTGATAGAGAAATCCAAAGACTGCTTAGAACCTGGAATGTCAGTCAGTGATATTGTGAATTCTGACTGTAATGTTGGAAATGATAAATCAGATTTAGACTGTAATTTTGCAAATCAGAATTTTGACAATGGCGACAGACACGTGCTGTGTATTCAAGGTGATTTTCAGCATACTGAGAAAGAAGCAGGAAATGACGTAGAGAAGCCAGAAGGGGGAGGAGCCAGAGTGGGACACGTGCAGAAAGGACACGTGCAGAGAGAAAATGGCGACGATCAGTTTCTAAAAATAGAACAGGCTAAGTTAGGAATTAAACTTAGAAAGAGTCTATTGGACATATGCAAATTAATTCCCGCATATAATCCTAAAATACATGTTTGCAGAAATTCAGAGATATTTGAAAGTTCCATCGAGAAGTTAAATTTAACCAATAGTGAGACAAATCAGTTATTCCGTATGTGGATACCTCAGCATTTCTTTAGACAATTGTCATTAAAAAAGTCTTCTGACAATGAGACATTTGATTGTTCAAATGATAACGATATCATAAGGCTGAAAAATCTCATCTTCTGTGCAAAGAATGAATCTGATCCAAATTATGAGATGTTGAAGGAATTACAAATTGAACAGAATGAGAGTACGTTCTCATTTATGTCCGTTTTTGAACGTTTGTATAGGGCGGTCATTCCAAATGTCAGATTGGATGGAATGATACATTTATTCATCAAGAAATTTAATTTCCTTGATAATGCAGCTTGTGCGGTGGCAGTAAATAAAAAGTCCCTATTCGAATGTACGACATTTATTGATTTTGTTAGAAAAAGTCAATCAAAACAGAAATTAATTAATTCTGAAAAACCAACACGAAAAAGGGAGAGTTTCTGTGAAAAACCAACAGTGTCTCCCAGATCCAGATATTTCTGTGACAGGATATATGAAATTCGGAGGAAAATGCATACGTGTTATAAACCATACAATCCATCCCAATTATTATCATCTAAAAATCTTTTTCCACAGGAAAAACCCTTGTCTCCAGTGGAGGGATTGGTCACTGGGATTGAGGATCCCAGACAAATGATGAGTAAAAGCTTTGAAAGACAGAAACAGGTGTCTTGTGCAGATTCTTTCCCTGGGTTAGAATTTGATAGCCAGCGGCAGCTGGGAGACATTCTTTCTCATTTAAGAGAAAAACTTGAATTACATAAGTTCAGAGATTCCTATAAGTTTAAAATGAATCTAATAAATCGAATCTTTGAAGAAAAATTTAGGTTTGGTCTTCAGCTAAATAAAGTGGATTTCTGGGTAAATTAATTTTATTGTTTGATAAATATGTTTATTCATATACAGTGAATCTATGCATATATATATATATATATATATATATATATATATATATATTAAAGGTAGTGTTAGTAAATCAAGGTCATATTTTCATTTAGTAAAATGATAGTTTAATGTTATAAATTAATAATTTGATCTCTGTATATGAATAATAATATTTAAAATAAAATAATAAGAGAAAGTAACAGATTTTAAGTGTTTCATTTTTATCATAAATATGATAATAATTTTATTCTTTTTTTTCCCTCAGAATTTATCAGTAAAGCAGATTGATGAAGTATTAACTTTTTATTTATACATTTGTTCTTGTCCTCAATCAGGTAACATATATTTTATTGGGTAAGGTTAATCGCGAAAGCACGATTAATAAAAATTATTATTTTCTCAGGTACCAATTGCTAGAGAACTATTACTTTAACGTTTCTTTTATGAATATACATACATCTTCTTTAGAATTATTAGAAATGTAATCTGAGCTTTGGAGTGTAGTAAAACTGCTTGCTGTTTTGGAATGGTGTTCTTTGCACGTAACCAGAGCATGTGACTTGGTACTAAAGCTAATAATAAATGTTTGTTCTATGGTCAAATGTACAGTATGTAATACATTGGAATTTGTATTTTTTCGAGAAGTACTTCAAATTAGTAACATAATTTTTGAAATGCGCATAGAATAATTGGAAAAAAAGGGATATGTGTCTGTCAATGTTTCTATGTAGGAGTATCTTGTGTGCATAGATGTGTCTATGAATGACAGTCTTGTGTGCATAGATGTGTCTATGAATGATTGATTTTCGGAGCAGCTGCTAATGTCAAGTACTTGGATCCAGGAAAAAAAAAGGAATTTTTTGTTTTAACTTCGAGGTTGTATTATATGTATGTATAATATTAGAATAAATAAGTTATAGTACATAAGTATAAATGGAGGAATTCATACCGAGTATATCTTGTTCTTAGACATATTTCTTTAATATAGAGATGTTAGGATCTTTTGTGTTAGTCACTTCTTTTATTGATACATAGATTGGTAATCATTTTTCTTTTCAAATATGGAAGTGATATTTATAATATGGTCTTGAAGATATACAACATAAATTTTAATTTAATTTAATCTTGACATATTAATATTTATTATATCATATTTCATGATATTGAAAGGGAGAGGTTTGGTCTCAATCACACATTTATATTTGATAAATATATGTGTTTACAGGATACTTTAATAATTAATATTTCAAGTACAAAGGAAGAATTGGGAATAAAAAAAATATATTTGAAGTATATCATAATGCATTTATATACTAAGAGAAGTGTATTATTTGCAAGGTTACATGACTTAATTATTTTTATAGGTTACTGATATGATCGGTATGGAAATCCTATAAGATACTGGTAACATTAAGGTTATGTATTATTAAAGACATAGGTGTTATATATATAGAAGGCTTTATTTTTATTTCAATTTTTATTTTTATTCCGATTTACATTTTTCCTTTTATTCCTTTTTTATATTAATTATTATTATTTAATATTCACATTTTTAATCAAAATCTTAATTCTACAATTTTTATTTTTTCTTCAAATTTTAAATATCTCAATTGAGAAAACACTTCAATATTTAGTTCAGTAATATCTAATATAAGAATATTACTTTATTAAATATGAATCATATTAAAAGGGAAAAGTTCCATTTTTTGGAAGAAAAGAATACTTCCTTCATCAATATATACAATTGTCTACTTCCTAGTAATACATTATTTTTATATTAGTATGTTAACACAATGAGGATGAAATATTACTTATAGTTACACATTTTCTTATAGTAGGTTATTTAATAAATAATAGACAAATCAAATAAATTAAATTAGAATAATAAAGATGGAAGATCGAGGTACATCTAGGTTTACCTTCCTATATTTACAAATATTAATATTATATTTTTAATCAATAATAATTAATAATGGGTATTATTGTGTTTTGATGGAATCATCCAGTCTTTCCTAAAAGGTTATTTCCTTTAGTTTATAATTTTACAAATGATCTAACTAAAAAGCCACATTGTTGCCTTTCATATTTATAATATGATACATGTTATAGGTACACATTATATTATTTCATATTTTATATTATATTTTGGTTACATTCAACACATTGCCACCTATGGGTTTGGAAGGGTAATGCACCAATGACAAAAAAGGTCATTACATGAGAATACTATTGTCTATACCATTATGCAGTATTATTACATCATTCTAAGTATCAATTATATTAATACTTCTACGATAATAATAATGACATGGTATTATAGTATTAGAGTTATGATACGCTGTGACATTTATTAGTGATAGTTATTGCCATATTTGGTATTTAGATTAGGGAATGAAGTCTTCAATCAAGATTACAGAAGATAAAAAGACTTTATAATTTTCCTAAAGTTAAAAGGGATTCTGCAAAAAGGTCCAAAAGGTAACGTCTCAAACGAGACTGTGAAACATACAATACACTTACCGTGTTTGCACCTCAGAAACACAGTGATCTTATGGTTCAAGGATGGACAATGACACATGGTCTGTGCATTAAGACCTCCCTACAGATACTAAGAAGAACAATGACATGTTAAAGTTAACCCCTGTCGTGCTGACCAAGAACGTCTTAACATCTGTTCCAGGATTTGACAACAGGCAGCATGGAGGATAAAGGTGACTAATGTAAATTACACTGCACAGACATCAAAGACTTCTGCTATTCTTCTACACTCATGAACTGTGGTTTATCAACATTGGCTATGGACTTTGTAATAAAGAATAAAGTTTATGGACTTTGATCTAACGATGATAAACGCAATACGGGACTGTATTAAATTGGTAACCATTCATTTTTTTTTATCAAAGGATTTATTTCTAAGAGACTGTGTTTATGCCAGATTACATCGGAGATAAGAAGACATCAGCTCAGACGACATCATATGGTGAGCGGATTTGAATTTTTGCATTTCTTTTTAGGTCTAGCGAAGTATAGTTATATATTTTTATATGATTGATCAGTCACGGCCTATCATAACAGAAATCCACATTATTATATTATTGAACTTACAACATGAATAATGCAAATTAATTATTATTCATCATTATTATTGATATTAATCCGTTATCGCCAAATAAGGAAAGAAGATTTGTCATTTTAATGATGTATTAATTAATTTTCGGGGTTACTTCACCCGCTTCAAGGGGGGTTTGTAAAAACATTAAAATTAATACATCTAGTTATCAAATATTTTATAGTAGGACATATAAGTTCACAGTTCTGTTTATGTTGGAGGGCATAGGTTATTAGTAAAGTTTTTATAAGGAATAAATATTAAAATGCCCATATTGAATATACTTGAGTACTGACATGGAAGGATATATATAAATCTTCTGGTAGCTTCTAGAAGATTATGTCATATGGAACTATGTTCAACTAAAACACCCTATATGGACTGGACAGTTGTCATATAACACACGATGGAGGGGGCTCCTGGCTCGCTCCTACACGTTGTCAGCTGCTCAGAAGGCTCGAGGCTGCAAGATGAACACATGCTGTCCAGCCTACGGTATATCCCCTGCCTTGCCATTCAGAACCCAAGGAGAGATGGATGAAGAATTCCCATTGATCAGTATGGACTAAATGAACTCTTTTTACGTAAGCTGACAAAGTATATTATTTTTCCTTTCTGTAACTGAACCTTGGCAACCATTTTTAAATAGATAAAATACATTTATTTTTTACATTTTTGAAGTCCTTTCTTTCATGCGCTTTTACGTATTTGAAGAAAAATATATTTAAGAGTATATTTTTAACATAATATCAATTAGTATAGCTCACAGTCGGTCACATTTAAATGATATGTAGTTGCTAACCAAGGGGTATCATATATCAAGGGCAGGCTGTATTGTTTAAACAATGGTGGTAAGCAGTCATATACAATTGCTAGTTAGTATTAGAATATATTAGGTCTTATATGCCACAAAGGGGAACTCCCAATAAATCAGTGATTGGGTTTAGGGCATAAACAGCCATAAACAGCATAGATATACTACCAGTACAAATGTAAAAGTGCCTACAGAAACAGCATGCATAAAGCATAAACGTAGCAATTGCATATGTTTATCTGCCAATGAGATTACAGCCTGTCTATATAAGGATTGTGCAACTTACAAATAAGCGTGTCACCTCCTGACGAAGACATCAGCATTGAAACATATATTGAGGTTACCAGACGTGGTGGGAATACGCTTATTTGTAAGTTACTGGAGAATGTAATGCATAAAACCAAAGTAGGTGTGGACTGGAAATTCAAGCAAGACCATTATCCTAAGCACACATCCATGGTAATTGGGCCACCAAGCCTAAAAATAGCAACCTGCAGCTGCCCAGAATTGTCGCATCCATCTGATGGGACAATCCCAGCACTTTACCCTGCTCATCTTGATTGCCCTAGTGCAGTGGCAATCAGGGTAATATAAGGAGTTGGCAGCTCCCAGCTGCCACTAAGCCCTACATTAGTAATGGGAGGTATCTAAGAGAACCCTCCTTATTGTTAATACTATAAATGAAAAGAAATAAGCAAAAAACCTTTATTTGAAATAAAATACAAACAAACCTACCCTCTTTCATCCCTTTATCTACCCCAAAAATACCTAGGTCTAATGTAATCCACAAGAGGTCTCACGATGACCCTAGCTCTGCTAAATTCTGAAGTCGCAGCATGCTCGCACAGAACATGACCGCTCACTGCGGCTGCAGTCAGAGATTGACTGAGCTGCAGCTGTGAGCGTTGAAGGCACTGAGTTTATTGAGTTTATGTGCGGCCACAGCTGGAGGTTCCATGGTACCCCACCTGTGACCGCAGGAAAACTCACCTCAGGTGAACTGATTGAACTCCGTGACTTCACCTAAGGTGACCTGAGTTCTATCAGACTTGCATCTTTGGCAGAAAATCACGCTGAAATTTATACATCAAATTCCTGAAATGTCTGCACCAGATTTCTGCACCAAATTTGTATCTTTTGGCAGAAAACTGCACAAAAATGACATCAAAACCGTTGCAGATTTGTTTTTCAGATTTACTGAAATTTATACACCAAATCTGCATCTTCTGCTAAAAAAATCTCAAAGGTACCGCATTAAAACCGCATTGCGTTTAGATGCGTTTTTTTGTCAGAAGATGCAGATTTGGTGTATAAATTTCAGCATCAAATCTTCATGTCTTGGCAAAAAAAAAAAAAAAAAAAGGTTGACACAATTTCAGTTTGGTTTTCTGACAGAAGAGATGCAAATTTGGTGCTGAAATGTCCAGATTTCTTCACCAAATTTGTATCTCCTAGCAGAAAACCGCACCAAAACGGTGTCAAAACTGTTTATGTGCATTTTTTTTGCCATGACAAATGGATATATATATTCTTTTAATATATGCATTTAAGAAAAATAATGTCCTCAAAGATGGACATCCCCTTTAAGCAGTTGGGAGCTGTAACTGTCTTCATCTTGGTTGTGCAAGAACATTAGAAGTAGAGCTGTGGCGTGGCTTGAGCTTGATGGCAGGCAGACGTGCTCTGTAGGAGCTCTTGCAGGCTGAGGTGGCAAATAACATAGCAAAACCCACCTGGCACTCTCTAACATGCCGGGGAAGAGAGGCACAGCACCACAGACCGGACCACCAGCCCTGAGAAGCAGCAGCGCAGCAGTGGATCGTCTATTCAAAGGGGGGAAGCTCTCTCCGGTCTCCAGGCCTGCTCCAGTAATGGCACCTGCATCCATGAGGCAGGGGCCTGCAGCAACAGCAGCCGTCAGTGGTGGCAGCGGGACAGAAGTGGCGGTGGCGATACATAGCGTGCAGGTACAGGGCGGTACCGTCAGAGATCAGCTGGGACCGAGATCTCTGCTTTCGTCACAGAGACCAGTGGTGCAGGGGTATACAGGAGGTGAGGCTGCTGCACAGAATACTCAGAAGGAGGGGGGCGGTGGAGTTCAGGCCCCACAGCAGAGCTTGATGAGCCAGGCTGGTGAAGAGAGCAGGAGTCTGGGAACTGATGGAGATATGCATGGGGGTAATGAATGCAGAGCCTCCCAGGCATGTCAGGAGTTGTCAGGCTCCCAAAGCAGTCAATCCCCACACAGTCAGGGGAACCAAAATGGAGGTCAGCTCACACAAGGAGTTAACCCAGGAAGCTCCACTGTGGATACAGAGCGCATCCTGCAGCTGCTGGCTGCTCTCCCCACCAAACATGACCTGGACAATCTAGTTATTAAAATGGAGGCGGCACATGAGAGGGCTCTGTCCATTGTGAAAGGGGACATTGATGCTCTGGATACACGCACCACTGCAGTGGAGAATGATGTGTTTACACTATTTGAAAGAGTTAACACACTGGAGCAAACTCTATCCAAAGCCAGTACACACCTGCAAAATGTCGCCATCCTGTTAGATGATCAAGAAAACAGGGGGAGGCGAAATAATATTCGTTTAAAAGGCATCCCAGAAGAGATAGCAGCAGCTGCCCTCCTTAAGTCTGTAACTTTAATTTTCAACAAAGTGATGGGAGCTGCAGAGGACTCCACTTATGTGATCGACAGAGTCCACAGAGTGTTCCGCCAGGGGCCGGGTGACACAGCACAGCCGAGAGATGTTCTATGCAGACTGCATTACTACACGGATAAAGAAGCCATACTGAGGAAGGCATGGGTCCATGGAACCGTCTCTTACAAAGGGTCTGAAATCAAGCTTTTTCCTGACATATTAGCCAGAACCCTGTATATGAGGCGTCAGCTCCTCCCTATTCTACAAAAAATTAAAGAGAAAAGAGCATCTTACAGATGGGGACATCCATTTCACCTAATAGTACGCCACAATGGAGACCAATATCTGCTGAAGCGGCCGGAGGAGGTGGAGGGTCTCTTCCAATTTCTTGATACACCGGCAGTAGAGATCCCTAACTGGCTACATATGGACAGACCCGCCGGGTTACCCCAAAGAAGAAGAGAAGGTGGACGCCGCCGTGCAAGACCTCAGAAGAGTTCCAGGGATCCCAAGCTGGCCAGAGAATCTTCCCAGGAGGAGCCAGATTGAAGACTTGGGTCTGATTGCGGTTTTCTATCTTGTGGTGGGGGGAGCGGGAGATGTGGGAGGATGGCCCCTTATAGGCCGGACGCGAACTTAAATATTGGGTTAATTGCTACTTGAAATGTATTTGTCTCTCTTTTCTTGGGTGGCAGGGAGAGAGGTGGAGAGATTATTATTCCCCCTCTATGCTCTCTTTTATCAGTTTGTGTTCCTCCCTTTTCTCTTTTTCTCTCCCTCTTCTCTCTCTTCCCTCTCTTTCTCCTCTCTCTTCTTGCTCCTCCTTTTCTCTCTCGTCCCTTTCTCTCTTTCTTCTCTCTCTCTCTGCTCCGTCGTTTCTCTTTCGCCCCTTTTTCTCTCTTCCTCCACTCTCTCTTCTTTATCTTTTTCTCCCCTTTCTTCCCCTTTTCTATCTCTTTCGCTCTCCCTTTCACACCCCCTCTTTTTGTCTCTCTCTCCCCCTAAGGGGGTCTCACATGGACCCTTCAATTGATAATGTTGATGGATAGTCTGATAAACGTGTTGTTCTTCTAAGAAATGTGCCTCTCACTGCCCTGTCGTGTAACGGGGGGGGGTGAGACGTGGGTTTTCAGTTCACTATAATATTGTCATTTCTGCCTCGAGCTTGTTTAGCTTTTGCCCTTGGTCTTCCACGCACCCCAAGGGTGGTTCTCCCATCTGGAGAGCACCAGGTCTCTAAGTTCTTCAGAGACTGCATAGTTTTATTGTGTGAAACTTACTGGCCATTCCTTTAGGCCAGCTGTTACTGTTTATATTTTCTGTCTGCTAATACTTATCGCTTTTTTTTTTTTTTCCTCTCTCTCTGCTCTTTCTTCTCTGCTGCTAGTTCTTTTTTCTACCTGATTCTTGATCCCCCCCCCACCCGATCCTTACCCCACTTTCCCGTATCCGGTCAGTGTTTTGTAAGGGGTTCAACACTGTTCCTGACCCAACATGCATAAACCAGGGAACTCTGAGGTGAAATGTGGGACATTGAATGTTAAAGGTTTACATAGCCCGGGTAAGAGGTCTATCCTGGCAAATACGTTAAAAAAAATGGGGGTCCAAATTGCTTTCTTGCAAGAAACGCATCTGTGCAAACATAAACCGTTTAAATTGACATCACGCTGGTTCCCTGAGGCGTATCATAGCTTCTCGCCGGACCCGAAGTCCCGAGGTACTAGTATTCTTGTCTCGCGCTCCATCCCTTGGGAATTCATGGACTCTCGCAGTGATGACAGGGGACGGCTATTGTTGGTGAAGGGCAGGATCGCTACGCATATTTACACATTAGCTTCTATATATCTCCCCAATGTGGGGCAAATTGATACCCTGGCCGGATTTGTTGAAACTATGGAGGAATTCGTGGAGGGGACACTCATTATGGGGGGGGATTTCAATATCGCTCTAAACCCAGCTCAGGACACCTCCTCGGGGGCCTCTGCACATCCTACATCAGCCCTCCGCAGGCTGCGGTACTTATTACATGAGCAGCAGCTCGTGGACACATGGAGATTGTTACACCCGTCTGACAGGGTCTACTCTTTCTATTCAAATGCACATGGGGTATACTCCAGATTGGACTACTTTTTTGTAAAACATAAAGACCTCGAAAGGATCTCCAAAGCCCAGATAGATAGCATAACATTCTCTGACCATGCACTTTGCACTGTGTCTATGGTGCTACAGTCTCCGTTTCCACAGCAGTGGCAATGGAGACTGAACACTTCCCTACTGGAGGACCCTGAAAGCCTTCAGTCAGTACAGAACTCCCTGACTGAATACTTTACGTTGAACGCGGGTGGGGATACATCACCAACGACGGTCTGGGAGGCCCACAAATGTGTTATTCGAGGGGTTCTCATACAGCAAGGGGCAAGAAGAAAGAGGGAAAGGGAACTAGAGGTCAACAGACTGCTAACACAGCTGAGAGATCTGGAGACACAACATAAGCAAATGCCCTCGGCGGAGGTGGGGGGAACCTTATTCAAAGTCCGGGACGAGCTACGGAAACTACTCAACAGCAAGGCAAAAGAGGTCCTCAATAGATGCCGTAGATATTTTTATGAATACGGGAACAAGTGTAGCAAGACATTAGCGAGAGCACTCAGACAACAACAGGCGACAACCTTTATATCAAAAATTTCCCCTACACACCCTCAGGGATCAATATTACATTCTTCGGCAGAAATTGCGGAGACGTTCCAAAAATTCTATGCATCCTTATATAATTTAGAGACACATGACCCCACTTTGTCAAAATCATCTATTAAAAGTAAAATTTCAGAGTACATCAGAGAAGCAAAAATGCCGCGGTTGACAGACTCCGAGATAGCCGCATTGGAAATTCCAATTTCAAATCAAGAGCTGGTGGACGCAATAGGGTCATCCAAATCGGGAAAGGCACCTGGGCCTGATGGACTCCCCCTCGTATACTACAAAAAACTTAAGGAGATTATATCCCCACACCTCCTGTCAGCCTTTAATTCTAGGGCTTCAGAGGGCTCAACTCCCAATGCAGATTCATTGAGAGCACACATCACGGTAATACCTAAGATGGGGAAAGACCCAACACAATGTGCTAGCTATCGCCCGATATCCCTGTTGAATGTGGATACAAAATTATTTGCTAAAATCCTTGCAAGCAGGCTGGCACCTCTGATCTCTCAAATAATCCACCCAGATCAGGCAGGGTTTATGGCGGGTAGTGAGGCACGTGATAACACAGTTAAGGCCATTCATTTGATATATGGAGTAGAAGTAGGCACAACCATCATACTTCAGCAGACCTTCTGGGGCACAGCTTGGGATAACATCATGCACAGACAGTAGGAGTTTAGTGTTTCTCTCTCTTTGTGGGATCCAAGCTGGAGGCTTGGCCCAGGTTCCGGATATCAACCGAGGGACACTTCACTAGAAAGACTTTCACTGGCACCAGCGGTGACCGCCGACTCTCTGGAATCGGCTGGAGCGCATTGTGGCAGAGATAAGTACTCTGGGGCAGCGCCTCAACTATCACTGAGTAAAAGACCTGGAACTGCAGCCCCTGCCTCTCATTTGCCGACACTATCGCCAACGGGGACTACCACCACCCTCGTCTGTCCTCCATCATCCTCCCCAGAGTAACCCCGCTCCGCCTGTGGGGAGCGACACCATCCCAGCTGCGACCTTCACCATCAGCCCCAGAGTGCAGCACCCACAGCGGCGGCCACGTATCAGGTGGCGTCACGATCATAAAAACTTTCCTAAACCGTCACTACCACCCCCATCCTCCGTCCTGCCTCCTGTCCACTGCCTTAATTTCCTCTTGTACATCTAGGGGTAACAAAACTGGGCCAGGCCAACCCGTGACGACACAGAGGATCTGCACCCCTGGTCCGGCGACGTGTCGGGTAAAAACCCCTCGACCCCAGGGTGTTACATAATGTTAAAGTCAGCTGAAAGCAGTGGGACATGGTGACCATCTAATTTGCATATGGCAGAATACGTATGAATATTGCCTCTTAATGCAAATTTGTGGTGAAAGTGAAATTAACATTACAGGAACAGGCTAAAGAAAGGGTCACAATTTTAAAGCTCTGTAAATGGGAGGTGTTTTTGGGAGTAAAAAGGAAGTTACTTTTTAGTTATAATGAGTGAAATCAGTAACAGGAAGTGTGACAGGCTAGGCATAATTGTGTAAAAAAGGTTTCGGGGATGCAATGACCCAGTAAGGTGACTCAGTGGTGATTCACAATGAATATTTGTTTTTACATAACGAACAGTTAGTAGCAATAGGGAATTGTGATGAGCGAATATATTTGGCACTTACACAATATAAAAGGTATTCTGGATATTCGTTACTCGTCGAGTATTTTGATATTTTGAGTTTCAAGTCCACTCCCCACATGTTTGGTGCCTGATTTTCAGCCATTAAATATGCAGGGATTGCTTGCCAATCACAGTAATGCTATAGCCATCTTTGCTGCTTTCGGCATTACTGTGATTTTGCTGGCGCAGTAAAAATAAAATAAAATTTACGTGCGATACCCTGCCTATTTGTGATAACCAGTGCAGTTAAAGTAGACAGCTGGGGACTGGTATTTTCAGACTGGGAAGGTCCACATTATTGGACCCTTCACAGCCTAAAAAATAGCAGCCTGCAGTTGCCCCACAATTGGCGCATCTATTAAATGCACCTATTGTGGAGCTTTACCCTGCTCATCCCAATTGCAGTGGCAATCGGCTTAGTATATGAGGTTGATGTCAACTGTGATTTGTCAAATATCATAGCTGCCATAAAGCCCTGGGTTAGTAATAGAGAGGTGTCTATGAGACACCTCATTCCCCACCTCATTCCCCACTCTGTAAAAAAAAAACAAAAAAAAAAAACCACACCCTCTTTCACCAATTTATTAACCCCAAAAACACACCTGCAGGTCCAATGTAGGCCACATGACGTCCCAGGATGATCCCAGCTTTGCTACTACCAGAAGCTACAGTGATGGAAAACACGACCGATCACCACAGCTCCTGGGACACTGAGCACAGCAGGGGACCCGACTGCGAGAAATCTGGCAGTTAGGTCATTGGAGTTCACACTCTTCTAATGCCGGCGTCACATGGTACGATCTATCGTGCGATTGCACGAGTGATCGTACCCGTCCCCGTCGTTTGTGCGTCACGGGTAATTAGTTACCCGTGGCGCACAAAGTCGTTAACCCCAGTCACATGCACTTACCTGCCGGACGACGTCGCTGTGGGCGGCGAACATCCTCTTCCTGAAGGGGGAGGGACGTTCAGCGTCACAGCGACGTCACACAGCGGCCAGCCAATAGAAGTGGAGGAGCGGAGATGAGCGGAATGTAACATACCGCCCACCTCCTTCCTTCCGCATTGCCGGCGGGATGCAGGTAAGCTGTGTTCGTCGTTCCCGGGGTGTCACACGGAGCGACGTGTGCTGCCTCGGGAACGATGAACAACCGGTGCAGAGAAGGTGGGACGATATTATGAAAATGAACGACGTGTCAACAAGCAACGATAAGGTAAGTATTTTTTCTCGTTTGGAGGTGTCACACGGTACGATATCTCTAACGATGCCGGATGTGCGTCATGGAATCCGTGACCCCCAACGACATATCGCCCGATATATCATACCGTGTGACGCCGTCATAAGTGTTCGCAGTAGTAAGAGTTCATTGTAGTAAGAGTTCACCCTCTAGTAATAGTTCACAACCTCCAAATGTCCGTGATGCCAATACAGTTGAAAGTGTGATGCTGAGTGGGTGGCCTGGTATCGGTGCTGGCACCGGGCCTCCCTGACTCGTGGGCCCCCATTTCAGCTGTGTGGTCTGAATTGGCGGTACACTACTGACTATTTGGTTGTGTAGGAATGGGGGAATGTAAAGAGGCTACTGGAAAAGCAATAACCTGTGGATAGGTGATAAATTGTTTTTACTGGACACCTAATGGCTGCTGCCAGCAGAAATGCTATGGTTGAAAAATATAACTTTATGTTGTTTACACTCTTGTTTCTTATTTTTTCTTTAGTATTTTGATATACTTTACTTTGGTTTTTGATCTTTTAAAACTTTATGAAATATATTTCAACATTCCTTAATGTCTACAAGTGCAAATAATTTGTATTGCAGTTTTTATGTCACTGTAAAGAATATTACGTAGGCTGTTGACTGGTGCTGCTAATAAAATTATCAGTGTAAAGATTTCTTCATCAAATCATCCAGTGTCATGTATTATCTCTATTACCGTATATTAAACAAAAGTAATAGGATTTTCATCTCGTTTACTTGCAAAATAGCCTCATACAAAACACCAATAACTCATAGGCCAGCAAATCACTCACCAGTCCTTCTAGGCAATAGCCTCTTGCCAAGGAGGTATAAATAGACTCAATAGACTCCTTTGTGTAAAGAATATCAATCTGTATTCTGAATATTGAAATATAAATCTCACTGCTGCATAAATATGAAGTATAAATTCATTTTGGCTCCACAGTGCCTGCAAATTCATTGCTACCAAAGACTGACAAACAGGAAAAATAGTCACACTAAGAAAAAAGGAGAGCTAACAAATTAATGAAGGAAGTCATGAAGCGAAAAATAATCACATGAAAGTACAGCAGCACAGATTGTTATTAAGTCTAAAAAATACTTTATGTAAATGTTAATGTGATTTTTCCATCATATAAAGTAATGAACTATCACTGTGATATGATAGGACTTTATAGTTGGTGGCGGTCTGACTTTTGAGATCCCAAACTAATCTTATAATAAAATTAGTCCTGCTTTTTTTTCAAAGTTTTTCTTGCAATGCATTCCCTTCTTTTTTAAGATCTGTGTGGGGCAGAGGCGTAGCTAGGGGTTCAGCTTAGAGGGGGGTGAAACATCTGAGTTGGCCCCTACCCAGGTAACAGTGATTACAAATTGGATGGCACAGCTTATTCATAGGTATAGGAGAACCTCAGCAAATGACAGCAATGTTACTGAAAATAAATTCTCTACACAAAGAATAACACTTAAATTCCCGCTATACAGTAACCGTATAGTGCTATATATCAGTCCTGCACAAGTAAGAGATTACATTTATAAATGGTGACTTACAGCTGATGTTCTTTCTCTATGGAGTTTCAATATTCCTGGCTTTTCCATCTGGCTGAGACCGACATAACTATTTCTCCAGGCACGACTCATCTGCAGAGAATACAATAAAATCACATCTGACTTCTCACCGTTCCAGCATCGTCCCATCTAGTCCCAACCTACACAACTCATCATCCTGCTGATACCCCAATACTGAGCCGCTGCTGCCGTATGTGTCCCAATTACTGCATCTGCTGTGCGGTAGAAAAACAGGGATCATCTTATTGCCCTACATAGTAATGCCACCACTATGACCCTTAAGGCCCCGTCATACACAGAGATAATTCTTTGGCAGATCTGTGGTTGCAGTGAAATCATGGACATATTGTTCCATTTGTACACAGCCACAAACCTGGCACTGATTGTCCACAATTTCACAGCAACCACAGATCTGCCGCAGATTTATCTCTGTGTGTGACAGGGCCTTTACATAGAAAAAATGCCTCTTTTGTGCCCTGTAGATGGTAAAATTGCCCCTTAAAAAATATTACTGACCTTCACAAGTGCCCTAGAAAATAGAGTCCACATTTTTAGAAAGTAATAATACCTTACGTGCACCTTTAACTTTTAAAATACCCTGAGTGACCCAATAACAACAATGGTTCTTAAGTGTCCAATTAACATTTAATAATGTTTCCTAAGTTCCTCAATATAGAGCTCCCCTTTAGGTCTGAAACACACTTCCGTTAAAAACACACATGTGCCGTGAGACACGTATTTACCCTGCGTGTTGCGTGTGGTAACTACGTGTCTCGGGTACATGCGGTCCACGTGTGTTCTAAGTGTACTATCCGCGATAGCACACGTAGAACCGGTAATTTGCATACTCACATGGTCTGCGCAACCGTGGTGCTGATCTTCGGTCTCCAGCCCTGCCGTCTCCCCGCTGCTGCTGCCGCCGGCCGCAGTGAAGTGAATATTAAATGAGCATAATGAGCGGCGGTCAGCAGCAAGTGGCAGCAGCAGCAGAGACAGGAGGGCTGGAGAAGGTGAGTTAATGTTTTGGGTTTTTTTCACTGACACGTGTGTTTTCTCCGGCGCGTGTCACACTGGACCACATCTGACGCTGCGCTCTCCCACTGCTCGGGTCTGGCTGCCGCTGCTGCTGCGGCCGCTGCTGCTCAGTGGCTCGAGCGATGGAACGGATCCCGGGGACTTGAGCAGCGCTCCTCGCCCGTGAGTGAAAAGGGGTTTGGTTTTGGGGATTTATTGTCCGTGACGCCACCCATGGTTGTGGTGATTTTTGGTAACACCACCGCTGCTCTGTATGGGGATCCCGGGAGCGGTGACAGGGAGCAGCAGCGTTGTTAGTTCTCCCCTCCGTGGGTAGGGGTTGGTTGTCCCGGGGCCCAGTGATGGGGTGGAGGATGAGGGATGGCAGGCCAGGTGCGGGGCCTGGTGAGTTGCAGGGTCGCGGGGGGGTGGGCAGCGCTGTGCCTCACGGCACGGTGGTACTCACTCAGCCTGAGACGGTGACACAGTTCTCGGTAAAACACACGGCTGGAAAGACGGTTCCCACGGACGGCTGCTGTTGCTTTTCCCCGGTAGTTAACGGTGACTGCCTCTTTCCCTGCACCTTGTGTAGTGTTGGTAGCGATGGGTTCCCACCGGTAACCCGCTCCCCGACTTGGATATGGGCCGGAGGAGCCCCTCTTTGCCCGCAGGCGATGGCCCTGAGAAACTGGTGCCTTGGCGGTGGCGGTGTCTCTCTCATACGGTTGGACTGTTGCCTTCAATCGGGACTTAGTTGTTTGGAAACCCGCAGGTCCCCTTCACTGACGGATTTGGCAAATATATGGCGACTCCTAGCCTTGCCAGGATCCGAAAGGCCCCTGCCAATGGTGCTGGCTTCTCCTTGTGCACCGGTCCGGTACCGCCGGGTCACCACCCGTCCACGGTCCTCACGGCACCTCCGATAGGCCACTCCTGCAGACGGTCACCGCCATCTGCTAACCTTGCTGTCTCCGTCCGGGGCACACACCCGGACTAACTTCATGCTCTGTTGCTGTCACTTTTCTCCTCACACTTCAACTACTCTCCTGCACTCCAGCTCTGCCTGAGCTGAACTCTCCTCTCTCACTGCCTGTGTTTCCCTCCTCCAGGACTGTGAACTCCTTGGTCGGTGGAGACCAACCGCCTGGCTCCACCCCCTGGTGTGAACATCAGCCCCTGGGGAAGGCAACAAGGATTTCTGGTCTAGCTTTGATGTACCTAACCGGGGTGTAGGGTGTGGTGATGTCATTACCTGTGACCCCTGGCTTGTCCAGGGCGTCACACATCCACACTACATCCATGTGGTACGGGTGCGGGCCGTGTGACACCCGTGCTGCCGGAGAAAACGTGGACATGTCAGCGTGTAGAAAAACGCACACACGTACAAACGCACACGGACACACGTTCCGTGTGGTTTTACGTGTGTGTGCCTGCTACAATAGGGTAGCATTGCTGAACGTGTCTCCGTGCCGCCGGTACGTGCAAAAAATGTCAAACACGTACCGGCGGCACGGATGTGTGTCGGAGGTCCTACTCAGTATGATGCCCCTACACCTTCCCTGTACACCAGGGGTCTAAAACACACAGCCTGCATGCGGCCCCTGAGGCTGCTTCTTGCACCCCACAGGCACATGGACCCCATGACAATCACAGCCCGGTACATGGAACCGCCACCATCAGAGCTTTACTTCAGTTGAATAATTTACAGTGCCCCGCAGAGACGAGCTTTCTGCAAAGCTATATCAATGGCAGCTGCCGGCCAATCAGAGGCCAGCAGCTGATGTTGGTGTATGCCGCAAACCATTCAACTGAAGTAAAGTGCTGACTGCATTGGTGGCCTTCTGCATAGGGCTGCAATTGTCACTGGGTCTATGTGCCTGCAGGCCGCAAAAAGCAGAAAAGAGGACACAGAGGGAAAGGAGGACAGGTGAGAATAATCTTTTTGTGTGTGTGTGTGTGTGTGTGTGTGTATGTGAGCAGGGGCATAATAAGGGACATTACTACTAGCGGACAAGGATGGGCACATTACTACAGAATGGGACATTGCTATAAGAAGGGGACAAGATAGGCACATTACTACAAGGGAGCAAGGATAGGTACATTACTACATGATGGGGGCATTACTACAAAAGGGACAAGGATGGGCACATTACTACAAAGGGACAAGGATGGGCACATTAGAACAGGACGGGGACAAGAATGGGGAACATTATGGGCACAAGTTGGGCAGATTACTACAGGGGACAAGAGGGGCACATTACTACAAGAGGACCAGGATTTGGCTCATTACTACAAGTGAGAACCAGGATGGGAACATTACTACAAGATGTTGGCCAAAGTTACTTTATGGTGCTAACTGTAAAACAATATTACTTACAAAAAGGGATAACAGTTAAAAGAAAAAAATTGAAATAAAGCATGACTTTTTTTACTATTTAAAATGCTTTTTTATACATAAGCTGAAATAAAAAAGTGCACATTTGTTATAATAAACAAGCAAAAAAAGTTCAAGGAACATGATCCAAAGATGAATACAAAAAATATGTTATCACTAAAAATGTCACATTGTCCTACAAAGAATGTGGCCCCCCAAATAAAAAAAAAAAGTTCTCTATGCGACCCTTATACTCAGCCAAGTTTGAGACCTCTGCTATGCACAGTATAATGGACCCACAGCTCTCCAATACACAGTATGGTGTGCCCCATCAACCCTATACATAGTATGATGGACCCACAGCTCTCCTATACACAGCATGATGGGCACACAGTTTGCCAATACACTGTCTGGAGGACCAAACATTCCATATACGCACTATACATATACAGGGTATAATGCGCCCACAGCTCACCAAAAGCAAAGCATAATGGTCTCCACACTGTATAATAGCCATCACAGTAGCCCGATTACTTTAATTGTTCCCACAGTAGCCCTCAAACTGTATATTGGCCTTCATATTGGCAGCCACACTGTATAATGGCACCCACATTAGCTTCTACACTGTATAATGGCCCCTGCATTAGCTCCCATGCTATATAATGGCCTCTGCATTAGCTCTCATCCTGAATAATGGCCCCCACATTACTTCCCATGGTGTATAATGACCCCTGCATTTCTTTTCAAGCTGTATAATGACCCTTTATAAGAGCCTACACATTGTATAAGGTCCCCTCACTATAAAAGGGCCTCGCACATTGTATAATGCCCTCCCCAGTACTCCCTGCAATGTATCGGGGTCCCCATATTTTATAATGCACCAACAGTCACACCCAAATGTTTAAGTAAAATAAAAAGCAACATTATATACTCATCCAGAATCCTGATGGGTCTAAACTGGGTGGTGCATTGTGCTGTCATCGCATGCACAGGATATCAAGTTCCTGGCACAGCACAATCACGACACGGAGCTGAGAGTCCAACGTCCAGTGCGTGTGCAATCATCATCATCGTGCTGTTCTGGAGACCCCAGGCTTAAAGAGGACCAACGACCAGGATTTTCCTATATAAACTAAAGCCAGTGCTATACTGGCGCTATCATGCTGATTCTAAACATACCTTTAGTTGTGAGATTGGATGTATACTTTCTGAAATACATGCAAGTAAAGTTTGTGAAATGCACTGTTATTTGATGAGGGGTGCAATAGAATATCTAATAGGTGGGTCACGTTTTGAAATCTATTCCTGTCCCTGTCTGCCTGCCTGTCTTTCCTCCCCCTGTCTCTTATTACAAGGGGAGGAAGGAGGAAGGAAGTACAGGGGTGGGGGGGCAGTTAGGCAGGTGTGGGAATAACTAGCAAAACCCGACCTACCTATTAGATATTCTGAAACTTGTGGACAAGAAGGGGTATTTATCATGTTTTTGAAGTAAAACTACTGTACCACAGTTGTGAGAAAGTATACAGTTTTTATTATTACAAAAAGTGCAAATATCAAAATCACATGTGATGACAGTTAGTAGTTAGACATACATAGTTAAAATCCAATTAGATGAGACAGAGAGAGAAAAAGGTCCCAGGGAGGGAGACAGACTACCCCTTAGCTAAAACTGGGAAGAAAGTGGTATGACTATATCCCAGGGGGGCATATAAGTAACCAAAAGATATCAATAGTATATCCCCTGGGCTAGTGGAATGATGGAATGTCCATACATTAAACAGTAACCAACAGGATAAGGTCCAAATCAGGGCCTGAGTACACCAGTATGTAATACCACCAGAAAATACATAGCATAATCTCAGATAGAGAGAAAAAAAAAAATCATACAGTGGTGGGGAAATTGGCACCTGAAGGAGCTACCTGTGGTATGTATAGCACCCAAAAAGGGAGTCTGTCAGCCTCACATGTGGACTCGGTCCCGACACGTGTTTCGCATGTGCTTCAACGGGAGACAAGTTTTTAATTAGACACAATTGCAAAAAATATTTATTTTCTCTCTAAATATATGCACTTGAGAAAAATAATGTCCTTAAAGATGGACAACCCCTTTAAGCAGTTGAGGGCTGTGACTGTCTTCATCTTGGTCCTGCAAGAACATTAAAAGTATAGCGGTATCCTATTTTTGCTAAATTCATTGAATAATCTAAAAAACATTACCAAATCACAGACACATCGACTCAGAATATGTTCCCATCATCAGGGTTTGCAGTCCAAAAACACAACATGGTACAGTAGAAGCACAGTGGATGGGATTTATAGAAATCCCATTCACGGTTTCTTTTCTCCACAGCATAAACTGACATGCAGCACGGCTTCATGAACCGCAGCATATCAAGTTATGCTGTGACGACGTGAGTGTCTGCACGGAGAAAAGAAAGTCCGCAGCACCCCAAACTCTGATCGTGGGCATGGGCAGCTGCAGTCTCCTGCAGAAAACATTTGCGTGTCCCCAGGAAAATGCACACTGCGTCTTGAACGCAGTGTATCCAGATTATGTGCACCCACCCTGAGGCACATTAATTAAAATGTGAACTTAGAACCTAACTTTTATGAGGACAAAAAAAATTGTCAGCATTCACAAATTAGTTCATACTAAATGTCCCATGGAGACTTGCCAGAAGATGACATTTGTAACAAAATTACATTTTTAACACATAATGTTAAAGTCAGCTGAAAGCAGTAGGACATGGTGCCCATCTAATTTGTACAGTGAAGATCAAAATTAGAGAACAGCACACAATTTCTAAAATGTTAAGGTCACTGTATTGTCCTATGTAATTATATCCTAACATGAGTAAACTAGCAGTATTTTAATCTTTTTTCACAAATTGATTTTTTTCAAAACAACATAATAAAAATGTAAATTACATAAATGTAAAAGAACAAAATTAGAGGACACTTTCAGATACCTGCAAGTTATTGGTGTCAATCCTACAGCTGGTGCTAATTTCCTTAATTATCTGACAAATTCTATTAACTGTCAGCCTAACTTTCCAGTTTGCACTGACTTTGCAAAAATTGTATGTATTCCAAAGTGACTGAAACCCTCTGGCAGCAGGTTGTCCAGATGAAGGCCAAAGGGGTGACCTATCAGCCATAGCAAAAGAAGTTGGTTGTTCCAAGTCTGTGATTTTGAGAATATTGCATCTTTACAACGCCACAAACGCTTTCAAGTTCCCCCAAGAAGGCTAGTCACCCTCACAATTGAGCACAGGATAATGCAGAAAATCTCCATGGGTAATTGTTTCAAAACTGCAGCTGGAATTGATCGGCAGTTCAGAACTGAACAAGGGTATGGCTCTTTCTCGGCATACAGTGTCATGATGTTTAAGAGCATTTGGACTGAAAGCCCACTCTGCAGTGACTAAACCTCTCATTAGCAAAAAGAATTAAAAGGATAAATTTGAGGAGCATGTTGTGTAAACAGAGGAGCAGTCGTCCACAGTTCATTTTAGTGATGAAAGCAAGTTTTATTTATTTGGATCTGATGGGAAACAGTATGTTCGTCAAAAAACTGGGGAAAGACTGAACCTAAAGTGTGTTAAGAAGTCAGTGAAAGATGGTGGCGGACGTGTCATGGTTTGGGGAATGTTTTTTTGCACCAGGAGTTGGACCTCTCCTACAGCTACATGGTAGAGTGAATGCAAGTGTATATTAGAACGTTTTTCAACAACACGTGTTTCCCTACTTGTGTTCATCTCTCAATCAACCAGCAATTTTAATGCAGGACAGGTTAAGCAGTTCCTTGAAACAGAAAACATTGAAACAATGAAATGGCCAGCCCAGAGTCCTGATCTAAACCCAATAGAAAACCTGTGGAAAATCCTTGGTGACAAAGTTATAGCCAAGAAACCCACAACAGTCAGAGAACTATGGAAGAGACTGAAAGAAGAATGGACCAAAATCACACCAGAGCAGTGTGAGAGACTAATAATGTCAGCAAAGGCCTGTACACTTCCTACCGATTGGTGACCATTGTTACCTTCAGAAAATTTAATTATAATCTTTGTCTGTGCTCCAGTCATTGCTGTTCTATAATTATCATCACGTTTTGGGCAAAATAAAAGTTTAGTGGTAATAAACTTTGGATCTTTTGTAAAACACGATTCTAGTGGCATGGTGCACCCCTTACAAAAAACCTTCAAATGTTAATCAATGTATTACATTATTATACAAAAAAGCAAGTAATCATACATTATTTTCTAATTTTGATCTCTAGTGTATATGGCAGAATGAGTATGAATATTGCCTTCTAATGCAAATTTGTGGGGTAAGTGAAACTAACATTTCAGGCACAGGGTAAAGAAAGGGTCACAATTTCAAAGCTCTGTAAATGGGGGGTGTTTTTGGGAGTAAAAAGCAAGTTACTTTCTGGTTACAGTAAGTCAGCAGTTAGTAGTGAACTGATGAGAGTGAAGTCAGTAACACGACAAACTAGGCATAATTGTGTAAAACCAGTTTTGGGGATGCAATGGCTCAGTAAGGTGACTCAGTGATAACGCACTACAAATATTATTTTTTACAGAACGAATAGGGATAGAGATGAGGGCATACACATAGGTATGGAAACAGAATAAGGATGTGATATCCGAAACGCATCCTCCTCTATGTTTTTTTGCCTGACATGATGGAATTTTATCTATGATGAAATAAAAGATTTTTCTACTTTTAATCTCATAACGACGGCCGTACGACTTAAAGCGGCGGCAAAACAGGGTACTTATTCTGTTCCGCCGCTTTAAAGCATCGGTCCGAAAAAACCCTGTAGCGCCCCCCAGCGACCAAAAATCTCGGGGGTTTCAGCTACCGGGTGTAGCTGAGACCCCCCCAGATTATGAATCGGGGTATTTTTTTTGGACCCCGATAATGTGATCGCCAGTATACACCGTATACTGACGATCACATAAAAAAAAAAGAAATGGCCGGTAAAACTGATTTCTTTTTCATCTGACGTGATCAAACATGTCAGATGAGAAAGAAATATAAACCCCTAGTGCCCCCAAAACCCTAGGTACCGGAGAGTCCCCCCCCTCCCACCCTTCCGGAACAGTCAAAATGGCGCCGAAGCGCACCGAAAACTGCCGCCACCGCCGGCTTTGCATTCATTTCCCTCCGATCTGAAATGATCAAACATTTCAGATCGCAGGGAAATGTCCTCCCCCTGACCCCTCCTCTGGTACACCGGAGCCCTCTGGTCCCCCGGAGCCCCCTCCGGTTCTCCAGAGCCGCCCCCCTTCCCCCCTCCGGAGCATGCAAGATGGCGGCGCGCAGCGCACAGTAGCGCGCGGCCACATTCATCCTGCTCTTCCTGCCGCATGTGACACATCACATGCGACAGAAAATTTAAATAAGGAAATTGGAGAAATTACACATAAGTATAATACAAAAAGCTTTATTGGTACAAAATCAAAAAACGAACATGCGACAGAAAAGTTGTCCCCAGGTCCCGCCAGGTCTCCCGCCGTCACCCCCCGTCAGCCCCCAGTCTTCCCCGTTACCTGGCTGCTGCTCCGTCCCCGCGATCACTCCGCCTCCTTCTGGAAAGCTGCCACACTCTTCACATGGAGAGCCTGCTGTTCTAGAAAATGGGGGGTACGTTCTGTGAGCGTGCCCCTCATATTCTGGAATGAGGTTACTGCAGGTCACTCTGCCCTAGGTTGGACCGGGGCAGTGTGAGTGCAGTATTCTCAGATTACTGCACCCACACTGCTCATGGAGAGCTTGCTCTTCCAGAAAATGGGGGATACGTTCCCTGAACGTGCCCCCCATATTCTAGAAGGTCCAGAGTCGTCGTGGGACCTCCAAAATGGATTACAGCGACCGGAATTTGTTTATTTTCAATAAAATGGTGAAAGAGGGAATGTTTCGGGGAGTTTTTTTTCAAAATTTTTTTTTTTGTCTTTATTTTTTTCTATTACTGACTGCTTTAGTGATGTCGGGTATCTGTTTAGATGCCGTGACATCACTAACCCCAGGGCTTGATGCCAGGTGACATTACAGCTGGTATCAACCCCGTATATTACCCCGTTTGCCACCGCACCAGGGCGCGGGATGAGCTGGGGCGAAGCGCCAGGATTGGCGCATCTAATGGATGCGCCACTTCTGGGATGGCTGCGGCCTGCTATTTTTAGGCTGGGAGGAGTCCAATAACCATAGCTCTTCCCACCCTGAGAATACCAGACCCCAGCTGTCCGCTTCACCTTGGCTGGTGATCTAATTTGGGGGGGACCCCACGTTTGTTTGGTTTTTTTAAGAAAAAAAAAAACGCCTGGGGAGCCCTCCAAATTGATCACCAGCCAAGGTGAAGCTGTCAGCTGTGGTTTGCAGGCTACAGTTGTCTGCTTTACCCTAGCTGGCTATCAAAAATAGGGGGGACCCCACGTCGTTTATTTTAATTATTAATTTTTTGGGGGGCTAAATACAAAGCTAGGCACCCTTTAGTGCCACATGAAAGGCACTAAAGGGCGCCAGCTTAGAATATGCAGGGGGTGGGACGCTATATTTGTTTGACATCTTTCCATTCATCCATTGTACCATTTTAGGCTGTGTGCCCACAATCAGGGTTTGCAGCGTTTTGGGCGCAGTGTTTTCCCTGCATCCATAACGCTGCGTTGTGCAGTAGAAGCACAGTGGAAGGATTTTTAGAAATCCCGTGCCCACTGTGCTTCTCTTCTCCGCAGCATACACTGACCTGTGGTGCAGCTTCCCGAGCCTCAGCATGTCAATTTATGCTGCGGAGACATGAGTGTTCTCTGCAGGTAGCATAGAGCTCCACAGCAGCCTGAACCCAAATCGTGGGCATGGGCAGCTGCGTTCTCCTGTGGACAACACTCACATCTCTGCAGGAAGGCTGACACTGTGTACTAGACGCCGGCCACATAACCTAAAAGTGAGAAATTTGTTGCTACAGCAACATTTTTGTGAAGTACCTGTGGATTCAAAATGCTTACTATACTCCTGAATAAAATCCAGTTTCCAAAATGGGGTCACTTGTGGGGAGTTTCTGCTGTATAGGTACCCAAGGGGCCCTGGAAATGTGACATGGTGCCTGCAATTTATTTCAACTTTTCCAGAATTCAAATGGTGCTCTTTCCATTCCAAGCCCTCCCATTTATCCAAACAGAGGATTTTGGCCACATGTGGGGTATCCCTGTGCTCATAAGACATTGGATAACAACCTGTTGGGTCCACGGTTTGTTGTTGCCTCTTGAAAAAGTAAGAAATATGATGCTAAAGCAACATTTTTGTGAAAAAAATGAAAATTTTCAATATGGCAACCTAAGCTTATCAAATTCTGTGAAGTACTCCTGGATTCAAACTGCTCACTATACACCTAGATAAAAGCCTTGAGGTGTCTTGTTTCCAGAATGGGGTCACTTGTGGGGGACCTCCACTGTTTAGGCACCTTAGGGGCTTTCCAAATGCAACATAGCGTCCGCTAATGATTCCAGCCAATTGTGCAGTCAAATGGCGCTCCTTCCCTTCCGAGCCCTGCTGTGCACCCAAACAGTTGATTTTCATCACACATAAGGTATCAACATACTCAGGAGAAATTGCACAATAAATCTTATGCTGAATTTTTTCCTTTTACACTTGTAAAAAAAAACCGCTACCTGGTTGAAGTAACAATTTTGTGGTAAAAATGTATTTTTTTATTTTCCCAGCTCAACATTATAAACTTCTGTGAAGCACCTCAGGGTTCAGGGTACTCACCAAACATCTAGATAAATTCCTTCAGGGGTCTATTTTCCAAAATGGGGCCACATGTTGGGGAGCTTCACTGTATAGGCACCTCAGGGGCTCTCCAAATGCAACATAGCATCCGCTATTGATTCCAGCCAATTTTGCAGTCAAATGGCACTCCTTCCCTTCCGAGCCCTGTCATGCGCCCAAACAGTTGATTTCCACCACATATAAGGTATCGCCAAACTCAGGAGAAATTGCACAATAAATTTTATGCTGAATTTTTTCCTTTTACTCTTGTAAAAAAAAAGCTACCTGGTTGAAATAACAATTTTGTGGTAAAAATGTATTTTTTTATTTTCATGGCTCAACGTTATAAAATTCTGTGAAGCACCAGGGGGTTCAGAATACTCACCAAACATCTAGATAAATTCCATGAGGGGCCTAGTTTCCAAAATGGGGTCACTTGTGCGGGGTTTCTGCTGTTTAGGTACCTTAGGGGACCTCCAAATGCGACATGGTGCCAGCAATCTTTTTCAGCCAAATTTCCTTTCCAAAATTCAAATATTGTTCCTTCCGTTCCAAGCCCTCCCATTTGTCCAAACAAAGGTTTCAGACCACATGTGAGGTATCACTGCGCTCATAAAAAAGTGGGTAACAAACCTTGAGGTCAAATTTTTGGAATCAACTCTTGAAAAAGTGAGAAAATTGATGCTAAAGCAACATTTTTGAGAAAATTATTAAAATTTTCAATATGACAACGTAACGTTAACAAAATCTGTGAAGTACCTGTGGATCCATAATGCTAACTATACCCCTAGATAGAAGCCTTGAGGGGTCTAGTTTCCAAAATGGCATCACTTGTGAGGGGTTTCTTCTGTTTAGGTACCTTAGCGGACCTGTAACTGCAACATGGTGCCCGCAATCTATTTCAGCCAAATTTGCTTTCCAAAATTCAAATATTGCTCCTTCTGTTCCGAGTCCAAACAGAGGTTTCTGACCACATGTGGGGTATCGGTGCGTTCATAAGAAAGTGGGGAACAAGTTGTGGGGTCCATTTTGTTGTGTTATTTCTTCTAAAAGTGAATAAATTTGGGTTAGAGCAACATTTTTAGGTAAAATTTAATTTTTGCTTTTTTTCATTCCACATTGCTTTTGTTCATGTGAAGCACCTGAAGGGTTAATAAACTTCTTGAATGTGGTTTTGAGTACTTTGGGGGGTGCAGTTTTTAGAATGGTGTCACTTTTGGGTATTTTCTGTCATCTAGGCCTATCGAAGTCACTTCAAATGTGATGTGGTCCCTAAAAAAATGTCAAAAATAGCAACAAGAAGAGGAGATAAAAACTCCCCCAAAAATGTATTATAAAATGTACTCACAGCAAAAAAGGGCAACCAGTCCAGTTAGCCCAGGCCAACACATTCAATGCACAAACAGGATGCAGACAAGCCTCTCAACATGATGGACACTTCACAGGTGCAAGGTAAATTGCACACTAGTGGCGCGCATAGGGCACTGTTCACACTTGTATGCGCATGGTGTCCAGCCAGCAACCTATTACCACGCCCTTACTATTAGATTAGGTGGGTTACTCGGACACTACTCACTGCAGCACGTAAGGGACAGAAATTCCACTATAAAAAACTGGTTTTGTAAATTTTGATGTAAAAATGAGAAATCGCTGATAAACTTTGAACTCTTCTAATTTCCTAACAAAAAAATGTGTGTTTCCAAAATTGTGCTGATGTAAAATAGACATGTGGGAAATGTTATTTTTGAACTATTTTGTGTCACAGAAATCTCTGGTTTAACGGTATAAAAATTCAAAAGTTGAAAATTGCTAAATTTTCAAACTTTTTGCCAAAATTCAATTTTTTTCATAAATAAACGCAAAAAATATTGTCCTAAATTTGGTACTAACATGAAGTCCAATATGTGACGAAAAAACATTCTCAGAATCACCGGGATCCATTGAAGCGTTCCAGAGTTATAACCTCATGAAGTGACACTGGTCAGAATTGCAAAATTTGGTCTGGTTATTAAGGTGAAAATTAGCTCCGTCACTAAGGGGTTAAAATATTCCTTGCACCTGTTTGCTGGACTATACTACAAATTTACTTCCTTATGAGGGCATATACTGTATTTAGCAATATTCATTACTCACACAAATATTAAGGTATTTTGGATTTTCGTTATTCATAGAGTATTTTGGTATTCGCTTTGCAAGTTTCAAGTCCCCTCCCGATGTTTGGAGCCTGATTTTCTGCCACTAAACATGTGGGGATTGTCTGTCAATCACAGTAATGCTGTAGCCATCTTTTCTACTGGCATTACTGTAATTGTCAGGTAAAGTGGAAAAAAAAAAAAGTGACGTGTGATCCCCCGGCTTTTTGAGATAACAATCACTGGTAAAATAGACAGCTGGGAACTGGTATTTTCAGGCTGCGAAGGTCCATGTTATTGGGGGGCTGGGCAGGAGGACAGTGGACAGTTATTACTAAAGATGGAGGAAGTGCTGCACCAAGAGCAGAGACAGCCATTGGACTGGTCCACCTCCTAGGTGAGTGACTCGCCCACCCCAGGGCTATGGGACACCCGGTGCCGGGCCGGACTAGTCCGGGAGTCGTCAGTGATGGCGGGGCCTGGCTCCGTGGCCCTAGTGGGTGTCAGTTAAAATGGCTGGTGACTTGGGGTGAATAAAGTTTATATTTGTCGTGACGCCACCTGTGGTTTGCGGCTATTAAGCCGCCGCTGCTGTGTGAGGCCTCCGGGGTGATGGAATGGCAGCAATGGTGGTACTGCTCCCCACAGGTGGAGCAGTGCCCCCGGGGACACTGTTGGTGCTTATTAGTGTCTATGCAGAGAAATAACTGAGGCAACACCAGGGGTGCAGTTTCAAGGTCTTTACTCACAGTTCTTGTCAAGGCCTGCAGGAGCCTTTGGACTGCTGGGACCACCGTCAGGGACCTCCGCCGATCCTGGGTAGATCTGGGGGCAAATGCCAGTGCACCCCTCTAATTGTGTCCTTTCTCTGCTGACTTCACTGGCCACCAGCTCTGAAGCTATCTGTGGCCCTGGAATCCCTTCGTTCCCTGCTTGGTGTCACCTGGACCCTCCGAGTCCCAGGGTCTTCACCAGGAAGCGTCACTTTCTTCTTTCTTTAGCTCCTGCCTGACTAGAGCTCTTCTTCTACTCTCGGTTTCTCTCCTCTGTTACTTTCTTTCTCTGTTGCGGACACTCTGAACTCACAGAGCTCCTTTCTCTTTCACAGCTACATGCTGACTCCTCACTCTCTCACTCCCTAAGGTAAACTGAAACTCTGACCTTCCTCTCTGCTCTACACTCGTCTGGCTCTTCCCACCGCCCGGTTGCTAAGCTACCACCCTATGGGAGCAGGGATGGGTCTTACGACCCCTCCCAGCATGCAGCATGGGAGGGTTGCTGCCACTGTCCCTGGTCCCAGTGTGTGCCTAGCAATGGGTGTAGTGCAGTTTTACCTGTGAACTGGCATGTACCCCTTTCCTTACCCAGGATGGGACATTACACCTCTGACTGGGGTGCAATGTCCCTGTGGCGACGGAAGCCTCAGGGGCGCCACATGAGCATAATACAGAAGTTTTTTATGTTGTAGAGAATGACCTGGGCTTTTATATACAGTATTGTAGAATGCTGTACAGAAGAGCTCATTGTTGGTTGCTGCAACTCATAAGGTAAAAACCTGGTGACAGGTTCCCTTAAAGGATACTGGAGGTCTCAGCTGCTAGGACATTTGGAGGCTGTGAACTCTAGTAAGAGGTGTCCCAACAGCTGGGAACTCCAGGAACTTTAAAAGCTCTTTTAAGGATTTTAGGCCTCACAGCTACTGGACTGCCTGAATACACTGCCCCATGACACATACAGTGCTAAGTTTTAACCTTTTAACCTTCACCCCTGGGCGATTTTCCGTTTTTTGTTTTTTTACTGGTCCCCTTCTAACGTGAGCAGTAACTTTTTTTAATTTCCCGTCAATCTTGCCACATAAGGGCTTTTTTTGCGGAATGAGTTGTACTTTTGAATGAAACTATTAGTTTTACCACATAATGTACTGGAAAACAGCTAAAAAATTCCAAGTGTGAAAAAAATTGCAAAAAAAGTGTGATTGCCTGAGTGTTTTTGGGATATTTTATTCACCGTGTTCAAAATATGGTAAAAGTAATGTGTCGCTGTGATGCCTCAGGTTGGTATGAGTTCGTAGACACCAAATATGTATAGGTTTACTTTTATTTAAAGGGTTAAAAAAAAATCACAAGTTTGTTAAAAAAAAAAGGCGCAGTTTTTGCACCATTTTCCACAATCTGTAGCGTTCTCATTTTTCGAGATCTACGGCTTAGTGGCGGCTTATTTTTTGCGTCTTGAGCTGATGTTTTTAACGGTACTATTTTTTCACAGATGCTACATTTTGATCGCCTGTATCGCATCTTGCACAAAATATGCGGTGACCAAAAAACGTAATTTTGGCGTTTGGAAATTTTTTTGCCGCTACACTGTCTACCAATTAGATTAATTGATTTTATATTTTGATAGATTTGGCGTTTCTGAATGCGGTGATACCAAATGTGTGTATTATTTTTTGTAACCCTTTCATTTTCAATGGGGCGAATGGTGGGGGTGATTTGAACTTTTAGGTTTTTTTATTTTTTTAATTTTTTTAAAACTTTCTTTTTAGTTGTTTTTTTAAAATTTTACTAGTCCCCCAGGGGACTATAAGAATCAGCAGTCTGATCGGTCTTCCATTTCTCCAGATCACAGCTACACAACTGAGATCTACAGAAACTCAGCTCTCCTATTACACAGGGCAGTCTGCCAGGAAGTGACTCAGGATATCTACATGAGTCATCACATGACCCTGTGCTACCATGACAACCATCGGATCCACTTGATCACATCACGGGACTTCCAATGGTGCCAGGTAAGGGAATGTTTACCGCGGCGCGCTGTTTCATCTCGCTGTCACATTTTGACAGCTAGATGCAAGGGGTTAACAGATGTGAGTGGAGAACGGATCCACTCGTACTTCATATCCGCACATGTCAGCTGTTCAAATCAGTTGATGTGCAGGAATAGCGCTGCCCACTGCCAGTGGCAGCCGGCAGTGGTTAACCTCACACGATCCATGACGTACTCAGTACGTCATGTGTTGTGAAGAGGTTAAGATTTAATGGCTACCTTGGAACCTGATGGTGGGGGACTGAACTGAGACAAAACAGATGGTGATTCAAGTCTGTATTCACCTAGGTGCAAAAACAGTGCAACAAAGCTCACACAAAACTAATTCAAGCAAGTGTAAGTAAATTAGTGAAATGCAGCAATAAGTCTGTTCAGGTTCATAGCAGGGCTTTCCTTAGATCTGGAAACAGTTCATACACAGAAAAAACAAGTGGCGAACAGTCCTTAATAACCAGGCCAAGATTGCACAGTAAAGTGTATGGGACAGTGTAGACACTGCCAACAGGTACTGACTTACATGATGCTGATGCAGACCATTGTACTGTATAAGTGCTGGCAGATTAGACACGCTTCTTGGATCACGTCCCTTAAAACAGAGTAGAGACAAGTCCACCTGAGACTTGAGAAGGGAGAAGAGAGGCCAGGAAACCACAGCATATCCAGTGATTCTGCTTTAATGCATCTTTGCTGGAAACAGTTGTAGCAAGAGAGATCCGGAAACCATGAGTGGAGCCGGGAACAGCCAGAAGTAAGGAGCAACCACAGTCAGAGGAGTAAGGTCCAGGGAGTAGCACACTCAGAGCACCAAGCTAAGTAAACAAATACTCAGGCAAGGCATGAATGATGCATCGGAACTTAAATAGGCAGACTGACAGGAACCACATGGGACAAAATTAATCATCAACCATCATCTTGATTAAGACAACAAATGCATAAAGCTCAATAGAAAACCCAAAATCCTGACACTGAATTCACTTGAGGTCACTGCGTCTGCGTGTGGCTCACACTGAGTGTCTCATGAGAACCACCAGAAGTGACTACAGGTGAACTCGGTGCCAGACTGCCAGACTGAGCTGCCACCATGACACACAGTCAGACATTCATAGTTCACCTGAGGTCACTTCCGGCTGCTATCATGCTGCTCTCACTGTGTCCTGGAGGCAGCAGTGAGTAGTCACGTGTTCTAATGTCACCGCTCACCATGGCCTCCGGATGTAGCAGTGGGACGTTGTCTGGATTACGTTGGACCTGCAGAGGTGTTTGGGGGGTTAAAAAAATGGTAAAGGGGGTGTTTTATTTTATTACCGTGTTTTTCTAAAAACAAAACCTCCCTCATAAGTAAGCCCTAGCAGGGATTTTCAGCATATTCGGAGCAAGGCTTAAATATAAATCCTACCCCGAAAATAAGCCCTAGTCGCAGTTCAATAATGCAGTCCATGCAGCTAAAAAAGTTAAAGAATACTGCAGGATACTTCATTATAGACAGCGGACACCTCACAATCATACTCACCAGGTGCCAAGCAGGAGGGCTTGCAGTGGATTGCACATCCGCACACATCAGATTGCAAACCCACACACATCAGATCACACACACACAAACATCAAATCACACACATAATCTCACATCATATCGCTCACACAATCACACATCAGATCGCACACACACACTCACCACATCCAGCGGTACCGATTTTTTCTGGCCGACAGAGAACCCTGAGACACAGTGCAGTGGAACACATAGGACCTGCAGTGTAATGCATTGATTCGTTCCATAGTTGGGTCCTCCATGCGTACCACTGCACTGTGTCCCATCTTTCCCTGCTGGCCGGAAGCAATCGGTATTGCTGGATGTGGCGAGTGTGTGTAAGCGATCTGATGTGTGATTGTGTGTGTGATCTGATATGTATGTGTGTGTATAAGTACCATCTGATTTATGTGAGTGTGTTGGCCAGAAAAGGTTGGAAGCAACATGGAGCTTATGTGTTGGGAGAGGCCTGCCAAAGATAACTGACCCCCAACTATCTTTTTCCAAGAAAAAGACCTACCCTGAAGATAAGCCCTAGTGCTTTTTGGGGGGCAAAAAAAAATTATAAGACAGTATTTTATTTTTGCAAAAACACAGTATTTAAAATAAAGAATTTTTGTGTTTTTTTTTTCTTTTTGCTTACAGGGTTTGTAATGGAGGGACTCATAGACACCTCTCCGTTACCAACCCAGCACTTAATGGCAGCTGTGATTTTTGACAAATCACAGCTGACATCAACCCCATATATTACCCCAATTGCCATAGCAATGGGGTAGTATATGGGAATTGTCTGTACAAGCCCCCACCTGATTGTAAAGTGCTGCGGAATATGTTGGCGCTATATAAATAATTATTTTATTTTTTTATTATTATTATTATTATTAATAATAAAATGTCCCAATTGGCACATCTAATGGATGTACCAATTGTGGGGTGGCTGCTGGCTGCTATTTTTAGGCTGGGGAGGGCCCAATAACAATGGTCCTTCCCAACCTGAGAATACCATTCCCCTTATGCTTAATCTACGCTAGTTATAAAAAATGAGATATTGGTCTTGTGCAGGGGACTCTTCTGTCTGTGTCTGTCACTGATGGCAGGCTTTATTATTATAAAGAAGCACAACATAGGCTTCTTTTTTTTTTATTATTATTATTATTATTATTGTAATGCCTTCTGCCCCCTAATAATAATAATAACTCCAGTGTCAGAAAAAGGAGAAATGCACAGCTCGCAGGAGAACATTGAGGGTGGTGGTGCACGGACAACCTGCTTCGGCTGGCAGGTGAAGAACAACATAGGAGGTGAAAAAATGCAGTGCCAGCAAATAAAATGTAAAAATGTATTTAAGTATAATTAAAAAGCCCATATCAAAAATTGTTAGGGCGGGTACAGAGCAAAGAAATGTCAACGCTTTTCAAGCGAAAAAAGGCTCTTAATCATAATAATAATTAATAACTCCAGTGTGCCTGTCCTCTGAAGCATGTGTTGGTGCAGGTGGCACGATGTGGTGATGTTATTGTGCTGCTTCACATACTCTTTCTGGCCACAGGCTAGACACAACTTGCAGACTGAGTGAGTATGACGCACCCTAGGGATATGGGAAGTGTCACGGGTGTAATGGCTGGTGCCCGGTTCCGTGACCCTGGGGGGTTGCTTTTAAAAGGGGGTATTTACAGGGATATTAATAGAGCTTTTTTCGTGACACCACCTGTGGTTTGCAGCCAGGTAGGGGTTGCCGCTGCAGGGTTCTTCTTACCGGGAGTCGATATTGATTGCAGCCAAGATAGAGTCACTCCCCACAGGCGGAGTGGTTGCCCCGGGAGGGTGGCTGGCTGGTAGTGGGTGCCGGAGTGCGGGACGGCGTCGCCGGTAAATAATGGAAATAAGGCAAGAGCTCCGGTTCAGGTGTTTTACTCACTGGTTAGGAGATTGCCTGATAGCGTACTGGTTCACTGCTGGTAAGTCTCTGGTTATCCAGTGCAAGTTTCAGGCAGTTACTGGTGTCAGTGTAAATGTCCTGTTTGTCCTCGCTCTCCAGCGACTGGCCGAAGGAACCTGGCCGAGCTCCAGCTCACAAGCCCCAGGCTCCACAACAGAAAGATAAGCTGTGTGTCATCCCACCAGCACTGGTGCTCTCCTGCACCCAGTCTGGTCTCATGGGACGTCCCTCCAAAAAGCTCACTATGTGTCATGGCTACCTCCTCTTATACCCCATGTGGCACCCGCCCCCAGTGGTTGTCCTGGTGACTGTGAAGTCCCATGCTACTGGATGGCTAACTCTCCCTGTCCACCCCAGTCCACTCCCCCCTGTGGGGAAGGCACCTAACTGCATGTGTAACGTGTCTGGTGTGAGCACCGGCAAACCAGGTGTCACTTACCCCAGATAGGAACTGCGCCTTATCTCAATTGCAGTACCCTGTTGCGACCAGAGCCTCAGGAGCGCCACAAGTAAATGGTAGAACAGGGACCTGATGGCTCTCTGCTCTGCTTCAGTTGTCATCAGTATTGACATCCTGAGTGTTACGGAGCGATGCAGCCCACTATAGGACCATCCCATTTAGCACTTGCCAAAACTGCCAGATGGCCATTCCAATCCTGGCTATAACAGGTTGCTGTCCTTAGTGGATTGAACCTTCATTTTTACAACATACTTACCTGCATATTTGATGCTGCTTTTCTGAATAGACCAACATTTAGATACAAGATGGGGGTAGTTAACAATAAATGTATTATGTACTAGTGAAGGAAGCTTAGAACCTTAAAATAAATCAAACCCTTCTAAGCAGAGACTTAGGACGCCTGAATTCTGCACAACAGATATCCAGCTAAGTACATTGAAAATATTACTGTTAGGAAATCTACCATTCGTATTTTGAGTTTTATTTTTATATTATTGCTGCACTTTAGTAAATAAATAGTAAAACTTGAAATGACTAAAATATAGCACCACGTAATTCCTATTTGCCGCTGGAAAACAAAAGCAAGTGTTATTACTGATCATTCTAAAGCTGGAATGGAAATGAGATGAAGAAAAGACATTACGAATTCAACGAGCTTTTCAGTGCTTCTGCAGTGCTACAAAACAATTGGCAATAAAGAAAACCTTTACCTGCAAGCTATTCTTTTAAGCAAAGTCGAGTAACATACATTCTAATTTCCCAGTTTTCAGCAAACATCTCATTCACAATGCACCCGAGTCTCCGATGAATGGATTTCCTTTTGGAAAGGGCTTTTCCGACATACTCTCACATACGATTTTTCTTTTGTCCTTGTAAATGTTTCCATTCTTTATGAACAATAATGGTTTTTCAAGGTTCAGTTATGCTATATAAACCTGTAAAGCCCATTTTAAGCTCGATCTCAGGGTACGCAGAACATTCAGATACAATGTTTATGTGCAGTGGTAAATTTGATGCCACTAAATAGGTAGGCAAATCTTACATTTTATATGTATGAGATGCTGCATAGTATAATAAAACCAGTGCAAAGAAGTATTAATCAAACTTTTGGCATTCAGCTATGAATGTTTCTCTCATCCAGCCATGAATAAAGAGATAAAAAGGTGAATATATTTCTAAAAACATTTTTTACTAAAGAAACTAAGGCAAATCTTAACACAAAACATAAAATATTTATCAAATGCAACCTTTTTTTTTTTTTTTACCACTGTCACACTTAAGGCTCCATTGTGATTTTTGACAGATAGTGGATAACAAAAAACATTGCAAGTTTTCCCTACAGGAGAAAATGTTTCCCCTAAAAGTATGAGACATGCAAAATGTCTGCATTCTCAAATTTTGCAAATACAAAGGGTGAGATAAGTATCAAACATGTTACTAATTTTCTAAGTACATATATTTCTAAAGGTGCTATTAACAGAATTTGTCATCAGATGTCACTAACAACTATCCAATCCACACAGGCAAAGAAATCAAACCAAAGATGTCCATAAATTAGTTATGTGTAATTATGAGAAATGATACAGGGAAAAAGTATTGAACACGCTTACTGAAATGTATTTAATACTTTGTCTAAAAACCTTTGTTGGTGATGACAGCTTTAAGATACCTACTGTATGGAGAAACTAGTCGCATGCATGGCTCAGGTATGATTTTGGCCTATTCTTCCAGGCAAACACTCTTCAAATCCTGAAGTTTTCGTGGTCTCGTTCTATCAAGTCTAAGCTTTAGTTCCTTCCTACATTTTCTATTGGATTCAGGTCAGGTGATTGGCTGGGCCACTCTAGCATCTTTATTTTCTTTCTCTGAAAGCAATTGAGAGTTTCCTTGACTGTGTGTTTGGGATCATTGTCTTGTTGAAGTGTCCATCCTTTTTTCATCTTTAACCTCATAATGACGGCCGTACGACTTAAAGCGGCGGCAAAACAGGGTACTTATTCTGTTCCGCCGCTTTAAAGCGTCGCTCTGAAAAAATCCTGTAGCGCCCCCCAGCGACCGAAAATCTCAGGGTTTCAGCTACCGGGGGTAGCTGAGACCCCCCAGATTATGAATCGTGGTGTATTTTTTGGACCCCGATAATGTGATGGCTGGTACACCCCGTATACCGACGATCACATAAAAAAAAAGAAATGGCCGGTAAAACTGATTTCTTTTTCATCTGACGTAATCAAACATGTCAGATGAGAAAGAAATATAAACCCCTAGTGCCCCCAAGGCCCCTGGTACCAGAGAGTGCCCCCCCCACCCCCACCCCCCCTCCGGAGCAGTCAAAATGGCGCCGAAGCGCACCGAAAACTGCCGCCGCCGGCTCTGCATTCATTTCCCTCCGATCTGAAATGATCAAACATTTCAGATTGGAGGGAAATGTCCTCCCCCTGACCCCTCCTCCGGTACACCGGAGCTGTCTGGTCCCCCGGAGCCCCCTCCGGTTCTCCAGAGCCCCACTCCGGAGCATTCAGGATGGCGCCGAAAACTGCCGCCGCCGGCTCTACATTCATTTCCCTCGGATCTGAAATGATCAAACATTTCAGATCGCAGGGAAATGTCCTCCCCCTGACCCCTCCTCTGGTACTCTGGAGCTGTCTGGTCCCCCGGAGCCCCCTCCGGTTCTCCAGAGCCGCCCCCCTTCCCCCCTCCGGAGCATGCAAGATGGCGGCGCGCAGCGCACAGTAGCGCGCGGCCGCATTCATCCTGCTCTTTCTGCCGCATGTGACACGTCACATGCGACAGAAAAGTTGTCCCCAGGTCCCGCTAGGTCTCCCGCCGTCACCCCGCGTCAGCCCCTGGTCTTCCCCGTTACCTGGCTGCTGCTCTGTCCCCGCGATCACGCCGCCTCCTTCTGGAAAGCTGGCGGCGCATGTGCAGACAGTGGCTGTCAGCTGGATCCTTGCAAGCAGGGACGCTGACCTTGCTGCTGCACATGCTGCTGTACTGTGGACCGGGGGAGAGTGAGTGCAGTAATCTGCAGCCACACTCCTCACATGGAGAGCCTGCTGTTCTAGAAATTGGGGGGTATGTTCTGTGAGCATGCCCCTCATAATCTGGAATGAGGTTACTGTAGGTCACTCTGCCCTAGGTTGGACCGGGGCAGTGTGAGTGCAGTATTCTCAGATTACTGCACCCACACTGCTCATGGAGAGCTTGCTCTTCCAGAAAATGGGGGATACGTTCCCTTAACGTGCCCCCATATTCTAGAAGATCCAGAGTCGGCGTGGGACCTCCAAAATGGATTACAGCGACCAGAATTTGTTTATTTTCAATAAATTGATGAAAGAGGAATGTTTCGGGGAGTGTTTTTTCAAATAAATTTTTTTTTGTCTTTATTTTTTTCTATTACTGACTGGGTTAGTGATGTTGGGTATCTGTTTAGATGCCGTGACTTCACTAACCCCAGGGCTTGATGCCAGGTGACATTACAGCTGGTATCAACCCCGTATATTACCCCGTTTGCCACCGCACCAGGGCGCGAGATGAGCTGGGGCGAAGCGCCAGGATTGGCGCATCTAATGGATGCGTCACTTCTGGGGCGGCTGCGGCCTGCTATTTTTAGGCTGGGAAGAGTCCAATAACCATGGCTCTTCCCACCCTGAGAATACCAGACCCCAGCTGTCCGCTTCACCTTGGCTGGGGATCTAATTTGGGGGGGACCCCATGTTTGTTTGTTTATTTTAAAAATTGATCACCAGCCAAGGTGAAGCTGTCAGCTGTGGTTTGCAGGCTACAGCTGTCTGCTTTACCCTAGCTGGCTATCAAAAATAGGGGGGACCCCACGTCGTTTATTTTAATTATTAATTTTTTTGGGGGGGCTAAATACAAGGCTAGGCACCCATTAGTGCCACATGAAAGGCACTAAAGGGTGCCAGCTTAGAATATGCAGGGGGGTGGGATGTTATAATTGTTTGACCTCTATCCATTCATCCATTGTAGCATTTTAGGCTGTGCGCCAACAATCGGGGTTTGCAGCGTTTTGGGCGCAGAGTGTTTTTCCTGCATCCATAACGCTGTGTTGTGCAGTAGAAGCACAGTGGAAGGATTTTTAGAAATCTTATTCCCACTGTGCTTTTTTTCTCTGCAGCATACACTGACCTGTGGTGCAGCTTCCCGAGCCTCAGCATGTCAATTTATGCTGCGGAGACAAGAGTGTTCTCTGCAGGTAGCATAGAGCTCCACAGCAGCCTGAACCCAAATCGTGGGCAAGGGCAGCTGCGTTCTCCCGTGGACAACACTCACATCTCTGCAGGAAGGCTGACACTGTATACTAAACGCCGTGTCACTGGATCATGGCCACATAGCTTAAAAGTGAGAAATTTGTTGCTACAGCAACATTTTTGTGAAGTACCTGTGGATTCAAAATTCTTACTATACTCCTGAATAAAATCCAGTTTCCAAAATGGGGTCACTTGTGGGGGGGTTTCTGCTGTATAGGTACCTAAGGGGCCCTGCAATTGTGACATGGTGCCCGCAAATTATTTCAACTTTTCCAGAATTCAATTGGTGCTCCTTCCATTCCAAGCCCTCCCATTTATCCAAACAGAGGTTTTTGGCCACATGTGGGGTATCCCTGTGCTCATAAGACATTGGATAACCTGTTGGGTCCACGGTTTGTTGTTGCCTCTTGAAAAAGTAAGAAATTTGATGCTAAGCATCATTTTTGTGAAAAAAATGAAAATTTTCAATATGGCAACCTAAGCTTATTAAATTCTGTGAAGTACTCTTGGATTCAAACTGCTCACTATACACCTAGATAAAAGCCTTGAGGTGTCTTGTTTCCAGAATGGGTTCACTTGTGGGGGACCTCCACTGTTTAGGCACCTTAAGGGCTTTCCAAATGCAACATAGCGTCCGCTAATGATTCCAGCTAATTGTGCAGTCAAATGGCGCTCCTTCCCTTCCGAGCCCTGCTGTGCACCCAAACAGTTGATTTTCATCACACATAAGGTATCAACATACTCAGGAGAAATTGCACAATAAATCTTATGCTGAATTTTTTCCTTTTACACTTGTAAAAAAAAAAGCTACCTGGTTGAAGTAACAATTTTGTGGTAAAAATGTATTTTTTTATTTTCACAGCTCAACATTCTAAACTTCTGTGGAGCACCTGAGGGTTCAGGGTACTCACCAAACATCTAGATAGATTCCTTCAGGGGTCTATTTTCCAAAATGGGGCCACATGTTGGGGAGCTTCACTGTATAGGCACCTCAGGGGCTCTCCAAATGCAACATGGCATCCGCTATTGATTCCAGCCAATTTTGCAGTCAAATGGCACTCCTCCCTTCCGAGCCCTGTCATGCGCCCAAACAGTTGATTTCCACCACATATAAGATATCGCCAAACTCAGGAGAAATTGCACAATAAATGTTATGCTCAATTTTTTCCTTTTACTCTTGTAAAAAAAAAAGCTACCTGGTTGAAATTTTGTGGTAAAATTTTATTTTTTTATTTTCATAGCTCAACGTTATAAAATTCTGTGAAGCACCTGGGGGTTCAGGGTACTCATCAAAGTTCTAGATAAATTCCTTGAGGGGCCTAGTTTCCAAAATGGGGTCACTTGTGCGGGGTTTCTGCTGTTTAGGTACCTTAGGGGACCTCCAAATGCGACATGGTGCCTGCAATCTTCAGCCAAATTTCCTTTCCAAAATTCAAATATTGTTTCTTCCGTTTCAAGCCCTCCCATTTGTCCAAACAAAGGTTTCAGACCACATGTGAGGTATCACCGTGCTCATAAAAAAGTGGGTAACAAACGTTGAGGTCAAATTTTTGGAATTACTTCTTGAAAAAGTGAGAAAATTGATGCTAAAGCAACATTTTTGAGAAAATTATTAAAATTTTCAATATGACAACGTAACGTTAACAAAATCTGTGAAGTACCTGTGGATCTAAAATGCTCACTATACCCCTAGATAGAAGCCTTGAGGGGTCTAGTTTCCAAAATGGCATCACTTGTGAGGGGTTTCTTCTGTTTAGGTACCTTAGCAGGCCTGTAAATGCAACATGGTGCCCGCAATCTATTTCAGCCAAATTTGCTTTCCAAAATTCAAATATTGCTCCTTCTGTTCCGAGCCCTCCCATTTGTCCAAACAGAGGTTTCTGACCACATGTGGGGTATCAGTGCGCTCATAAGAAAGTGGGGTACAAGTTTTGTGGTCCATTTTGTTGGGTTATTTCTTCTAAAAGTGAATATATTTGGGTTAGAGGAACATTTTTAGGTGAAATTTAATTTTTGCTTTTTTCAATCCACATTGCTTTTGTTCATGTGAAGAACCTGAAGGGTTAATAAACTTTTTGAATGTGGTTTTGAGTACTTTGGGGGGTGCAGTTTTTATAATGGTGTCACTGTTAGGTATTTTCTGTCATCTAGGCCCCTCAAAGTCACTTTAAATGTGATGTGGTCCCTAAAAAAATGTTTTGGTAAATTTTGATGTAAAAATGAGAAATTGCTGATAAACTTTGAACTTTTCTAACTTCTTAACAAAAAAAAATTTTGTTTCCAAAATTGTGCTTATGTAAAGTAGACATGTGAGAAATGTTATTTATTAACTATTTTGTGTCACAGAAATCTCTGGTTTAACGGTATAAAAATTCAAAAGTTGAAAATTGCTAAATTTTCTAAATTTTTGCCAAAATTCAATTTTTTGTATAACTAAACGCAAAAAATATTGTCCTAAATTTGGCACTAACATGAAGTCCAATATGTGACGAAAAAACATTCTCAGAATCACCGGGATCCGTTGAAGCGTTCCAGAGTTATAACCTCATGAAGTGACACTGGTCAGAATTGCAAAATCTGGTCTGGTCATTAAGGTGAAAATTAGCTCTGTAACAAGCGTGAGGTGTGGAGGGTGAAATTCACGCTCGCCAAGATCCGCAAAGCTGCCAGAGAACTGCTGACTCTGGATGAGAAGGATCCCAAGCGTCTGTTTGAAGGTAATGCCCTGCTTAGGCGTCTGGTACGTATTGGAGTGTTAGATGAGGGAAAGATGAAGCTTGATTACATTCTCGGCCTGAAAATTGAAGATTTCTTGGAAAGGCGTCTTCAGACCCAAGTGTTCAAGTTGGGCTTGGCCAAATCCATCCATCACGCCCGTGTGCTGATCCGACAGAGGCACATCCGCGTCCGCAAGCAAGTGGTGAACATCCCATCCTTCATTGTGCGCTTGGACTCCCAAAAACACATCGACTTCTCCCTGCGCTCACCATACGGTGGCGGACGTCCCGGCCGTGTCAAGAGAAAGAATGCCAAGAAGGCCCAAGGTGGAGCCGGAGGTGGAGATGATGAAGAGGAAGACTAAACAGTAAAGCAGATTTCCTCATGTGTAGGAATCGGTGGTAAAAAGTCATAAAATAAAGTCTGTTGAACATAAAAAAAAAAAAAAAAAAAAGAAAATTAGCTCTGTCACTAAGGGGTTAATATACTGGTAGATAGCAGCAGATTTTTATCAAGATTGTCTCAGTACATTTGTCCATTCATCCTTTCTTTAATTATCTGAAGTTTGTCAGTGCTGTATGCAGTGAAATAGTCCCACACCATGATATTCCCACCTCCAAACTTCATTCTTGGTTTGGTGTTATGGGGATGATGTGCAGTGCTTTTTGGCCTCTAAACAAGGTGTGCATCATGGCATCCTAAGAGTTCAATTTTGGACTCATCTGACCAGACTATATTATCCCAGTATTTCACAGGCTTGTCTAAATGATGTTGAGCAAACGTTAAACTCGTTTGAACATGTATTTTGTGCAGCAATGGAGTCTCGCATGATGAGCATGCATATAGGCAATGGAATTTGAGTAAATTGCTTATTGTATTTTTTAAACAATTGCATCTCCTGATTTCAGGTCTTTCTGTAGCTCTTCACAGTTGGTTCTTGGCTTTTGGACAATTTTTTGTGATTATTCTTTTAACACCTTTGTCTGAAATGTTACGGGGAGCACCTGCTCATGGCCCATTTATTGTGAAATTATGTTCTTTCCACTTTTGGATTTTGGCCCCCACAGTGCTCACTGGAACCTTGAGTAGTTTAGAAATTCTTCTGTAAGCAATGTGTAAGAAGGCCACCAGACAGGTCCTCAAGTGGAGATATCTATCACATAGATGGTAGTCCTTTGTGATATAAGCTTGCAAGCAAGATCTAGTTCAACATAAAGGCCCAGTCACACACAACGACTTACCAGCGATCCCGAAAACGATGTGACCTGATAAGGATCGCTGGTAAGTCGCTTTGAGGTCGCTGGTGAGATGTCAAACAGTCAGACCTTACCAACGATGCAGGAACAATACAGGTCGCAGTAGCGACCTGTATAACGATCTCAGCAGTCACTGTGACCCTGTCACACAGTGTCAAACACAGCGATGTGTCCTGCTCAGCAGGTCATCACCTTTGAAGAAAATGGCCTGGACCATTCTGCAACGACTAGAGATCTCACAGCAGGGGCCTGATCGCTGGTAGATGTCACACATAACAAGATCGCTAACGGGATCGCTACTGTGTCACCAAAACGGTGACTCAGCAGCGATCTCGCTAGCGATCTCGTTATGTGTGACGGTACCTTAAGACTGAGATTGCTAATAGGGCTAGCAAGGACCAGGTTTACGAGCAGCCAGAGAGAAGGATGGGATTGACTGCTCACATATCCCCACTCTGTGGTGTGGTTTTACAAATAAATTGGAGACCTGTAGTCTCAAAGTCTGTCTGTGTGTGGAAGTGTGTAGACCTTCAGTGGTATTACTCCGGTTAAAGAGCTACATACATCCTGACTGGGAGGATCCTACAGTACCCTATGAACTTGCTTTTTTGTGTTCCAGTACATTACTTTGCACTTTGAATTGGCTGTTTATGTTCATCATATGGAGCGGTTTATGAAGATTGTATAAACCAGCTGACATTTAAATAGAAACATTTCCAGTCTCTACCTCAACAAGCAGCCAAGTGAGTTGCATTATTATTACAAATGCCATCAGTATGCTTTGCAACACTAAGGTTGAGAAGGTATTGAGACAGATCACTGGTTTTACCCATCATGAGAAGTTTCTTGTGTGGCACCTTGGTAATGAGACAACTTTTTATAGGCCATTAGCTGAACCACCTGCTAATATTTTTCACCAAGTGGCAGGATTGCTTTCTAATTATTGATAAATTTTGGCAACTTTACATGGCTATTTGCACATCTTTTTCTTCATGTACTCAATACTTTTTCCCTGTGTCCTTTCTCATTATTTCACATCATTTAATTTATTGACATCTATGGTTTGATTTCTTGGCTTGTGTGGATCGAATGGATTGTTGCTGACATCTGGGGAGAAATTTATGTCAATAGCACCTTTAGAAATACAGTACAGACCAAAAGATTGGACACACCTTCTCATTCAAAGAGTTTTCTTTATTTTCAGGACTCTGAAAATTGTAGATTTACATTGAAGGTATCAAAACTATAAATTATAACATGTGGAATGAAATACTTAAAAAAGTGTGAAACAACTGAAAATATGTCTTATATTCTAGGGTCTTCAAAGTAGCCACCTTTTGCTTTGATCACTGCTTTGCACACTCTTGGCATTCTCTTGATGAGATTCAAGAGGTAGTCACCGGAAATGGTTTTCCAACAGTCTTAAAGGAGTTCCCAGAGATGCATAGCACTTGTTGGCCCTTTTGCCTTCACTCTGCGGTCCAGCTCACCCCAAACCATCTCGATTGGGTTCAGGTCTGGTGACTGTGGAGACCAGGTCATCTGGCGTAGCACCCCATCACTCTTCTTCTTAGTCAAATAGCCCTTACACAGCCTGGAGGAGTATTTGGGGTCATTGTCCTGTTGAAAAATAATTGATGGTCCAACTAAACGCAAACCGGATGGAATAGCACGCCGCTGCATGATGCTGTGGTAGGCATGCTGGTTCTCTATGCCTTCAATTTTGAATAAATCCCCAACAGTGTCACCAGCAAAGCACCCCCACATCATCACACCTCCTCCTCCATGCTTCACGGTGGGAACCAGGCATGTAGAGTCCATCCGTTCACCTTTTCTACAAAGACACGGTGGTTGGATCCAAAGATCTCAAATTTGGACTCATCAGACCAAAGCACAGATTTCCACTGGTCTAATGTTCATTCCTTGTGTTCTTTAGCCCAAACAAGTCTCTTCCACTTGTTGCTTGTCCTTAGCAGTGGTTTCCTAGCAGCTATTTTACCATGAAGGCCTGCTGCCCAAAGTCTCCTCTTAACAGTTGTTCTAGAGAGGAGAAGGTGTGTCCAAACGTTTGGTCTGTACTGTATATATACAAAGAAAATTGGTGATGTGTTCAATACTTATTTCACCCACTGTGCCTACAAGGATAACTGTTTTATATATTTCAATGATAATATATGGTTTTATTACCTTTTTGGGAGGGAAATAGCTATTTTTACTTTCTTAAAGCCCCTTTCTTGTCCAATATTGAAAAAAATAAATAAATAGCCATGCATGCAATTAAAATAAAAAACAGTAGCATACTCACATTCCAGTCCCTCCACGTATCCAGGACAGACTGAAGGTCTGTGCTGCTCCAGGGAGGAGATGACTACTCTTTATTGAAATCAGAGTTTGTCAGAAGATGTGCACCTGACCACTGCAGACAATCAAAAGCTAATTTTGGATCAGAGTAAACATCGCTTCTAGGACGAGGGCAGACCTCTGAGATAACCTTCCAGCTCCTCTGCGGATTTAGCGTAGGCTATGTCTCCATTTATTATTTTAGACACATCTCTGCCTAAAAAAATGTTTTTTTTGTATATCCAATAACCCCATGAAAATTTCACTCCCATGAACTTTTTTTTTACATAAACTTGTGTATATTTGTATGTATTGTAATATCAGTGTGTTAATATATTTATCTACTGCTAACTTCTCTGGGATCCAGCACCATTCTGCACTTCTGACATTGTGGCGCCTCTGAGGCCTCAGTCACCACAAGGTACTGTATCTCCTTTAAGATGTAGTACACATCCCGAGTAAGGAGGGGTAATTGCTGGTGTGTCCCACATTCATACAAACCGCACAGTTAGGTGCCTTCCCACTGGGGGGGATGGCCTAGGGTAGGCAGGGGGGTGGCCATCATGATGCATGGGACTTTCCCGGTCACTGGGACAACCACCTGGGGGGGTGGACACCACTTGGAGAAAAAGGAAGGAGCATCTTCACACTTAGTCAGTTAGCCTCGGGCAAAGCTTGGGGTGAGGCACACACTGGGACCTCGGTCAGATCTTCTTTTACCTCACACTTCTGGGAGCTCCATAGGACCCGTGGCTTGGAGCATATAGCTCAGCCCGGGTTCTACACAGCTACATTGGATTCTAGGGTCTGCGGAGAGTGCAGGAAACACCCGCAGCCCGTTCCACATTCCATATACACCGGGATTTGGAGGGACCCTGACCAGAAAGGACTCACAGTGGGAAAACCGGCGGTGACATTGAATTGCTCGGGTTCGGCTGGGGCCCATCACGGCGCTGACCGGCATCTCCCGGGTAAACCAGGACTGTGAGTAAAGAAAACCTTGAACCCGCAGACACTGTCTCCGCCTGTCCCTGCCGGCGCCCGCCATTACCACAACCCCCATCATCCTCCCCAGGGCGCGCTCCAACTGTGAGGAGCAGACACATCTTATCTGCTATAACCATCTGCCCTGGAGGACAGCGACAACAGCAGCAGCTATTCCCTGGCCGCGTACCGCAGGTGACGTCACAACACAAATCCTTCACCATCATGACTCCCCAACCCTTCTTTATTGTACACCTCAGGGTCATGAAACCGGGCAGGGCCACCTGTGACATCACCAGACCCAACATCACCGAGCCCGGCGATGAGTATAAAGTTATGCCTTTGCACTGTGGATGCTACAACATCACCACTCATTTGACTCTCTATATGTGACATGAAAATGGTGTTTACGATGTAAGACTATGGAACATCAGAACAAGACCCAATGAAATATGAAATTGACTCTTTTTTGTTGGATTAAGACAGAGTTTAGCAAAAATGCCACTATAATGTCCTTCTCACAGAGGAATGAGAGATGCAGTAATAAGGTTGTACACTAGGTGGCACTGGGGATATCTAGAGGCTAAGGGAAGTCAGACAGGCCAGGGTCAGAACCGAGAGGACATGGAGAGACACAGGGAGCAAACAGGAGAGAGGTCGTAAGACAAGTCGGAGGTTGGGTAACCAGGAGAGAAAGTATGAACACAAGGGGCAGACAACAGAGTAGTCAGGAGAGAAAGCCGGGGTCAGGAGCCAGACAGAAATGGAGAAGTCAGAGGGTAGTAGACAGAGGCAAGTCAGGAGGTCAGTCAAGGGTCGAATACTAAGATCAGGCACTATACCAGGAGACAGACGCTTGTAGCAACAGAGCCAGAAAATTATACAACTGACTGAATTCTGGGGGAACATGCTCAGTAAAGAAGCCTAAGCAATTACCCAGAAGCTGGAATAGCTCAGTAACCAGCACATCCCAGAACCAACCTGGACTGCAGTATAGTGAACTGCTAGATCTGTAAGTGCTACAGAGCATTTCCAGGTGTGTGAGATGCTCTGCATAGAGAACCGTCACAGCCACTTTATAAAATCAAAGGCATATAGAGATACATTACAACAGAGATGTCATGTACCAAACAGAACCATTATACAGCTATGTACAAGACCCCGTATTATGCGCAGTCTTCAGAACCAGTAAATATCTAATAGCCTTTGCTGATGTGCTTGATGATAAAAGTGTCTTGGGAAGCAGAACCTAGGAGCTTGACGGGGGAATTACTATTGCGTACAAATGTGCTCAACATGAGGTTTGTCATTGACTCAAATGACACTGAAAAGTAAAAAATCATATATATTTCTAAACAGTTTTTGTTGTGGTGCTGTAATTGTGCAGTTTCATTATCAGCTGGTGTGACTTCACACAGGGATACAAATGAGATGTTCAGCATATTGGTTTCCGGGTTTTGCAGATCTGTGGTTTGAATAATTTGGCCTGTAAGTATACAAAAGTATTGGAGTATGTCGTTTATCATTGCTAATAACTGTCATCACGCATTACTAATGTATAATTATATCTTCTGGATATTTCACTACAGTTCACAACAACACAATTTGCATATATTATTAAATAGATCTCTTATACCTTATGAGACTGGTATACTTTTTCTGAAAATCAATATCAGAATAAACTATATAATCCTGATATGAAAATAAATATTTTATAGTCCCTCATCAGATCTAAAGAATCACTCCCATGAAATTCTTTATGCTGTAAACCTGTCTAAGGCTATGCTCTTATGTTTCAACCCTGAACAGCGATAACATTACCGATGTCACTGTTCATTAAAGGTGCCGGGTCTCACGCAGCGCATTATGACCTGGAATTGACCCTTGCTCCAAATTTTTAGTGGATAATCAGGCGGCCTATGCTTTTAATTTTTCCATGGTATGTATGATGCCCTCTTTCATAATTTGTTCAGTATGTGTATGAGGCCTCCCTCTACAATTCTCTTACATATATAAATGTGTACCCCCAGGAGTAAATGATTTTCAGCCATTGTATTTAGTGTATACGCTTTACCAGTCTAGGAGTCCAACTCCTTAAAAATGAAGGGGGGGATGTTTTGTGAAGCCCTCCTCTACATGTCTTCCAGGGTATATTGCAGCCCTTGCACTTATTACATAGGTAATGGTATTCCTAGAATCCTAACGCCTAACAATTTTAACAGAATGTGTATGAGGCCATCCTTTATGCCTAATACAGGGTATATCGGAGTCCTTCTACCAACTAATTTTGGCAGTTCTTGCATTGTCTACATAGGCTTTGCGAGTTTCAGAGTCCCTCCTTCATAAATAAAACATAATGTGTCTGACCAGGTCACACACACCACATGCCCAGATAAGGTAGTAAAATGTTACAATTACATTTAGTGATGCCTACCAGTGGATGTAGTTTTATTTCCCCCTCTACTATGTCAACCATCTACTGTAGTCATCTGCAATGGAGAAATATACTGAGAGAAGGCCTGGGTATTAAGAGGTGGAGGAGGCAGGTTTTTTCTTCTCTTTTTAAATCTGCCTTTTTTATATATAAGTCATTATACAATGAAAAATATAGTTTCCTATAAAATCCATTTTTATTGTCAGTCTGTAAAAGTGAAGTAGTGCTCTGATAATATTGTTCCCAGCAGTAACCTGGGAGTCAGAGATGCATCCAGGTGTCTTCACCATGCTATTCTCGTTCCATTTGAGTACTGTTTTTATCCACTTCAGTGATTTTCCTGCCTCACCACCCCTCCTCAAAAGGTCTTCCAGAAAAATGCTCAAGTTTCCCATTGACTTCTATAGTACTCCGTACTTGAATCGAGCCCATCTGAGCATCCGATCTGCTCGATTCGAGTATGGAGCACTCAAGCATTTAGTGTTCACTCATCACTAATGACCACACAATAAATTTAAATTGACATAATGTAATATTTTGTAATCCGATGTCTTTGTACAAAAAAATGATAATTATCTATAACAAGTACAATATTTGACATTTTTGTCATTCTAAGTTTGCCAATTATAATATTGTTTCTGCTTTATCCTTATTAGCGAAATTAAAAATAGCCACACTTGGAGTCATGTTGTTTTTTGAGTGACAAATGGAGTGCACTGAAGTTTAATGAAAATATTTTACTTATTGATTTACAGCTAGGATTTAAAAGTAGGAGATTATGTACATGGCCTGGAATTAAAAAGGTAAAGGAAAGATAATTACATTTTTCACTTTTGGCACAGCAGAGGCATAAAAATTCTTAACAATAGAACATTTAAGAAACCACCTCTATTCTCTATATTCCAAGAATGCAAAAATACAAAAATTTATGTTGTATTATCAAAGGCACAACCGATGACCGTTCCAGTCTGACCGATAATGACCATCACAAGCCTCAGTGATCAAGCGACCAAACAGCGAGATGTCATGGCTTTCGGTCTTGGTGCAGGCCACCAGAATTGATGAATGCACTGCGTAAGGGGTGTGTGAATATGTTTGATTTTAGTATTTTGAGGTCATACCTGCTAAATGCACTATAGTACTGTATATATATATATATATATTATATATATAGTTAGGTCCAGAAATATTTGGACAGTGACACAATTTTTGCGAGTTGGGCTCTGCATACCACCACATTGGATTTGAAATGAAACCTCTACAACAGAATTCAAGTGCAGATGGTAACGTTTAATTTGAAGGTTTGAACAAAAATATCTGATAGAAATTGTAGGAATTGTACACATTTTGTTTACAAACACTCCACATTTTAGGAGGTCAAAAGTAATTGGACAAATAAACCAAACCCAAACAAAATATTTTTATTTTCAATATTTTGTTGCAAATCCTTTGAAGGCAATCACTGCCTTAAGTCTGGAACCCATGGACATCACCAAACGCTGGGTTTCCTCCATCTTAATGCTTTGCCAGGCCTTTACAGCCGCAGCCTTCAGGTCTTGCTTGTTTGTGGGTCTTTCCGTCTTAAGTCTGGATTTGAGCAAGTGAAATGCATGCTCAATTGGGTTAAGATCTGGTGATTGACTTGGCCATTGCAGAATGTTCCACTTTTTTGCACTCATGAACTCCTGGGTAGCTTTGGCTGTATGCTTGGGGTCATTGTCCATCTGTACTATGAAGCGCTGTCCGATCAACTTTGCGGCATTTGGCTGAATCTGGGCTGAAAGTATATCCCGGTACACTTCAGAATTCATCCGGGAACTCTTGTCTGCTGTTATGTCATCAATAAACACTAGTGACCCAGTGCCATTGAAAGCCATGCATGCCCATGCCATCACGTTGCCTCCACCATGTTTTACAGAGGATGTGGTGTGCCTTGGATCATGTGCCGTTCCCTTTCTTCTTCAAACTTTTTTCTTCCCATCATTCTGGTACAGGTTGATCTTTGTCTCATCTGTCCATAGAATACTTTTCCAGAACTGAGCTGGCTTCATGAGGTGTTTTTCAGCAAATTTAACTCTGGCCTGTCTATTTTTGGAATTGATGAATGGTTTGCATCTAGATGTGAACCCTTTGTATTTACTTTCATGGAGTCTTCTCTTTACTGTTGACTTAGAGACAGATACACCTACTTCACTGAGAGTGTTCTGGACTTCAGTTGATGTTGTGAACGTGTTCTTCTTCACCAAAGAAAGTATGCGACGATCATCCACCACTGTTGTCATCCGTGGACGCCCAGGCCTTTTTGAGTTCCCAAGCTCACCAGTCAATTCCTTTTTTCTCAGAATGTACCCGACTGTTGATTTTGCTACTCCAAGCATGTCTGCTATCTGTCTGATGGATTTTTTCTTTTTTTTCAGCCTCAGGATGTTCTGCTTCACCTCAATTGAGAGTTCCTTAGACCGCATGTTGTCTGGTCACAGCAACAGCTTCCAAATGCAAAACCACACACCTGTAATCAACCCCAGACCTTTTAACTACTTAATTGATTACAGGTTAACGAGGGAGACGCCTTCAGAGTTAATTGCAGCCCTTAGAGTCCCTTGTCCAATTACTTTTGGTCCCTTTAAAAAGAGGAGGCTATGCATTACAGAGCTATGATTCCTAAACCCTTTCTCCGATTTGGATGTGAAAACTCTCATATTGCAGCTGGGAGTGTGCACTTTCAGCCCATATTATATATATATAATTATATTTCTGAACATGTTTTTGTAAACAGCTAAAATAACAAAACTTGTGTCACTGTCCAAATATTTCTGGCCCTGACTGTATATATATATATATATATATATATATATATATATATATATATATATATATATATATATATATATATGCACACACAATTGGCAAGTCATCTAATTAAAAATACTATATGCCCAAAAAATATTGGATACCTACAGACTACGCCTATAGGAGTTTCTATGACATTCCAATTACAAGTAGGTGAGGAAGAGTTCATGTCCCTGAAATGTTTAGGTGTGTTGTTCCACGTCTAATCCTCTTTAGGCCTGTTTCACATGTCAATAGAAAACACAGACATTCTTTACTAACGTGTAAAAAGCGCCTATGTTCCTCCGTGATCCGTGATTGCACATGGACGCATGCTTACCTGTCCCATTCCTGCTGTCCATGGTGCTGAACTCCTCGGCTCTGCAGCATCCGCACACTGCTCTCTGCAGCTACTTCCGGGTCTGCTCTGGCTGCATTCATGAATATGCATGAGCCGGCCAGGAAGCTGCAGAGAGCATGGGCTGCATAGAGCGTCGCTGTAAAGGTGAGTTGAAAATGTTTTTTATTTTATATGTACGTTTTTTTTCTGGCACGTGTTTCCCGGATCACACCATAGTGTGGTCCGTGGGACATCAGTGATGCCAGAAAAAAAATCATGGACATGCGTGTACGCCGCACGGAACACGGTCAGTGAAAAATCACTGATGTGTGCGCAGACCCATTGATTATAATTGGTCTGCGTATATCCGTGATTCTGGTACGTATAAAAAAAGCACAAAAGTACCAGAATGATGAATATTTGAAATCTACATTTTATTTGCAAAGCAGAGAATTTAATTTCGCTTTCAAATTAAAAGAAAAATATTTGACAATTGCGTTGTCAGTGTGTCCATAAATGATTATTATTTTGTGAAACACCTATATAGGTCAACGCCTAGAATATAACCCCATACCATTATCTTTTCTCCATCAAACCTTACAGTTGGCATAATATAGTCAGGCAGGTAACGTTCTCCTGGCATTTTCAAAAGCCAAACATGTTCAGAAGACTGTCAGTGATGCTTTGTAGTGTTGAGCGAGTAGTTAACTATTCGTACTCCTGATTCTGTTAGTGAGTACTGTCAGCTACTCGCATATTTGTTACGAGTAGCAGGCGCAATGTAAATCAATGAGAAATACTCGCTAAGTAGCGAGTAACCCAAAAGCCGTACTTTTCTTGCGAGTAGCGAATAGTACGGCTTTCGGGTTACTTGCTGATTAGTGAGTATTTCCCATTGACTTACATTGTGCCTGCTACTCATAACGAATATGCGAGTAGCGGACAGTGCTCGCTAAAAGCATAGCGAGTATGAATAGTTACCTACTCGCTCAACACTAATATTTTGTTATTCGAGGGAACACTTTTCCACTGATCAAGAGCACCGTGTTGGCGTGTTTTCTGCTTGGTGATGTAGGGCTTGCATGCCGTTGCTTGACCATAGAAACCCATGCCCTAAAGCTCAAAGAGCATGGGTTTTTCTTGTGCTGATGGTAATGCCAGAGAATGTTCAGGGATCTGTTGTTATTGAGTCAAAAGAGACTTGTTCAATTTTATGCATGATGGGCCCAATCAGTAACTTTAAACAGTCTGACACTTCATGGCTGAGTTGCTGTGGGTTGTAAACACTTTGACTTTTCAATAATACTACTGTAGTGAATACATCAGGGTGCTACAGGGAACTTCATCCTTCTCCCAGGGTGCAGGACCTACCCCCCATGGTTCCAAGTTCCCAGAAATCGGTGTCACCTCCATCAGCACCAAAATCCCAATCAACACTTCACATCATGACCTGTCAGACACACCAGTGGGTTGGTCTAGCTGGAATAGGGCCATCCACCTAGGGGTCAGGCAGACTGGTAGGAGGAACAAAAGAAAGAGTCTACGGAGAGCCCTTGAAGAAAGAGGAGCTGGGGAGTGTGAGATCCCGGGGAGCTAGAAGGACCTAGGTTGGGTCGCAGACAGTGGTCTGGGACCAGAGGAGTCAAAGACCGGTAGCAGTGACATTGGATAAGGGTGCGGCGGACATTGTCTTGGAGGACTGTCGGCACCAGAAAGCCCAAAAGAATTGACCGTACCGAGCACGACGGGGTACAGGACCCTAGGTCAAGAGCCGATTCAACGTCCTGACAATAAACCTGCAGAGGAAGGGGACCTTCAGGGACCTTCCCAGAGAGCTTAGAGACTGAGGGCATCAGCACGGGGAACAGGGTTTTCCAGAGAAAGCAACCCATTAAAGTCCCAAGTGCCAGCCCTTGGGAGCAAATCTTCACTTAAAAACTGAAGAGCGGGACCTTATAGTTTCAAGCTAGAGGGACCCACATGGACACGAAACTGTGCACAGAGACAGGCTCCGGATTACTATGTTACACCGGTGGGACCGGGTACTTGGACGGGCTTCCTGCAGCGGCACACAGAGAATTTAGTTTACCTGCAGCGTCTGTGTCTCCTTTATAATCCTCATCCAGCACCACGACTACCCACAGTGAGTACCATGGTCCCCTGCACCCTGCTCTCCCAAATAACCACCAACACCCTGAGCCCGGGGCCTTCCCTACCTGTGGAGGGACTAACAACTGGCTGCTTAACTCCATCTGCCCTGGTACCCCCTTTATATGTATCAAAGTATCCGCCAAGCTGGTTCCGGATGTCCCCCCACATTACCAGATCCGAGCAACCCGACTAACACCGGGGCGGCACACTACTAACTAGAGTTGAGCGCGGTTCGCGGTTCTCCAGTTCGTGGTTCGAGTGATTTTGGGGGCTGTTCTAGATCAAACTAGAACTCGAGCTTTTTGCTAAAGCTCGATAGTTCTAGTTACGTTCGAGAACGGTTCTAGCAGCAAAAAGCCAAGCTAATTACTAGCTGGCTTTCCGCTGTAATAGTGTAAGTCACTCTGTGACTCACACTATTATGAAATTTCAGCGTATAGTGTGCGGGAACAGCGCATTCAGATCACTGCTGCTGGGATAATGGCGATCGCCATTTTTTTTTCCCCTTGTCTTCCTTCCCTAAGCGCGCGCGTGTAGTGGGGCGGGCCAGAGTGTCAGCCAATCCCAGACACACACACAGCTTAGTGGACTTTTAGCCAGAGAAGCAACGGCATGTGTGATAGGATGTCCATGTCACATGTCCCTGCATTATAAAAACGGGTATCTGCCCGTCCGGACGCCATTATCTCTTCTGCGTCTGGGTGTCAGTTACCGCTGGCATAGCTCCTGTCTCCGATACTGCTGTGTACGCTCTACACATAGCGCTATACAGAATAGGGAAAGAAGTTTCTATTAGCCCTTGAAAGGGCTAATAACAGCAGGCTCAAAGCCATAGGTGACAGTCAGGTCCGTGGAAACAGATTTTAACAGCTACAGATAACAGAGTCTGTGTAGCTAAAGTCAGGGACTTCCTCGCTGCATTTCCCCATTAGGAGGGATAGAAAGTGAGGTTTCCTTTCCTGTACACTGACCCACAACCCTGCCACTGTACCCTCCTGCCCTTTGCACACTCAAGCTCATTGTTACTAAGCCATTATACTAGCAAACACTGAGTAAACTTAGTGGCATCCTAAAAGTGGCTGTTGGACTTCCATTAGTGTCCCACTGGTGCAAATCTATGTGCAGCACCTCTGCATTGCACACTCAAACTCATTGTTACTAAGCCATTATACTAGCAAACTATGCTGCCAGTTTAAGGGCCGTAGTTGCATTGTCAGGGATAGTTATTGTTGTTTATTCTGCTGTTAATAAAGATAGACCACCGCTGCAATCTACACCACCTCTCAATTTTTACTACCACATTTTAAGTGCACAATCTTGTCGCAATCAAAATGAGTGGCAAAATGACAGATGCTGGTGGAAAGGGGAAGAGGCGTGTTGGAAAAGAAAAAAAGGGTTTGTCCGTGGGGAAGGTGGCAAAGCTCCATTAACGTCTGCTGAAGCTAGACCATCTTCCAGCAAAAGTAAGATGTCTACTACTTACCGTGGACAATCCGATGTGCTCCCTTTTTTACGGACACGAACAACTGGAACAAAGGTAGATGATGGCAAAAAAAAGAAAATGCTTGAATGGATCTCAAGTTGTCCAACAAGTGCCCTCTCCGCCACCTAAACTACCGCATCCAAAAAACACCAGTCCTCTGAATTGTCATCCCAATCACATTTGCTTTCTCCCAGCTCTGAAGTCTCCATCCGCCCTGCACAGTATGGTGGAATTGAGAGTCTGCAGAGCTGTTCAGTCACACTATAGCCTGGGAATCAGAGGTCTGCTCCCAAGCTACAGTGAGTACAGACCAGGAAATGGTCTGCAGTGATGCCCAGAACCTTTGTGACTCAGATTCAGGCTGTGAGGACAAAGTTTCTGAGCATAATGTTGACCCTTATTCACAAACTGTAACACCTGTTGTTATAGACAATGACGAACATACTGATGACGATGAGACGCAGATTCCAGATTGGGATGACAACTTAAATATTGGTTCACGTCAGGAAAAGGCTCAGTCTGAGGGTGAGGGGAGTGCAATCACAACGCTTGATGAGGAAGTTCTAGATCCCACCTACTGTCAACCCACAGTCAGGCACTCGAGGAGGTCAACAGAGGCAGTGGAGGAGGATGCTACTGACGACGAAGTTACCTTGCGCCTTCCTGGACAGAGGAGTAGTACTGGTAGTACGTCTACAACTGCATCCTCAGCCACCACTCTGCCTCTGAACACTAGTCGGGGGGGGGCTCAGCAGGTTGCATGCCCTCTAAGCCTTGCCGAGCCTGGACCTTTTTTGACATAGAAAAAGATCGCCCAAATCATGTGATCTGTAAAATTTGTCGTGATTCTGTTAGTAGAGGGCAAAACCTCAGCAGTTTGACAACTTCTTCCATAAATCGTCACATGAATAAATATCATATGTCCCAGTGGGAAGCTCACCGTGCTGCAATGCGGTCTAGCGGAGCGAACCATCCACCGCCTGACCCTTCAAGTGCGTCCGCGCGCTCTTCATCTTCTAGGACTGTGGGGACAGCTGTCACACCTGGTTTTCCACGCACAACTTCCACCACTGTAACCGCAACAGGCAGTTTGCTTGGTAGGTCGTCATTTGGTTTGGAAAGAGAAACAAGTGCGTGTGTACAGCTCTATGAGACATCGATAGCATCAACGTTGGATTAAGGCAACATCATGTCTACGCCTGCACTTTCCTCACAAACCTGCATTTTTTCACGGACACCCTACTCACCACTGGCTACACACAGCAGCCAGATCTCTGTCCCTCAGATGTGGACAAATAAAAGGCCATTTCCTGCGACCCATGACAAAGCAAAGAGGTTGACTTTATCCCTCTGTAAGCTCTTGGCTACCGAAATGCTGCCTTTCCGCCTGGTGGACACACAGGATTTTAGAGACCTTATGTCTGTCGCTGTGCCCCAGTACCAGATGCCCAGTCGCCACTACTTCTTTAAGAAAGGTGTGCCTGCGCTACACCAGCATGTCGCACACAACATCACTGCTTCCTTGAGAAACTCTGTGTGTGACAGGGTGCATTTCACCACCGATACTTGGACCAGTAAGCATGGACAGGGTCGTTACATGTCGCTGACTGGGCACTGGGTAACTATGGTGATAGATGGCGAAGGGTCTGCTGCACAAGTCTTGCCATCCCCACGACTTGTGTGTCAATCCTCTGTCTGTCCAAGTTCCGCCACTGCTTCTGCCTCCTCCACCTCGTCTGGGTCCTCCACCTCCGCCCCAAGCCTGCCTGGTCAGGCCACCAGCGTTGTAACTGCGCAGAAGGAATCACGCACCCCTCATTACTATGCTGGCAGCAGAGCGCAACGGCATCAGGCGGTCTTTAGCTTGAAATGTCTTGGAAATAAGAGTCACACAGTGGCTGAGTTGTGGGCAGCTCTGGAGACTGAGTTTAATAAATGGTTGCCTCCACTCAACCTGCAGCCTGGTAAGGCCGTGTACGACAATGCTGCAAACCTGAGTGCGGCCCTTCGCCTGGGCAAGGTGACACACGTGCCTTGTATGGCTCACGTGTTGAACCTTGTTGTCCAGCAATTTTTAACACACTATCTCGGCCTAGATGGTCTTCTGAACAGGGCACGAAAACTGTCTGCTCACTTCCGCCGTTCAACCACCGCTGCTAAGCGACTTGCATCGCTCCGGAAGTCTTTCGGCCTGCCGGTTCATCGCCTGAAATGCGATGTGCCGACACGCTGGAATTCGACTCTCCACATGTTACAGCGACTGTGGCAGCACCGTCGAGCCCTGGTGCAATACGTCATGACGTATAGCCTGGGCCAACGAGATGCAGAGGTGGGGGAGATCACCCTGATGGAGTGGTCTCAGATCAAGGACCTATGCACCCTTCTGCACAGTTTCGACATGGCGACGAATATGTTTAGCGCTGACAATGCCATTATCAGCATGACAATTCCAGTCATTTACATGCTGGAGCACACGCTAAACACTATTCGGAGTCAGGGGGTTGGACAACAGGAAGGGGAGGAACTACAGGAGGATTCATATACGCAAGACACAATAACATCACCAAGGTCCAGACGTTCATCATCACCAACGCGGCACGCATGGGACCATGGGGGACAGGGATCATCAAGGGCGTATAGTAGCAGGCGAAATGTTGAGGAAGGTGCAGGAGAATATGAAGAAATGGAGGACGAACTGTCCATGGACATGGAAGACTCAGCGGATGAGGGAGACCTTGGTCAAATTTCTGTTGAAACAGGTTGGGGGGCGATGTCAGAGGAAGAAAGAACGGTTAGCACCTCTATGCCACAAACACAGCGTGGACTTGGTCCGCATGGCTGCGCAAGACACATGAGCGCCTTCTTGCTGCACTACCTCCAACATGACCCTCGTATTGTCAAAATTAGAAGTGATGATGACTACTGGCTTGCCACACTATTAGATTCCCGGTACAAGTCCAAATTTTGTGACATAATTCCAGCCATAGAAAGGAAACAGCAAAAAGCTGTTACTCGATCTTAACTCGGCTTTTCCACCAATCACCCGTGGTGCACGTAGTGAATCTCCCAGTTATAACTCGACAAACATGGGACGGTCTCGTCATCTTCAACAGTCTAACCGTACCAGTAGGACCGTATCTGGTGCTGGTAACAGCAATTTTATTGAATCTTTTCATAATTGTTTTATACCATCCTTTGCAAGGCCACCAGAGACAACAAGTCTGACACATAGTCAACGGCTGGAGAGGATGATACAGGAGTATCTCCAAATGAACATCGATGCCATTACTTTGCAAATGGAGCCTCGCTCATTTTGGGCTTCAAATCTTGAAAAATGGCCAGAGCTCTCCACTTATGCCTTCAAGATTTTGTCGTGTCCAGCTGCCAGCGTTGTCTCTGAACGTGTCTTCAGTGCTGCTGGGTGTGTGCTGACAGATAAGCGCACGCGTCTGTCCAGTGACAATGTGGACAGACTAACGTTCATCAAAATGAACAAGTCATGGATCCACAAAGAATTTACTACCCCTGTGTCATCCTGGGTAGAGTAAATGCTTGTGGATTTTGAATGTGCTTGATGCAAATCTAGCTGTGAAGTGTACAACTTGGGCACAAGTGCTGCCACTGAAGGGGTGGGTGTGTATGGGGTCCAATTTTTGGAAAAAAGGGAGACTCGGCTTGGAGTAACCCTTGCTTGCTGTGTTTTGTAAAAGGAGCCAAGATGAACAAGTCATGATTCAGCAAAGACTTTGCTACCTACCCCGGTGTCATCCTGGGGACGGTTAAGTATGGCGTATTTTTGAATGTGCTTGATGCAAATCTACCTGTGAAGTGTACAACTGGGGCACAAGTGCTGCCACTGAAGGAATGGGTGTGTGTGTGGCCCAATTTTTGGAAAAAAGGGAGACTCGGCTTGGAGTAACCCTTGCTTACACTGTTTTTAAAAATGATCCAAGATGAACAGAGCTGGGATCAGGAAAGACTTAGCTACCTACCCCGGTGTCATCCTGGGGACGGTTAAGTATGGCGTATTTTTGAATGTGCTTGATGCAAATCTACCTGTGAAGTGTACAACTGGGGCACAAGTGCTGCCACTGAAGGGGTGGGGGTGTGTGTGGCCCAATTTTTGGAAAAAAGGGAGACTCCGTTTGGAGTAACCTTGCGGTGTTTTACATGATTTTAGAAGGGCTTGCCATGCCTATATCTGTGTCTTATCCTCTTTTTCTTGTAACGCTGTTTTGTTTTCACATGAGAATTTGTTCTTGTCACTTTCCCATGTGTTTGTGTTGTGTTGTGAGTTGTTTGTCACCTTTTGGACACCTTTGAGGGTGTTTTCTAGGTGTTTTTATGGGTTTGTGATTGTCTCCCAATGTTTCCTATGCGGTTCGCCGAACCGGTTCGCCGAATAGACTCGAACGAGACCTCTGTTCGGCGAACCGAACTCGAGCCAAACCGCGACTGGTTCGCTCATCTCTAACACTAACAATTGATTGTGTAATATTTATGAAGGAAGAAATTTCATGAGGGACTTTTTGCAGTTGTGGCTTCCTTTCACAGTACCACACTCAAATTCAGTGAGCATTTCGTTAAAGAGGAGCAAACCTGAGGTTTGGTGTTCGGTGTTTGTACCGAACATAGTCTTTTCTCAAAAAAAATAGTTCAGGTTCGGAGTTCAGATCCTTTTCGTATGCAGAGCACTCACGTGAGCATTGCTGTGCTCGGGTACGCTCAGTGCTCAGTCCAGTGCGAGCTGCTTGCAGTGTTTGAATGGCTCGCACTGGGGGTAACAACAGCGTGATCAGATGTAGTGTGTACTAAAAAGAAAGAAAGAAAATCCTCGCCAGTAATCTGTTTATGGCTGGCTGCATGTAAGCGGAGACCCAAACTGCACAATTAGCGACTTTCATTGGGATTCAGGTAAACTCTGCGTCCCAAACTGAACTTTCTCTAAGATATAGAAGAAAGTGGAAAAAAAATCCAGTGATGTGAAATAGGTTTCTGGCAAATGATGTATAAAAGCTGGCTTTATTGTATCAAAGTATAAAGACACAGATCAGACAACACCATGTACATGTGTAAGGACAGATGGTAGGCACCCCACTGCAAAAAAATGACGCATTTCAGCTTTTACGCCTTATTGATGGCTTTATCTAAAGTCTGGCTGAACCCACCGAACTGATCTCCATGGGTTCGCTCATCTCTACTCTTGAAAACAATCTATTCTTTCACAACTGTTAGTAACGGAAGACTGCATGGCAAGAGACTTAATAAGAAAGCTGAATTAATTAAGAGGTACCTAATATGTTCCAATACTTCTGCCCTTATAGTTGGAAAGACTGATCCAGCACTTGTCGTCAGGTGATTTATACAAAAACATGTATTTATATAAAAATGCTAAAAGTAATCCATCATGGCATATTTAAATATTATGATGAAAAACGTTCTCTGGGGGGAGCATTATGCAGTTTGAACACTAATTCCAGAGTTCTCATGCATAATCATAGGAGTTACAGTTTGAAACGCGTCATACTCCCCAGGAAAAACCTTTCTATTGTTTTCATTTTTAGAATATGCACTGATGGATTACTTTTAGCTCTTACAATAAACAAATGTTTTTATGAAAATCGTCTGATGAGTGCTGGATAAGGAAGACTGACTTCCGTACAAAGGTTTTATGCACTGACAGACAGAAATAGTGTGGATGATGTTATATCTGACGGTGAGCGTAACTACATTCTTTCCTTTTGAGCTCTGTCTATATATTGTATATTCTAAAATTATGACTAGAGATGAGTGAACCGGTCGTGGTTCGGCTCGAGTTCGGTTCGCCGAACGGAGGTCCCGTTCGAGTTCGGTTTGGCGAACCGGTTCGGCGAACCGCTCAAACCGCATAGGAAACAATGGGAGGCAATCACAAACACATAAAAACACCTAGAAAACACCCTCAAAAGGTGTCCAAAAGGTGACAAACAACTCACAACACAACACAAACACATGGGAAAGTGACAAGGACATATACTCATGCGAAAACAAAGACCTAGACAAGGAAAAAGAGGAGGAGACACAGATATAGGCATGGCACGCCCTTCTAAAATCATGTAAAACACCGCAAGGTGACTCCAAGCGGAGTCTCCCTTTTTTCCAAAAATTGGGCCACACACACACCCACCCCTTCAGTGGCAGCACTTGTGCCCCAGTTGTACTCTTCACAGCTAGATTTGCATCAAGCACATTCAAAAATACGCCATCCTTAACCGTCCCCAGGATGACACCGGGGTAGGTAGCTAAGTCTTTCCTGATCCCAGCTCTGTTCATCTTGGCTCCTTTTAAAAAACACAGCAAGGGTTACTCCAAGAAGAGTCTCCCTTTTTTCCAAAAATTGGGCCACACAGACACCCCTTCAGTAGCAGCACTTGTGCCCCAGTTGTACACTTCACAGGTACATTTGTATCAAGCACATTCCAAATCCACAAGCATTTACTCTACCCAGGATGACACAGGGGTAGTAAATTCCTTGTGGATCCATGACTTGTTCATTTTGATGAACGTTAGTCTGTCCACATTGTCACTGGACAGACGTGTGCGCTTATCTGTCAGCACACACCCAGCAGCACTGAAGACACGTTCAGAGACAACGCTGGCAGCTGGACACGACAAAATCTCCAAGGCGTAACTGGAGAGCTCTGGCCATTTTTCAAAATTTGAAGCCCAAAATGAGCAAGGCTCCATTTGCAAAGTAATGGCATCGATGTTCATTTGGAGATACTCCTGTATCATCCTCTCCAGCCGTTGACTATGTGTCAGACTTGTTGTCTCTGGTGGCCTTGCAAAGGAGGGTCTAAAAAAATTATGAAAAGATTCAATAAAATTGCTGTTACCAGCACCAGATACGGTCCTACTGGTACGGGTAGACTGTTGAAGATGACTAGACCGTCCCATGTTTGTCAAGTTACAACTGGGAGATTCACTCCCTTCACCTGCATGGTTGTTTGGTGGAAAAGCCGAGCTAAGATCGAGTAACAGCTTCTGCTGATACTCCTGCATACGTGCGTCCCTTTCTATGGCTGGAATTATGTCACAAAATTTGGACTTGTACCGGGAATCTAATAGTGTGGCAAGCCAGTAGTCATCATCACTTCTAATTTTGACAATACGAGGGTCATGTTGGAGGTAGTGCAGCAAGAAGGCGCTCATGTGTCTTGCGCAGCCATGCGGACCAAGTCCACGCTGTGTTTGTGGCATAGAGGTGCTAACCATTCTTTCTTCCTCTGACATCTCCCCCCAACCTCTTTCAACAGAAATTTGACCAAGGTCTCCCTCATCCGCTGAGTCTTCCATGTCCATGGACAGTTCGTCCTCCATTTCTTCATGTTCTCCTGCACCTTCCTCAACATTTCGCCTGACACTATGCGCCCTTGATGATCCCTATCCCCCATGGTCCCATGCCTGCCGCGTTGGTGATGATTAACGTCTGGACCTTGGTGATGTTGTTTTGTCTTGCGTATATGAATCCTCCTGTAGTTCCTCCCCTTCCTGTTATCCCACCCCCTGACTCCGAATAGTGTTTAGCGTGTGCTCCAGCATGTAAATGACTGGAATTGTCATGCTGATAATGGTATTGTCAGCGCTAAACATATTCGTCGCCATGTCGAAACTGTGCAGAAGGGTGCATAGGTCCTTGATCTGAGTCCACTCCATCAGGGTGATCTGCCCCACCTCTGCATCTTGTTGGCCCAGGCTATACGTCATGACGTATTGCACCAGGGCTCGACGGTGCTGCCACAGTGGCTGTAACATGTGGAGAGTCGAATTCCAGCGTGTCGGCACATCGCATTTCAGGCGATGAACCGGCAGGCCGAAAGACTTCTGGAGCGATGCAAGTCGCTCAGCAGCGGTGGTTGAACGGCGGAAGTGAGCAGACAGTTTTCGTGTCCTGTTCAGAAGACCATCTAGACCGGGATAGTGTATTAAAAATTGCTGGACAACAAGGTTCAACACGTGAGCCATACAAGGCACGTGTGTCACCTTGCCCAGGTGAAGGGCTGCACGCAGGTTTGCAGCATTGTCGCACACGGCCTTACCAGGCTGCAGGTTGAGTGGAGACAACCATTTATAAAACTCAGTCTCCAGAGCTGCCCACAACTCAGCCGCTGTGTGACTCTTATTTCCAAGACATTTAAAGCTAAAGACCGCCTGATGCCATTGCGCTCTGCTGCCAGCATAGCAATGAGGGGTGCGTGATTCCTTCTGCACAGTTACAATGCTGGTGGCCTGACCAGGCAGGCTTGGGGCGGAGGTGGAGGACCCAGACGAGGTGGAGGAGGCAGAAGCAGTGGCGGAACTTGGACAGACAGAGGATTGACACACAAGTCGTGGGGATGGCAAGACTTGTGCAGCAGACCCTTCACCATCTATCACTATAGTTACCCAGTGCCCAGTCAGCGACATGTAACGTCATTGTCCATGCTTACTGGTCCAAGTATCGGTGGTGAAATGCACCCGATCACACACAGAGTTTCTCAAGGAAGCGGTGATGTTGTGTGCGACATGCTGGTGTAGCGCAGGCACACCTTTCTTAGAGAAGTAGTGGCGACTGGGCATCTGGTACTGGGGCACAGCGACAGACATAAGGTCTCTAAAATCCTGTGTGTCCACCAGGAGGAAAGGCAGCATTTCGGTAGCCAAGAGCTTACAGAGGGATAAAGGGATAAATTCAACCTCTTAGCTTTGTCATGGGTCGCAGGAAATGGCCTTTTATTTGTCCACATCTGAGGGATAGAGATCTGGCTGCTGTGTGTAGAGGGTGGTGAGTAGGGTGTCCCTGGAAAAATGCAGGTTTGTGAGGAAAGTGCAGGCGTAGACATGATGTTGCCTTCATCCAACGTTGGTGCTATAGATGACTGAGAGAGCTGTACACACGCACTTGTTTCCCCTTCCAAACCAACTGACAACCTACCAAGCAAACTGCCTGTTGCGGTTACAGTGGTGGAAGTTGTGCGTGGAAAACCAGGTGTGACAGCTGTCCCCACAGTCCTAGAAGATAAAGAGCGCATGGATGCACTGGAAGGGGCAGGCGGTGGATAGTTCGCTCCGCTAGGCCGCATTGCAGCACGGTGAGCTTCCCACCGGGACATATGATATTTATTTATGTGACGATTCATGGAAGAAGTTGTCAAACTGCTGAGGTTTTGCCCTCTACTAACAGAATCACGACAAATTTTACAGATCACATAATTTGGGCGACCTTTTGCTATGTCAAAAAAGGACCAGGCTAGGCAAGGCTTAGAGAGCATGCGACCTGCTGATCCACCCCGACTAGTGCTCAGAGTCAGAGTGGTGGCTGAGGAGGCAGTTGTAGACGTGCTACCAGTGCTCCGACTCTGTCCAGGAAGGCGCAAGGTAACTTCGTCGTCGGTTGCATCCTCCTCCACCGCCTCTGTTGACCTTCTCGAGTGCCTGACTGTGGGTTGACAGTAGGTGGAATCTAGAACTTCCTCATCAATTGTTGTGTTTGCACTCCTCTCACCCTCAGACCGAGCCTCTTCTTGCCCTGACAGAATATTTAAGTTGTCATCCCAATCTGGTATCTGCGTCTCATCGTCGTCAGTATGTTTCTCATTATCTATAATAACAGGTGTTACAGTTTGTGAAAAAGGGTCAACATTATGCTCAGAAACTTGGTCCTCACAGCCTGAATCAGAGTCACAAAGGTTCTGGGCATCACTGCAGACCATTTCCTGGTCTGTACTCACTGTAGCTTGGGAGCAGACCTCTGATTCCCAGGCTATAGTGTGACTGAACAGCTCTGCAGACTCAGCCATCTCAGTTCCACCATACTGTGCAGGGCGGATGGAGACTTCAGAGCTGGGAGAAAGCAAGTTTGATTGGGATGACAACTCAGAGGACTGGTGTTTTTTGGATGTGGTACTTGAGGTGGTGGAGAGGGCACTTGTTGGACCACTTAATATCCATTCAAGCATTTTCCTTTTTTGGCCATCATCTACCTTTGTTCCAGTTGTTCGTGTCCGTAAAAAAGGGAGCACATCGGATTGTCCACGGTAAGTAGTAGACATCTTACTTTTGCTGGAAAATGGTCTATCTTCAGCAGATGTTCATGGAGCTTTGCCACCTTCCCCACGGACAAACCCTTTTTTTCTTTTCCAACATGTCTCTTCCCCTTTCCACCAGCATCTGTCATTTTGCCACTCATTTTGATTGCGACAAGATTGTGCACTTAAAATGTGGTAGTAAAAATTGAGAGGTGGTGTAGATTGCAGCGGTGGTCTATCTTTATTAACAGCAGAATAAACAACAATAATTATCCCTGACAATGCAACTACGGCCCTTAAACTGGCAGCATAGTTTGCTAGTATAATGGCTTAGTAACAATGAGTTTGAGTGTGCAATGCAGAGGTGCTGCAAATAGATTTGCACTAGTGGGACACTAATGGAAGTCCAACAGCCACTTTTAGGATGCTACTAAGTTTACTCAGTGTTTGCTAGTATAACGGCTTAGTAACAATGAGTTTGAGTGTGCAATGCAGTGGTGCTGCAAATAGCTTTGCATTAGTGGGACACTAATGGAAGTCCAACAGCCACTTTTAGAATGCCACTAAGTTTACTCAGTGTTTTCTAGTATAATGGCTTAGTAACAATGAGCTTGAGTGTGCAAAGGGCAGGAGGGTACAGTGGCAGGGTTGTGGGTCTGGGTAGAGGAAAGTAAGCCTGACTTTATATCCCTCCTAATGGGGAAATGCAGCGAGGAAGTCCCTGACCTTAGCTACACAGACGCTGTTATCTTGTGTAGCTGTTAAAATCTGTTTCCACGGACCTGACTGTCACCTATGTCTCTGAGCCTGCTGTTATTAGCCCTTACAATGGCTAATAGAAACTTCTATCCCTATTCTGTATAGCGCTGTGTGTAGAGCGTACACAGCAGTATCGGAGACAGGAGCTATGCCAGCGGTGACTGACACCCAGACGCAGAAGAGATAATGGCGTCCGGACGGGCAGATACCCGTTTTTATAATGCAGGGACATGTGACATGGACATCCTATCACACATGCCGTTGCTTCTCTGGCTAAAAGTCCACTTAGCTGTGTGTGTGTCTGGGATTGGCTGACATGCTGGCCCGCCCACACTACACGCGCGCGCTTAGGGAAGGAAGACAAGGGGAAAAAAAATGGCGATCGCCATTATCCCAGCAGCAGTGATCTGAATGCGCTGTTCCCGCACACTATACGCTGAAATTTCATAATAGTGTGAGTCACAGAGTGACTTACACTATTACAGCGGAAAGCCAGCTAGTAATTAGCTTGGCTTTTTGCTGCTAGAACCGTTCTCGAACGTAACTAGAACTATCAAGCTTTAGCAAAAAGCTCGAGTTCTAGTTCGATCTAGAACAGTCCCCAAAATCACTCGAACCGCGAACTGGAGAACCACGAACCGCGCTCAACTCTAATTATGACGTCATGAAGAAATCATTTTGGAAATTATTTTTATGAAAGAGCCTAAGAAATGAAATTAAAGGGCTTGTCCAGTTATAAGGTAAAAGTGTGCAATCACTATGTTGCTCCAGACTTGTGAATTCTCACATTTGCGCTATGATGATTCATGTAACCGCATATGACATTTGCATTAAGCAAGGTCGCACCATCTAGTCAGCACATGATCTCCTGTATGCAAATAAGACATATTTGTGGTCACAGGCCCACTGCTTCCGGTACCAGCAAAACTTCACAGTGCTCAATGCACGAGATGAAAGGATTCACAAGTCTGCAGTTACATAGAGAGACGGCAGACTTTTAGCTTAAAACTGACCAACCCCTTTAAAGACCGGATTACTATATTTTGATTTATTATAGGGTTTTTTCATTTACCGGGAATAAATATTAAGATACTTTTGTAGGTGTTTTTCTTGTTTCAAGAGGACATTTCACCAAATTTCTCATGTTGAACTAGACATTCAATGTAATAGTGGCTGCAGGGTGGAATAAAACATTTTTTTTTTTAATTTTGCCTCTCCATTTTGGCGATATTATCAAGGTATTTAACAACTAATGAGTATGTTAAGTCCAAGTGAGTGTTATCAGAGTTTTCACTGAGAGCGGGTACACTTTCTCCCTATTTGAGGTGCCCAATCATAAGCAGGCAGCAGCATGTCCCAACAATAGCTTAGGTTTTTTAGTGTGTGAGATGTAACAATACAGCTCTGTTCTCCTGTCTATCTTTGTGTAGAACTACAAAACAGATAACAGCATTTGAGTTAGGTTCCCGGTATATAGAGATATACCTTGCCGCTGCTTACCAGACTCACATCCATTGGCCAATACATAAGCTAAAAATCTCTTTATTCAAATATTCTTATAGCAGTGATGTAACACCATAGTTCCCTTGTTCATTGTTAGCATTTTACTGTGCACCTGTATGTATGTGTTTTGCAGTTATAAATGTGTTTTCAGCTAGCACCTGTTCACACCTGTTGGATGTGCCAGTCAGTCTTTCTGATATATACTGCTCAAAAAAATAAAGGGAACAACACTTAAACAAGGATTTTGTATTTTGGTGTTCCCTTATTTTTTTACTACTACTTTAGGACTACGGCGGAGGGGGGTTCCTTAGGTCAATAAAGATCGAGTCACTAATTGTGTTGTGTTTTATTTCTAATAAAAATATTTTTCTCTGTGTTGTGTTTTTTTTTATCTTTACCAGAAATTCATGGTGGCCATGTCTAATATTGGCGTGACACCATGAATTTTGAGCTTAGGGCCAGCTGATAATACACAGCTGTCCCTAACCCCATTATTACCCAGCGAGCCACCCGGCACCAGGGCCACTGGAGGAGTTGAATACAGCGTCAAAAGATGGCGCTTCTATGAACGGTCCATTTTTGGGGTGGCTGCGGACTGCAATTTGCAGCAGGGGGGCCAAGAAAGCTTGGACCAACCTGCGCTGTGGATTCCAATCCCCAGCTGCCTAGTTGTACCTGGCTGGATAAAAAAAATTGGGCAAAGCCCACGTCATTTTTTTTTAAGTATTTCATGAAATTCATGAAATAATTAAAAAAGTGTTTCCCTATATTTTTGGTTCCCAGTTGTGTACAAATAGGCAGCTGGGGGTTGGGGGAAGCCCGTACCTGCCTGCTGTACCTGGCTGGCATACAAAACTATGGCAAAGCCCATGTCGATTTTTTTTTTTTAATTTTTTTTAAATCATTAAAAAATAAAAGAAAAAAACCCATACACATAATCCGAACCCAAGGGTTAGGGGTAGAAAAAAAAAATCTGTGGGCTACCGCTGCATTTTCTATTGCTAGCTAAGGGTAACCCAAGCAGCTACTGACTGTTAACTCCCACTGCTTAGTGTTATCTTCAAAGGCAATGGAAAATCAAGGGAAGCCCTTTTTTTTATTTTTTTTCCAAAAAACAAAAACAAAAAAAAAAAAAAAGACGTGGGCTTCGCCATATTTTTGTATGCTAGCCAGGTACAGCAAGAAGGAATGGGCTGCCCCCAACTCCCAGCTGCCTATTTGTACCCAGCTGGGAAACAAAAATATAGGGAAACCCTTTAATTATTTCATGAATTTCATGAAATAATTAAAAAAAAATGACATGGGCTTCACCCAATTTTTTTTATCCAGCCAGGTACATCCAGGCAGCTGGGGATTGGAATCCGCAGCACAGGTTGGCCCAAGCTTTCTGGACCCCCTCCCCCCACTGCAAATTGCAGTCCGCAGCCACCCCAGAAAATGGCACTTTCATAGAACCGCCATCTTCTGGCGCTGTATCCAACTGTTCCAGCAGCTCTGGTAAGGGGTTAATAACAGCTTTGTTTTACCAGCTGGTATTAAGCATAAGATTCTTAATGTCAGGCCAAGTTTGACTTGGTCATTAGTAATCTCCAATAAACGGTAAAAAAAAAAAAAACACCTCACAGAGAAAAAACGCTTTATTATAAATAAATACACATCCACATCCAGCTCTTAGAGAGGATCACAAGCCACAGTTTTTGGCCCTCACAGTAGTGACACCCACAGCCCTCATTAACAGTATAATGACAGCCAAAGCTTTACTACCAAAATAATCAAACCAAGGGGATATACCAAGATCCATGGGTTCCTAGCTCCAGTCAGATCTGCTCTTCTGTAGGAGGCTACTCAAATGTCTGGAGACTTGCTCTTCATAGCTGTTTGCAAGACCTGGTGAAAATCCACCTAGGTGGCAGAGCAGTGAGCCACATAGACCCAAGAGCCAAATATGGCTCCCAAGCCACAGCTTCAAGACCACTGAGTTAGGGGTACTTTGCACGTTGCGACATCGCTACTGCGATATCGTCAGGGTCAAATTGAAAGTGATGCACATCCGCCGCCGGTAACGACATCGCAACATGTAAAGCCTAGATGCGCCGATAAACGATCGCAAAAGCGTCGTAAATCGGTGATCTGTGTAGTGTCAGTCATTTTCATAATATCGCACCAATAGGAGATACGATGTTGTTCCTCGTTCCTGCGGCAGCACACATCACTGTGTGTGAAGCCGCAGTAGCGAGGAACATCTCCTTACCTGCCTCCACCGGCTATGCGGAAGGAAGGAGATGGGCGGGATGTTACGTCCCGCTCATCTCCGCCCCTCCGCTTCTATTGGCCACCTGCCGTGTGACGTCGCTGTGATGCCGCACGACCCGCCCCCTTAGGAAGGAGGCGGGTCGCCGGCCAGAGCGACATCGCAGGGCAGGTAAGTGCGTGTGAAGCTGCCGTAGCGATAATGTTCGTTACGGCAGCTATCACAAGATATCGCATGTGCGACGGGGGCGGGTACTATCACGGTCGGCATCGCTAGCATGGGCTAGCGATGTCGCAGCGTGCAAAGTAAATCCTTACAAAGTACTGTGAGATTAGAGCACAAATGACATACCGTATTTTTCGGACGATAAGACGCACCGTGGTTTCAGAGGAGGAAAATAGGAAAATAACATTTTAAGCAAAAAATGTGGTCCTGACACACTGTTAAGGGGCGAGGATCTGCTGCCGATACTGTTATGGGGGTGATGTCCCCAAATTCTCTACTAAGGTACCCCATCCTGGTAATGATCCTCCTGCCTTGTATATGATCCCCATCCTTGTATATATGTCCCTCATCCAGGTATATGCCCACATCCTGATATGTGCCCCCAATCCTCCTATATACCCCCATCCTGATTAAAAAAAACAAAAACATCCTGATAAATACCCCAATCCTGATATGTGCCCTGATCCTGCTATGTATTCCCATCCGGGTATATGGCCTGTATACTGCAGCATACAAAAAATAAACGTTTATACTCCCCTTTCCTCACCCTTTGCAGCATCGCTCGTCTTCCTGTCTGTGCCAGCAGCAGCGCCGCTGACCTGTGTGGAGCCATGCGCACAGTGATGATGTCATCGCTGTGAGCACCGCTCTCCACACACATCAGGCAGGCAGAAGGACATTGCGATGCTGCAAAGAACGGTGACCGGTGAACATACTTTTTCACTGCCCCCCCCGCGCTGATCATGATGCACGGGGGCCGTGAATATAGCCACACATGATCACTCCAGGCTGTAGTTGCCAGGGATGATCCTGCGGGCTGGCTGTTAATTATGCGCGCATCCCCAGCCCATCATCCCGCCCATCTGTCAGTGTCGATTTCAGCGCTGATAGATGATTGATGTCGGGATGCAGTGCATGAGAAAAGAGATAATGAGTGGGCCCATGTGGTCACGGTAGGCGCTGCTACCGCCTGCTCCTGCCTCTGTTGATCCGCTCCACCACCACAGCACCCTCCTTCACTTCAACCATCAGACTATAAGACGCACCCCCCACTTTCCCTCAAAAGTTTGGGGTAAAAAAAAAGTGCGTCTTATTATTTATTATTATTATTATTTATTTATAGAGCACCATTGATTCCATGGTGCTGTACATGAGAAGGGGGTTACATACAAAATACATGTACAAGTTACAGTAGACAGACTAGTACAGAGGGAAGAGGGCCCTGCCCTTGCGGGCTTACATTCTATAGGATTATGGGGAGGAGACAGTAGGTGGGGTGTAGGTGGGGCGGCAGCTCCGCACGGTGGTGGGGCGGCAGCTCCGCACGGTGGTGGGGCGGCAGCTCCGCACGGTGGTGGGGTGGCAGCTCCGCACGGTGGTGGGGCGGCAGCTCCGCACGGTGGTGGGGCGGCAGCTCCGCACGGTGGTGGGGCGGCAGCTCCGCACGGTGGTGGGGCGGCAGCTCCGCACGGTGGTGGGGCGGCAGCTCCGCACGGTGGTGGGGCAGTGAGGTCATTCAAGGTTATAGGCATTTCTGAACAGATGAGTCTTTAGGTTCCGTTTGAAGTTTGCAAGTGTAGTAGATAATCTGACGTGTTGAGGCAGTGAGTTCCAGAAGACTGGGGATGTTCGGGAGAAGTCTTGGAGACGGTTGCATGAGGAGCGAATGAGAGAGGAGGATAGAAGGAGATCTTGGGAGGACCGGAGATTACGTTTTGGAGTGTAGCGAGAGATTAGTTCAGAGATATATGGAGGAGACAATTTGTGGATGGCTTTGTAAGTCAGTATTAGTAGTTTGAATTGGATATGATGGAAGATTGGGAGCCAGTGAAGGGACATGCAGAGAGGAGAAGCGGGGTGGTAGTGAGGCGAGAGGTGGATCAGTCGGGCAGCAGCATTAAGGATGGACTGGAGAGGGGCGAGCGTGTTAGCAGGGAGACCACATAGGAGGATGTTGCAGTAGTCGAGGCGGGAGATTATGAGAGCATGCACTAGCATTTTTGTAGATTGAGAATTGATGAAGGGACAGATTCTGGAAATATATATATATATATATTCTTATAGTCCGAAAAATACGGTACTTTTCAGATAAGGTCCTTATAGGGATAAAAGTAGCCCAGTTCCTCATACAGTTACATCAGCGAACAAATAAAAGTGCCGGTACCACCAAAAACCCAGGTAAATCTAGTTTTCCCCAACAATCCCCCATACAATGGTACCCAGCTAGGGTGGGACCATGGATGGCCGCCTAGAGGTGGAGCCAATCCTGTCCACTAATTGACCAGGGGGGGAGGGGCAGACAGTGGACAGAGAGAACACAGGAAGTCAGTAGTGAGCATTGCAGTGACTGTAGAGAGACGAGTGTCAGACAGGCGAGGAGTGAAGGTGGAAGTGAAGTGAGGTATTGACTCGGGTTAATGGTGAACTGGTATTCAGGAGAAGTAGTTGCCGATGGAGTACGGTGGAGTACTCCCGGAACTACGCACTGATGGGGTACAGGACCCTAGGATAGGAAAGAGCTCCAAGCCAACCTGTTAATACCTGCACAGCAAGGGGACCATCAAGGACCTTGCTGACCATAAAGAATATGAAGACTCAGTAGCAAAGTGAGAACTGGGGACAGGACCAGAGACTCCAACCCCACAGGGTTCACGCTACCATCAGGCGGACAGAAGTGGACAAACCACAGAACGGGGGACCCCCAGTTGTTCTATACCACGGAGACCCACTAACCAGAGACAGATGCAGGTGAAGAAGGTACCAGAGAACCAAACTGGCACTGGGACGAAGGGGACCTGGAGGCGAAACCAGCTGGCCTCGGGCAACCAGTCAACACCTACTAGCAGTGAGTAAACCAGTTGCACTGAACACCTGTGTGGACTACCTTATTCCAATGCCCACTGCACCATACACCCTCTGGGGCAAAACCCTACTTGCGGAGGGTCTACCATTCTAGCTGCCAATTCCACCAGCCCTAGTAGAGACATTCTGCAGCAGTGGGTCCCTACATTTAGCCACAACACCGCAAGTGGCATCACAAATGAACATTATCTTATTCCCCCCTATAAATTTTACCATTACAAAAAGAGCCCAGGGCACGGAATCGGGCAACGGCCACCACTGTGACATTCCCAATAGAGACTCTGCCGAGCACTGAGTACCCCATATCCCTGGGTGTGACAACCCTTTTTCCTGGCGGCACGAACAGGATTGAACTGGACCCGGCTAAACCAGGTGACGTGTGCCTTAAAAACTGTGTTTTATGGACTGTACTTTATTGTTTGAAAAAACGCCGCCATTTTGCTGTGAAAAATAACTGTGCCACAGCAGACCAAAAGGCACGAAAAGAAACCCCGCCCACGACTGCATTAAGCACGGGCGGAAGAAGGCAGTAACCTGACCCGGAAGTTCCCAGAGGTGCTCGAGTCCTTCAAGAGAGTGGTGAGAAACACCTAGGGGGAACGGAAAAATGCAGGCACCTGATAGCGGGAATGCAGCAGGGCCTGCTCTGGTAGATCAAGCTGCAGCACCCGGAACCGGAGCAGTGGTACCGATCATGTCAATCACCCTGCCGTATGTCCCCGGAGCATTGTGGCTGCCCCAGTATGATGGCAAACCAGACGCCTTACCCAGGTTTAAAAAGAAAATATGCACCGTGTTAGACATGTATGCTATGACGGGTAAGCAGTGGGCATCTATTGTGCTGGGACAGTTAATCGGTGCAGCAGAACTGGAGGTTGAAACCTGGTCCGATATAGATCGGGAATCTGTGCCCACCATCTTTGAAAAATTAAAGACTGCTTTTGAAACCCGCACAGAAGCATAGCTGCGGATGGACTTTTATAATTGCAGGCAGCGACCCCAGGATAACATTAGAGACTATGCGTTAAGATTGCAAGGTGCACTACGGGCTTTGAAACACATAGACTCCATTGATGACCAGGAAGGAAACAAAATGATGGTTGAACAATTCCTGCAGGGGTTACAATCTGTAGAGGACCGCAAACAACTACGCCTGTGGATCCTGGAACACCCAAACTTGGACTTTGATATTTTAAAAGACCAAGCTATAAAAGCCCTGCAATGCCCTGTAACCACAGACTCTGTTTCCCAGTCCTGGCAAACCAGTACCTCGCCTGTGCGGATAGAACCCCCTTCCTCAACCGTGGCAGCAGCTATTGAGCAGGCTGCGCCCCCTGGTGCTCCAACTGACTTGTGTTCCCAGGTACAGAAGCTGAGCAAAGATGTTACTATGATTTTGAAAGTTATGCAGAGCCGGAATCCAAGCCGTTGCAAAAGATCCAGTTAGCTGATTGCCCTGAGGACGGTCCCTGGATGCGGGGGTAGGAGAATCCTATCATCCAGAGGTAGGAGCAGTGACCGCAACGACTCATCTGGACAACCCATCTGCCGTTGTTGCATCGAGGTTGACCATTTTGCACGCAGGTGTCCTTTAAACCGGCAAACCCTGGGGCCAAAGGCCAAACCCCAGGATTAAGGAGAAAAGACCCAGCTGACTGGCGAGACCAGTATGTAGGAGGACGACCAATTCTGTCCATCACCTTGGACGGAATTCCCACTTTAGCATTGCTGGATACAGGTTCCCAGGTAACCACCATACCATATGTACTGTACAAAAGGTTTTGGTCAGATGATGAACTTACCCGCCCGGCAGGGCCGGATTATAGGCGGGGCAGACGGGGCTCCCGCCCAGGGGCCCCCACCACAAGAGCTTCTGAGGGGGCCCCCACCACCATCAGTGTGGGCGCCATTTTATTAACGCCGCAGTGTGGTTCAGGACCGCACTGTACCTTTAAAGAATTTCAATCCCGGCCGTCACTTTTCTGCAGACACGCCCACTGCACGCTCTGTGGGCTGCGTCTGCTAGGATGACGTCACCGCGCACCTGTTGCTGCTTCTAAGTTCCTGCCGTAGAGGAGCTTGTGGGAGGACCGGAGGTCTCAGTGGATCCCGGTAAGTATGATGTTATTAATCATGGTGCCGGCCGGGCAGGAGACTGCAGTGAGGAGGGAGCAGGACGCCGCTGATAACACCAGACCGGATTCCATAGTGTCAGCGGCAGCTCTGCCTGGGATCAGTGTGAGTTATTGCCGGAGTCTGAACTGCAGCAGATCAGGTCGGGCTGTCAGTACAGGTCGGGCTCTCAGTGCCGGGTCATCGGCTGCAGCCTCATCCCTCTCCTGCAATAACTCACACTGATCTCCAGCACAGACATCACTACACAGATCCTGCACTGATCACATCTGAGCCTGCAGCACACATTATACTATATGGCCCATATTACATATAGAATATGTGAGGTCCTGTAGGTCCAGGTGTGATCAGTGCAGGGCATTGTATATCTGTGTACATGGTATATCACATCCAGTGTACAGAGCAGTGTGATATACTGTGTACACACATCAGATGGTATATAATAATGTGTATATTCTATAACATCTGGTGTCTGTATCACAGTAAACCCGGTCAAATGCCGGGGGGGCCCACTCGCGGTGGCAGGAGTGGCGTAGCACTAGTAAGGGGGGCCGGGTGCCCGCGCTGCCTCCCCCCGCCGAGGATCGCGCTTTCAATTGTATCGGCATCGCAGCTGCCGATACAATTGAGAGCAATGATGAGATGGAGCGGCGCGCTCTCTCTCATGATTCTCCTCGCTGTGTCTGTCGGCATTCTGACAGCTCTGCAGCAGAGCGTGGTGACGTGATCACTGCGCGCCTGCTGAGAGGTCAGAGAAAGCGACAGCAGTGGACGCGCTGAGGAGACCGGAGGAGCGGGGGAACGAGGAGAAGTGAGTATGTACAATCACTGTGGCCAGACGACCATGGGGGTGCATTAAATGATATGGCGGCTGTATACTACATGAGGGTGCCTAATGCTATCTGGTTCTGCACTGTGCTATATATGGACTGTATACTACATGAAGTTGCCTAATGCTATCTGGTTCTGCACTGTGCTATATAGGGGCTGTATACTACATGAAGGTGCCTAATGCTAGCTGGTTCTGCACTGTGCTATATAGGGGCTGTATACTACATGAAGGTGCCTAATGCTATCTGGTCTGCATTGTGCTATATAGGGGCTGTGAACTACGTGAGTGTCTAATGCTATCTGGTTCTGCACTGTGCTATATACGGGCTGTACACTATATGAGGATGCCTAATGCTATCTGGGTCTGCTTTTTGCTATATACGGGCTGTATACTACGTGAGGATGCCTAATGCTATCTGGCTCTGCACTGTGCTATATAGGGGCTGTGTACTATGTGAAGGTGCTTAATATTATTTGGTCTGCTCTGTGCTATATAGGGGCTGTGTACTATGTGAGGATGCCTAATGCTATCTGGGTCTGCACTGTGCTATATAGGGGCTGTGTACTACATGAGGGTGCCTAATGCTATATGGGTGTGCATTGTACTATATGGGGGGCTGCATAGTGCCATATGGGGGCTGCATAGTGCCATATGGGGGCTGCATAATGCCATATGGGGGCTGCATAATGCCATATGGGGGCTGCATAGTGCCATATGGGGGCTGCATAGTGCTACATGGGGGCTGCATAATACTATATGGAAGACTATGGGAGCTTCATAACACTATATGGAGGAATATGGGGGCTGCATAATACTATACCCCCAGAGTTGTATGTCCTCTACACCCCAGATCTGTATATCCCCAGAGCTGCATGTCATCCCCCCACCTCAGAGCTCTTTGTCCCCCCCACCTCAGAGCCACTGCCCCCTCTAGAGCTGTATGCCCCCCATTGCTATGTACCCCTTTCCTCAGTAATATGGATGTCCCCAGTAATGTGTATGTCCCCAGCCTCTCTTGTGATGTATATACAGCAGTGTTAGTGTTCTCTATGTGCGGCCATGTCTGTTAGTGTCAGCCACCAATCAGCGTGGCACAGACACATGCCCAGGAGGAGTTGGATGGAGACAAGCGGGGAGGTGAATGAGGCTGTTGCCGGCTTCCCAATATTAAAAATTAGATAAAAATATAAAAATTTGTCTGTGTGTGCATGTGTGATGCGTATCTATGTGTCATCTATGTATGTCGGTGTGTATGACTGTGTCTAGATTTATGTCTGTTTATATGTGTTTTTGTGAATTTGTCTTTAAATATATACTGTATGTGTACGTATGCCTGTATGTGTATGTACAGTATCTGTGCATGTCTATGTGTGGATGGGGCCCACTGAGACTCTTTCGCCCAGGACCTACAAAAACATGGAGCCGGCCCTGCGTGTACCAGTCATGTATTATCCTGTACACTGTACAGGGGCGTACCTTTGGGGGGCATGCGGCATATCTGCCCCTGCACAGCAATCAGGGGGGCACCATTGGAAAATGTGAGGCAGCAGTATGGTGGGAGAAAATTGTAAGTGGATAGTATTGGGAAAAAAAAGTGTGAGGGGCATAGTATAGAGACTGGGTAGTGGGGGAGGGGGGATAAGCAGTATAGAGAAGGGGCAGTATGGTGGCCACTGTGAGGGCACAGTATGCTGAGCTGTGGGAATGTGAGACTGAGGTACAGTATAGTGACTGTATAGTGAAGGAGGTAGGCAGTATAGAGAAGGGGCAGCATGGTGGCCAGTGTGAGGGTACAGTATGGAGGACACAGTATGCTGCGGAGGGGAATGTAAGACTGAGGTACAGTATAGTGACTGTATAGTGAAGGAGGTAGGCAGTATAGAGAAGGGGCGGCATGGTGGCCAGTGTGAGGGCACAGTATGGAGGACACAGTATGCTGCGGAGGGGAATGTAAGACTGAGGTGCAGTATGGTGACTGGATAGTGAAGGAGGTAGGCAGTATAGAGAAGGGGCAGCATGGTGGCCAGTGTGAGGGCACAGTATGGAGCGCACAGGATGCTGAGAAGGGGGAAAGTGAGACGGAGATACAGTATAGTGACTGGATAATGAAGCAGGTAGGCAGCATAGAGAAGGGGCAGCATAGTGGCCAGTCTGAGGACACAGTATACTGAGGAGGGGGAATGTGAGACTGAGGTGCAGTATGGTGACTGGATAGTGAAGGAGGTAGGCAGTATAGAGAAGGGGCAGCATGGTGGCCAGTGTGAGGACACAGTATGGAGGTCACAGTATGCTGAGGAGGGGGAATGTGAGACTGAGGTGCAGTATGGTGACTGGATAGTGAAGGAGGTAGGCAGTATAGAGAAGGGGCAGCATGGTGGCCAGTGTGAGGACACAGTATGGAGGTCACAGTATGCTGAGGAGGGGGAATGTGAGACTGAGGTGCAGTATGGTGACTGGATAGTGAAGGAGGTAGGCAGTATAGAGAAGGGGCAGCATGGTGGCCAGTGTGAGGACACAGTATACTGAGGAGGGGGAATGTGAGACTGAGGTGCAGTATGGTGACTGGATAGTGAAGGAGGTAGGCAGTATAGAGAAGGGGCAGCATGGTGGCCAGTGTGAGGACACAGTATACTGAGGAGGGGGAATGTGAGACTGAGGTGCAGTATGGTGACTGGATAGTGAAGGAGGTAGGCAGTATAGAGAAGGGGCAGCATGGTGGCCAGTGTGAGGACACAGTATGGAGGTCACAGTATGCTGAGGAGGGGGAATGTGAGACTGAGGTGCAGTATGGTGACTGGATAGTGAAGGAGGTAGGCAGTATAGAGAAGGAGCAGCATGGTGGCCAGTGTGAGGGCACAGTATGGAGGACACAGTATGCTGCGGAGGGGAATGCAAGACTAAGGTGCAGTATAGTGACTGGATAGTGAAGCAGGTAGGCAGTATAGAGAAGGGGCAGCATGGGGGCCAGTGTGAGGGCACAGTATGCTGAGGAGGGGGAATGTGAGACTGAGGTGCAGTATTTATATCTAAATGCTACAGTTCGTGCTCTACTGTTATGGTTAAAATGTTAACGTTATTGGGCCCCCACCAGATTTTCTGCCCAGGGGCCCCCACCAACCTTAATCCGGCCCTGCCGCCCGGACTCGGGCCTCACTATTTATGCTGTAAATGGACTACCAGTAACTCAAGTTGGGTTTAAGGAAGTAACCCTAAAAGTGGGTAGGGTAGAGTTGAAAGGCCAAGGCCTAATTGTAGTCGAAAGTGATGTAAATGACAGGAATCCGTAGGTGATTCTAGGTACCAATGTGATTGAAAACTGTTTAGGAGAAGTGTTGTTTTTCACTCAATAGATTGCTGAAACTGCAGGTGCTGGGCAGCAGAGGATCCTGCAGAGAGAGATCTGAGCCCTCCTGCAAAGACAAACAGGTAACCCTGTCTGGTGGAGAAATTGGTAATGTACGGGTAATAGACCCTGGTCCCATAGTGACACCAACCCAGAAGTGAAATGATGATCTGGTGTCGAGCGGCCATAGGCTTAAAGGGGCCGGACTACCAGGCGGTAGTGGAGCCCATCTATTCAGAAAATTGGGCCATGGTTCTGAAAGCCAAGGGACTAGTTGATGTCCGCCGGGGAAGAGTACCCATGCGAGTATTAAATTGTGGGGAGGAGGAAACCAAATTGCCCAGGTATGCCACCATTGCCAAATTGTTCACAGTAGCAGATGACTCCATCCAGACAGTGGAATCCTTGGTCCCATCAGAGCCAGCGGAGGTTGACAACTCCCAAAAACAGTTAGAGGATTGGTGCCAGGAGTTACATGTAGGTACTGATTCCACACCTACACACCAGAAACACGGGGTTTACAAGGTAGTGCAAAAATACGAACAAGTCATTAGTAAACACCCACTAGACTTTGGGAGAATCACAGGGGTACACCATAAAGAAAGGTACAGACCTATACCACCTAAACATTATCAATGTGCCAAAGAAATGCTAAGGAAGGAAGGAGGCTGGGGTTATCAGAGACAGTTGTAGCCCCTAGGCAGTTCCATTGGTTCTGGTGAAAAAGAAGGATGGCACTATGAAGATGTGCGTGGACTATAGGCAGATCAACTAGATAACACACAAGGACGCCTATCCACTACCCCGTATAGAAGACTCCTGACTGCATTGAAGGCTGCTAACTACTTTTCCACCTTAGATCTCACCAGTGGCTATTAGCACGTATCTGTCGCAGAAGAGGAGCGAGAGAAGACTGCATTTGGCACCCCGATGGGACTGTGTCAGTTTAACAGCATGCCCTTTGGACTCTACAACGCAACCTGGAACATTTCAAAGGTTGATAGAATGTTGTCTGGGATACCGCAACTTCAAGACAGTATTGCTCTACCTGGATGACGTGATAGTCTACTCGAAGACCTACAAGTATAATCTGGAACACCTGGCCGAGGTATTCGAGGCACTATCCAGGTATGGAATGAAGTTGAAACCATCAAAGTTTCACCTGTTGAACCCAGGGTCCAATACCTTGAACACATTGTCAGTACAGAAGGAGTGGCACCAGACCCAGAAAAGGTAACAGCCTCCGAGAACTGCCCACGACATACTACTGTCAAACAAGTCTGTCAGTTCCTGGGCCTGGTGGGATATTACAGGAGATTCATCAAAGGTTACACGAAGATGAAGCGCCCTTACAGGAACTCCTGGTAGGTCAAACCAAAAAGGGGAAAACTTCTGGTCCTCCATTTGAATGGGGGGAGGAAGTAGAAAACTCCTTTAGACAGATGAAGTTGGCCCTGACTGGTGACGAAATTCTGGCATTCCCTGACTACAATCTACCCTTTGTGCTGTACACAGATGCCAGCAACGTGGGAGTAGGAGCTGTGTTGTCCCAGGTACAGAACGGTAAATAGGGAGCGATTGGCTATGCAAGCAGGAAGCTTCGCCCTGCGGAGAAGAACCCTGAGAATTACAGTTTCTTTAAGTTGAAGTTCCTGGCATTGGTCTGGGCTGTCACAGAGCGGTTCAAACATTACCTGGTAGCAGCGAAGTTTACCATGTTCACGGATACCAACCCTCTGACCCACCTGAATACAGCAAAATTGAGTGCATTGGAGCAGCGGTGGGTGGCTCGACTAGCCAATTACGATTTCACCATCAAATATCATGCTGGTCGCAAGAATGCCAACGCAGATGCATTATCCAGGATGCCTCACCTGTCAGAGGAGGAGAAGATGTGGATGAGTTGGAAGAAATCGAGTTACCAGCTTTCTACCGCCCTAGTGCCTCCAAGTACCAACAGGTCTATAACAAGCATCAAGAGGCTGTATTAAACCAGTTTCCTCATCATGGTTGGAAGGAGATTCAGGATGGTCACCCTGCTGTGAAGTTGGTCAAGGAGCTGATCACTCAACCAGATGCACACCTAGGACCTGATGCTCCACCTGAAGCCCAACAATTGTGGAAAGAAAGAAGCAGGTTTTGCATCTACAGAGGTAAACTATAGTGTTACCAACCCTAAAACTCATGAAAGAGTGTGTCAAGTGGTGATACCCAGAAGCCACATCTAGATGGTGTTAGAAGCTTACCATGATCGAGCAGAACACTTTGGCTGGAAGAAATTGGAAGCATTGCTGCGAGACAGATTCTATTGGATTGGAATGAGGAACTCCATAGAAAACTGGTGCAGAAACTGCGGCCATTGTGCATTGAGAAGAACTTGTAGCCCTGGATCACGTGAAGCTGATACACAGTCGAATCAGCTACACCTATGCCCTAACAATAGTAGATCATTACTCCAGGTTCTTAGTGGTAATCCCAGTTAAGGATTTAACAGCCAAAACAGCAACAAAAGCTTTTCAAGCGCATTTCTGCAGACCACATGGATACCCTGAACAGGTATTAACAGACCAAGGACTTGCATTTGAAGCTGAGATATTTCAGGAGTTCTGTAACCTGTACGGATGCAAGAAGATTTGTACCACTCCTTACCATGCACAAACCAATGGCATGTGTGAACGAATTAATCAAATCATCATTGAATTGCTGAAGACTCTCCCACTAGAGGAAAGAAACCTGTGGCCTGAAAAGCTACCAGGCCTAGTGGATATCTACAATAACATCCCAGTAAACTCAACACACCGTACACCAGCGAGACCTGGAAGACTACCAGTTGATTTAGAGATGAAAGTCATCATGCCAGAACTGGATTCATCTGAAAGTGACTGGAATACTACTCATCAAGCGCAGTACAAGAAGATGCAAGAATATGTTGAGAACAGCTTGAACCAGAGTCAAGAGAAACAGGAAAAGGACTTTAACAAGAAAGCAAAAGCTGCTCCCTTCATACCAGGAGAAATAGTCCTGAAAAGAAAGAGAAGAGTTCACAAACTCAACGATTAATGGAAAGCAGAACCTTACACAGTGTTACCTTCTAACAGGAACAACAAGAAAACTTGTGTAATTACCAAAGATCAAGGGAAAAATACATCTACAGTGTCCAGGGACCATTTGAAGAAATGTCCAGAACAGCTAAAACCTCAAGAAGAGATTCCCAGTATCACCGAAGTGCAAGAACCAAAAGAGAAGGTGATACACACAATACTTGGAGATTTTCCTGAGAACTGGCTTCAATAAACGGAGCAATCCTTGTACCAGTGATTACATTGCCGTAACCAGTGGAAGTAACCCCAGCTCCAGAAGAAATACCTGCTGTAGTAACACCAGAGGAGTCTACAAATAGTACTCTCAGAGACAATCAAACCAGAAGATTCAGAAGTGATAGACAAACACTTAGTTCACTGAAAGACAATAGAGTGATACAGACACTAGATACCGGAGCACCACAAAGACAAGTTGATATAGCGCCTCTGAGACTGGTCGCTACAGGGTATATCATTATATCCGCCCCGGGCAGGAGGATGTTAATCTGGTAGGTTTACACACACCTCACACCATGATACAGCAGGGTGAAGCAGTCACTAGGAAAAGTTAACAATGTTTCTACACACACACAGTCCCTGGCAGACGCCAGGTGGCCTCCACTAATTAGGTTAAGAGTGGTTGATATAGCACCTTGCAAAAGTGGGGGCATGAGCAGTTAGGAGTAGAGAACATTGCAGTTTCACTTTTAACCAGGTAGAACAAGCTTGGACACGAGACAGAGCAGATGCATGCTGTGTAGCTCCCTGAAGGGAGGCTGTCAGGCCTTCAAGGAGGCAGAACAGAGCTGTCTGGATGTAACACCGAACAGACAGCACAACCAAGCTGGGGCCAGTATCACCTAGAGAGACGGGACCCAGAACTTGTAATTGTGGACTAAAAGGGGAGCAGTCGCCAGAGCACGGGACTGAGCACAGGAGAGGTACAGAGCCTCAGTGCGGGTGGCCGCGGCGTGGCAGCAGAGAGGGAGACTGGGGAGATGGGACAGAGGTCCAACCCACGGGAAGCCCAGGCTGCCGGCCTGTACGGGCCAGGACCGGGGGAAAGTACAGAGTTGTGCATGGAGGAGAAAGGCCACAGATTGCCAAACCGGATCCAGCCTCTGATCTGCCTGGGAAGCGACCGGAGTCTCTGATGGCGAAGACCAGCATCCAGGATGCGATACCACGTGAGCCAGTAAATAAAGTGACTGGAACCCGAACCTGGTGACTCTGTAACTGCCGCCGCCCTGCGCTCCAGCGCTCCTGTGCACTGCTGCCCCTGTTCTCACCAAGCTCCTGGGGTACCCTGCTCCGCCCGTGGGGTGCGATACCATCCAGGCTGCACATAACAGCTGCCCCAGAGAGAGACTGTGCAACGGCGGCTAGTTCCTGGCCGCATACCGCGGGTGGCACTGCGAAGCATCCCCACTCACCATCCAGTACTGCCCTTGGGAGAGGACTAGTCGCAGGAAGGGTCGGCGGCGGAGGAGGCCGAGACCCAGTCACCGCTGCAACCGGAGTCACGCTTCCCAGGGGCCCGTCACCCTCCTTCCATCCCCATCTGTATTGGACACTTGTCCATTTGCTGTTTTTGTTTAACATGTAGCCGATGGGGTCACAGAACCGGGTCAGGCCAGTCACAGCTAACCCAAGGAGCCACTGGCCCAGTGACGAGTACCCTAAAGCCCCGTGGTACGCTACATTGACATACCAGGATTATGTAGATCTGTCCATAGCAACCTAGGTCAACCTCCGC